>NC_137984.1:10772710-10827710 GCF_963924665.1 Micromys minutus
CTTTCAGGCCAGCTTCATTTTATCAGTTTTATTGAAATCAAGACACATCCTAATGACCGAGTTCCCTTATTTTGCACTGCTGCAAGTAAGAACATGTATGTGTTTATGGGAGTGTGCTCATACTGACTGAGCAAGGACCCATGCACCAATATATGTTGAAGAAGCGGTGCACTTTTTTAAAAAAAAATTTAGTAATTTGTGGAAGTATTAAAAGGATGGTATTGTTGGAAATGAATTTATGAATCAAAAATATGCATGGCAGTAAATGAAAATGACTTCAAACCTATTCGTCAACCTATAGCTCTGCCATCACGCGCCTTTGTTCTTGGGCAGGTTAATAGAGATTGAGGAGATGGGCAGAGGAAAAGCAGTACAATTTTCTGCTATTTAAGCTTGGCGAAATGGCACTCTTCAGGAAGCAGGGGGAAAGTATGAAAGCGTAATAGGCATTTTAAAAGTAGAAGTCCATAGAGCTGCTTGAGGGATTCTCAGATTTAGGCATGCATGGAATCCCCAATGAGATAATCAGCATTGTGAAATTGAAACCTGTCTGCTGCCTGCTGCTGCTCTTCCCTCTTCCCGTGCAGTGATTTGTAACACTCATCTTCTCCGGGCCAGGCAGGCTTCACGATTATCCAGAACTGTCAATAGTAATTGCCAAAGTATTTTATTACCTACAGAAAATCAAAGGAATTTTATAACCAACAGTTATCAAGTTGCAATACACGGTATAAAGAGAGCAATTTTAGTTGGAATACAATCGTGTTTGGCTTGCTTTAATGTGCCGAGACAATTCCTGTGCAACCAACTACAACGTTCACTGTATTTAAGCTAGAGGCAAGATTACGTATATGTATTTGTAGCACAATATATATACACACACACACACACACACACACACACACACACACACACACATATATACATACTTGGTGCCTACAAGCTTCTGCAAGCATGTGGTTTTTAATTGCCATACAAACTCTGCCTTAGCTAATTATTTCTGCAAAGAAAGAGGGTTTTGTGAAACTCAAGATGACATCCGAAGCTGTGCCATTAAAGAAATATGGTTTAAGTGGTGCATTCCCTATATGATGTGTTAGGAGATGTGCCTTTGAGTTAGAAAATGTGACTCTACAAACTTTGGGACTGAACTGAGTGTATTATTGTGCACACAGAGGGCTTTTGTACACTGAAGCCAAGATGATCAGCTGGAGCAGTCATAATTACTTTTATGCCATAGAAATGACCACTTTCAAATAGTTACCTGTCTTTTTTTTTTTTTTATTATTTTTGAGAGTTGATACTGTTTTTGAAAGAAACCTAAGAATGGAAAATGCTTCCAACAAAACGACTGCTAGGCTCACCTTGGAATGCACATGCCTTTATCAGGGAAGAGAAAATAGCTCATTGTTTTCAGATTTTCTGAAACATACTTAGACATAAAGTCCTGGTCCAAGAGCAAGAGCAAGAAATGGATTTTGTATGCTGACTTTCATGGTTCTGAGACCTAACAGTGTGAGGTTTTCTATGATGCCCCATTTTTTCACTAATTCCTGTCAGCATACTTGAGCTGATGAGCAACAGTAAGCAAGATCCATTGAGCTGCGAAGGCACAAATTTAGTTTAAAATATTTATGAGCAAGGGAAATTCCTCTGAGCAGCACTGAAACAAAAATCTAGACTTTTATTTTGGAAGAATGTGAATTGGAGTGTGTGTGAGAGAGAGGGTGGAGAGGTAATAAAAGTTCTTTTCATATCTAAAAATGAATAATTATTTCAGAGGCCAAACTTTAAAATTACTCATATAAAATGCATATTTGTAATTAAGTATTCGTACTTCTTTGTGAATATTCATTCTAGATTAGGTCTTTCAATTTCTTCTAAATAACTAGCCAGTTCTTCCTTTTCTTTCTTTCTGATTTTTTTTTTTTTTTTTTTTTTTTTTTTTGGTTTGTGTTTGTTCAATCTATTTTTGAGATAGGAGTACATTGCAGATCATAGATCAGGGTAACTTCACAAGAACAGTGCAGAGTAACAGTGAAGAAAAGTGATTCTGATTTCACAATCATTTCAAGTTTGGGGAATGGTCACTTTAATAGAAGCTACCTATATCAGAACCTAAGCCATTTTAAAGAGGGAACAGCTACTAGAACCATGTGAATACCATCGGTAATTAAGCAATGCCTTTTTCTAGTTGCATTTTAATTGGATTTTAATTAAGGTATCACCTGAACAAGAAATGATTATGTATATTTTATAGTCTCACTGTCATTATACATATTTGATTTCCATCACATTTAGAAATGTTTTTGTGATAACAGTGGATCATAAACCATACTCAGAATTTTCTGCAAGAGTCCCAGCAGTTTTTCAAATGTCTGAGAAAACACTCAACTTGAAATGAAATGGAAATACAAGATTGTTTCCCTTTGGTTTCCCAAAATATTGGAAAATATAAAAATGCCTTGTTCTTGCCATAATAAAACATTATTGCATGAAAAAAAAAATAACTGTGCTGTGCGAATTCCTGATTGATTTAACACCAAGGGGTTTAGCAAGTTAGGTAACTAATGGATTCCCCATGGCTGAAGGGGGTCTAGGCCATTCCACACAGTAAGGTTGGATGCGGCACAATGTCCACGACGTAGCTCAGAAGTATCCACTAGCTTTGGGGTTTGTAAGATTCAGAACTGCACATGGCAGTATCCAGGCACTGGCTTTGGACTTCTGAGAACAAAAATATATATATACCCACAAATGTCAGTGTTTTTTTCAGAGGTCAACATTTCTAAGGAACCAACATTAGCTAGTGAGTATTATAAAGATCTGGTTGGAGGTGGTCCTATTTAAAACAAATTGCCATTTTTAATTCAGAAGACAAATCATTATCCTAAAGACAGGAGAACGACATTGGCATGTTCCTTGGGCTATTTTCACATTATGCCTTCTAAAAAGAGTCCCTAGTCTTCAGCCTGGTCTCACCTCCCTCTGCCAAGGTATTCATTCCGCCAGCGTGGAAACTTCTCTCACACGGAAGAGAGAAAAATCATCAACTGGATTTGGTGATTGGAGGTTATCTTTAAATATTTATTTATTTAACCAGTCCACGGGAAGGTTCAAAGTCGGATTAGGAGAGGTGAAAGGTCACAGAGAAATTCCACAGCTGTGTCTGCCAAGAACCACAGCCCAGCCAGGCAGGAGCTGCAGGAAGTTAAGCTTAGCTGTGTCAGGCACTGGCTCAGGCAGATCGAACCCTGGCTCAATAGCATTAAACTCGCCCCCATTTGAGTGATTTGTCCTACAAAACCCCCGAAAACGGCTCTGAACATGCGTACATTGATTTTGTTGCTGAGATCTCCTGGGCTTTGATAAAAAGGCAGCCTCCACATGCAGGTGAAAGGACTTTTACCTCTTCAATATTAAAAAGAAGATTAAGGCTTCCTGTTTGCCTAAGACAGAACTCATCCGTGGCATGCGAGGCTGAGAAAGGAGACTTCTGCCTGGCTAATGCAGTTCTGTGGTTGAACAAGAAGTTAAAAAAAAAAAAAATCCCTTCTGTGACCTTCAATCGAGTAGCTTACTGTGACTTCATTCTGCAGTTAATGAAATGGCATTATAGCATATGACCAAATTTGTTTCCAATATTTTACAGATCACAGTGCCTGGGTTTATTAAGCATCATTCACTTTAGCTATAACACTGGCAACGTAATGTTGCAAAGAATCATGAAAAGACAAACATCTAGATCAAATCAGATCATAGCAACCTCTTTGGATGTATTTTTTAAGACGAATCTTAAGTCTACATTACATTTACTTCTGTTTAGGTTAAAAAAAAAAAACTCAAAATCTCTGGCTGTTTTCTTTCTCCTCTGTGGAACAACGATTGTCATTTTGGTTGGTCAGATTATACTTGGCATTTGTCTTTAATATTAATAACACAGATACTTTCCTTTTCTTAGTCAAGACTGAATGCAACTTTATTTCTTTTAAGCACCAGAGGATTATAGTGTCCTTAAATAGTCGGCACATGCCATTTCTCAGCAGGGAACCCCAAAACAAAAAATGAATGCGGTTCTCCTGCAAGACCAATTTTACACCCCGGAGCACTAATTTCTGTAATTACGTGTGTCCATCTTAGCCATGATTTAGGTAAAGTCATATGAAACCTGCCTGAAATTATGGTGTGAATAAGCCTTTATAGGAAGAAAAAGACCCAAAGAAACTGGCCATGCTGTGAGATTTCACAGACCGAAAGATATCCGAAAAAAATATAACAAATTCATCTTGAATCAAGTCTGATCAGCAATGGCTTTGATGTATTACATTAAAAAATGTACAGTAAGGATTCTGAGGGAAATGCTAGTGAGGCAGATTCAGTTGATAAAGGAATTTCAGAAATTAGATAAGAGCTCTTTTCCATTCCTTACAGGACTCACTTTCTTGGCCTCTCTGGCATGGACTACCTGTGTTCTCTCTTGACTCTAGGAAATCAGAGATTCTTCCCAATTTCCATTAATTCCCTCCTCACGCAGATAACATGCAGACTCATCCTCTGTGAGACAGGATTTCTAGTTCCAGCTCATTTGATGTCCTATGCCATTAGGGTGATGAGGATAGAAGACACAGATGAGGATGCTGTGATAATTTCCTGTGACCTAGCCAATGTGTCCCCATGTCTCTATGCAGTTCACAAGGACTACCTTCTCCACAGCCTTCAGTGAGGATGGCAGATGCAGCCAGTTTGGGTTGTGTGTAAAATGAGACTAAGATACACGAAGGAAAAACCTTAAAAACACATTTTTGCAGGGAATGAAATTAATTAAAGTAATGATCATTTGTTTTAATGGACAGAACAGATGTTTTATGTATGACCACCAAATAAGTATTTTTCACTTAAATCCATACTTTTTTAATGATATGATTTGCTGTTTTTAGCTTTTGAATAAGTGGAAACACCTAACTTTTAATAAATTGGCTAAATGTATCCATAGCTTGACTATTACAGTATTTAGCTTCAATAGTCAGCTCTAAGAATCCTTAGAGTTCAGAAGGATCATTTGCATACTGGGGTAAAAGCCAAATCCCTTTCCAGTTTTTTTTTTTAAACCCTTGCCAGCCAATCCACAAAGATGTCTTTTCACCTCTTTGATGTGATAAGGAAGTGTTAAGTCAAATGGAATCCCCTATTGGAGGCACCTTGGGACTGAATGGTGCTTAAGCCAAATTGTTGGTACTCATGAGTATTTAGACAGAGAACACACATCTCTCTTGAATATCAGGGAGGCCATGGCAGGCATTTTGAGCCACCTGCTATCACTTAATTAGTATCATCAGCCGACTCCTAAGTGAAAGATCACAGCAGCATGCACTTCTTCGTAAACGTAATTGCCAGAATATATTCATGCTTACATTATACTAATATTACCCGGCTATCGACTGTTGTGTGCATGTGGGGGGGGAGGGGGTTACTCCTATCTATTCCAGAGTTTTCTTCCAAACCCAAAAACTCAATGGTAAAGTGTAGTAGCCACAGAGTTGATATACTGAGGAAGGAAAAAAAAAAAGCAAGGCAAATATTTGATATTATGAAAACATCTCTTCTGATCTGTATTGGATTGCATGAGACAATAGAGATTAACAGGTATAAGGGTAATGGAAAGTAGGCTCCACATAGGCAGGGGTCGATTAGAATTACTTGTGAGGAAGTGGGCACAGGCTTCTATTTGGGAGAAGCTTTCTCCTCTAGCCAATGACTCTGTAAAGCTGAGACTGGGAAAGTAACCAGTAAGCTGTGAGGGATATGGGGACGTTATCCTCAGACCCCAAACCAATGGCTATGGCTTTGAATTCCTGAAAGAAATAATGCTCCCACACACACAATAATGTCATCACGCCTAGCAGACACCACCCTGGAAAAAAATGCCCTTCCCCACCAAGTTCACTGGTTGTACTCTGCTGCTATAGCACTAGACTATAGTAAAAGCTTTACAATTGGTGTTTTTGTCTGTTTGTGTGTTTCTGTGTTCAAAGGTTCCTCTCAGTGGCAATGCCTGCGTGACATTAATGGGTAGACAGCTACCATTGACCAGCGAATGGCTATACCTTATCCATACATGCATTACATTAATTCGTTCATATTATATTATTATTTTATATTTTAGTATGTGTTTTACCTTTCCTAAAAAGATTAGTCCAAATAAGTAATTAAAATAGAAAAACAAGCACATTTTCAAATATACAGTATGGCTCTGTGTGATGTTCTTGTGATAGTGTTGAATAAACCTGGTCTCAAACACACATAGAATTACAATGAAAAATGCAATTACCATCTTAAAAAATTCTATAGGCTGTTAGAATATAACCAGCATATGCACAGTAGCCACCTCGGTGGCAATAGAAGCCAGTAAGTATTTTTTTTTACTTGGTCATTTATTTAACGCTTTCAGTTCATCACATAATTACCAAACAAATCTTATCTAAATGACTTGCCTTGGACAAAGCCCCTTCAAAGGTCAGTGATTGTCCCAGGCGTCCAGAAATCTGTGCCAACAGCCTTCCTTCATCATAGTAGCAGAAGGAGAATGGGGAAGGTGTAGGATCGACTTACCTTCATCTGTGTCTTTAAATTCTGCCGAAGTTTCTGTCCCTGCTCCGTGATCTTTTGCGCATTCCTACACCTTGCAGTATTGTACACTGCGAAGACCAAGGAAGCGAGTTAAAGGCTGATGATGCTAACGAATCCCAGCGCAAATGACCGAATCGATAGGAAACCAGCCACTGCTGTTTAAGTGTATCGATAAATGTACCTTTATTTTCTCTTGAATGGATAAGTGTCGCAGTTAAGAGTCCTATGGATCTCTTAATTGAAAGTTAATTTTAAATCAATAAAGTGAGTCATTTAAATATTGATTGGCCCTTTCTACACGAATTGTTAGCTGATTTTTTTTTTTTTGCAACAACTTTGTTTAAATGCAATCAATAGACCACAATCAGTATGTTCTATAAAATAATTGACAGATGTTCCCAAAATGCCTTCTAGGCATATTCTTATCTGTTTACATATTCAGTAAAGATACTTAGGTCTTTTAACATGCACCCAGAGAACAAAAAAAAATTTCTTTTTCCCTCTCCTCTGCTAAAATTATTACTGTTTTTCTCTTACATCTGAAGATGGCTGATGTAACTTAATCTTTCCTTAATTTCTCCAAAGGGTTGAAATGGAAAATATAACTTTATGTCTTATTTATACCGCTGAACGTCTCTGAGATCACAATTTGGACAAGACATCACTGTTATACACCATAAAATTTTAAAGCCATTTAGTGACACAGCCTGTGGAACACTTGTGTCGTGATACATTAACACAATCGCTGGAACAGCAAGTGTCCTCTAACAGAGCACTCAGCTCTGTGTGCATGCATTTGTCAAGTATAAGGGTAGGACATATGTTTCATTTGCATGAATCTTCCCTTAAGTATCATCCCTGTCAGATAGCAAATAGTGCCACTTACTTCTCTTCCAACCAGACAGAAGGAGAAGCCAACTCAGATGAATAAAAATTGGATCACACCAAAATTTCTCCTCATTAACTTAATAAAGTAAAACTGGGGTCCTTGTGGCTTTCAGCAATGAACCACTCAGTGGCTCTCAGACAAATAGTCTAAACACCATATAGGATTGTGAGCAGTATGGGTGAGTTTTGAACAGGACTGCTAATAACTCTAATGTAGTTCTGAAGATTGCAATGGAAGGTACAAAACTTTGACTTTTTTTCTCCGTCTGAAGTGTACGGATGTAAAATAACTTCAAGTGAGATCAAATTAACAGTTGAAATGACGCTGTGTAAGTGTTAAGTTTTCTAGGTATGCCACTTGTGTGCTTAGGGACAATAGCTACTATGAAATAACCCAAAGCTAGCTTATAGCCCTGTATCTAACACTTATTTGGTCGAAGGTAATAATATCATTTCACTTAATACTTCTGTCTGAAAGCCTAGACAAATACAAATTTTATCACTAAACTATCAAAAACAGCCTTGAAAATCGCAGATATTAATTATTTTTCCTGTTGTTAAGATTAAAACACATGTAACTAAAGCCAAATTCTTTGAGACTAGCCAATTGGGCCTAAGATGCATCGCGATGCTATTAAGACACCTTGCTCTTTGCATAAGCCGAAAACTCACTTTTCTTTAATCTTGCATCATTGTCCTTTTCATGCTCCACCTCAGCATCCACTCCATTCCATTTCCAGTGCCAGAAAAGCTCTATCAAAAGGGAAGATTTCAAAGAAATGGTGGCCTCTCATTATTCATATGCATACCAGCCAGGCCAGTAAAAATGCTGCGCCTAGGATCAGCCTTCAGATGTGACTGATAGATCTTATTTGTCTGATAGAGCTGGCCAGGGAAATAGAGCTACAGCTGGTTACTTCATTAGGTCCTCTCATTGATTGAACCCGGCTGAAGTGATGCAGTGGGCTCCTCAGATAACTGCTGGTAATAGAACAAAATGAATTCTTATCACAGAGATTGGAAAGGCCATTAACCCTGGCCTCCAATGCTTTCCAGAGGTCACAGACAGGAAGCCAGGCAGTGACTGGGAAAACTGTTTTCTGTCTAACTACAGGTCATGTAAGAAGGGGGTGTGTGTGTGTGTGTATGTGTGTGTGTGTGTGTGTGTGTTTGTGTGTGTGTCTGTGAGAGACTCTTTTACCCTTTGGCTTCTGTATGGATGCCACTATTGTACTGGTAGATGTTAATAACCTGCTGTAAATAAACATAGAACCAGAAGAAGAAAACATGAGAGAGCACCAGAATTTATTTTAATAAACATTTTAATAAAAGAACAGTTGTTCCTGGGGGGTTTATTGCTGGTTCTACCGTAGTTCTAAAACTGATACTATATATATATATATAAAATTTTTTGAAACAGAAATATATAAGGGTACTTTTTAGAAGAAATTACACAGAAATGATTCCTTCCTTTGTCTCCGTCCCTCAGGGACGGCAGTTGGAATTGCTTCCTTTCCTTGTGAAGAAGCCACTGCCATGTAGGAATGAGCAAGCGTGATGCTTGGCTTGCCTTTTACCTGGCTGAAAGGTGCACGGATCTAGAGCACAGTCTATAATTTACATCTAATGCAACCTTCCAATTGACCAGGAGCCCACAACCTAAGCCCTCATCTCACAGCTGAGGACTTGCTCACATGCATCAGGCCTCTGCCACTCTGAGATCAGCTAAATGGTCTCATTCATTTAAAAACCTGAGCAGCACATAACATTTCTTTTCTACCTCTCTGGGAAGTCTTGTGGAAGCTGCTGCTGGAATGGCTTATGCATTCAGCCGAAGACATGTAAGCTTGGTGCATTAAAAGAGCTTACAAAAAAAGCATCTCCTGGAAAGAGGTGCAACCATTCTCTCTTCAGGCTCAGTGTGCACTGTATGCCTCTCTCTCTCTCTCTCTCTCTCTCTCTCTCTCTCTCTCTCTGTGTGTGTGTGTGTGTGTGTGTTTGTGTGTGTGTGTTTGTGTGTGTGTACACATGCAGTAATGTGCAAAAGACTATTTTTAACAATCTGTTGGTTGTCTAAATGTACAATGGTGTCTGTGGTTGTATGGTGTTCTCTGTTGGAGAATTCTTTTACTCAGAGTTAGTTTATTTAAATGTAATTGACTCCCGTGGATGGAAAAAAAAGTCCTACTTATTTTATGTCTTTGCAGACCCACCCAGACATTTGGTTTGGCCTTCCATGTATAAATAATAACAAGAAGGTGTATGCTGTCCCTGCCCTGCTTCAAACACCAGAAGTGGTTTGGCAGGCAGGAAAGCAAAGCAAATTACTCTAGATAAACAAAGAGTCGGATGAGTCTAAGCATGAGATTGTACATATGCATGTGATATATATTCATCTGCAGTGAATGGGCCCAAGTATGTCCCAAGAATGCACATATCTCAACTGCCTTAGGGTTAGAGAAGGGCTTAATGCTCTAACTTATATTTAATTAAGCCAAGTGTTTAGAGGACAGGCTGAAAATTGCACTAAGTAAACCATGTCTAGGGTATTGATTCCTAAATTAGGAGTAAAATTCTGAGATGGATTTGAAGATTATTTTTGATACAAATTTTTCGATGTATTTGCTGAGCAAGGTAATAAATATACTTTATTACCCAATAGGATAAATGCTTTCCTTATTGTAATTATTGGAATGTTGAGGTTCTCTTGAAGAAGTTTAAGGGAACCATAAGGAGGCCCTGGATTCCAGGATGTGGTGTTTCTCAGAAGGAGTTCTTTTCACGTTCATTATCTAACGTTCCCTTGTGTGCTTCTGTTCCGTACCAGAGAGCCATGAGTTCCAAATAAATGATCTAATATAGAGCAGACATTGTTTCTTTTTCTAGAATTAAAGGCCAAGAATGTTTGAAACTTGTAATTTTTCAACAATACATAGCCTGTAGAGTCCTTATGCCAAATTCAAGATTCAAAGTGTTTTGGAGGGAAAGTATTGTTTTTTACTGAATACCTATGTTGACCAAAATGGCTGTATTTATTTCTTATGTACCCTCAACATTCTATAGGGTTTTAAGCATTGATCTCCTGTTAACTTGAAAGAACTAAGGAGAGATAGAGAGAGGGAAAAAGAGAAATAAAGGGGAGACAGGGAGAGAGAGAAACATAGATAGACAGATAGACAGAAAGATAGATAGATCGAGAGAGAGAGAGACAGAGAGAAAGAGAGAGATACTCTTGGGTTTCATAGATTGGAAAACAAAGAAGATTCAGTATCGACTTTTGCCTCTCTCATTTCTGTCATGAAAGTGTGGAATGACCATAGGCGAACTGTGCTGTGCTATGTATTTTAAAGGCTTATTTCAATAGCGATCAAGTAGATCGCTGGATCAGTTGGGCTTTACTAGTGTTTTTTACACATGCAATGGTTGTGACACTATATTGCCAGGCATTTGAAAGTTCATTATTTTTAATCTGACTCTTGACTTTTCTCAAGAAATGTAAAGTTTGCTGCAATCATGTATAAGTAAAAAACAAAAAAAATTAATTTTGTTTTCAATGATATTTTTGAAGTGTATTTAAGTAAATTTTAAGTTTTCCGTCTATTGTGATCCGTAATATCACCACCATTTTCCAAAGATTCTCTTTTTCCTACATTCAAGCCTCAAACTTTTTTGTTGTTTTATTGAATTTACAACTAAACAAAATAAAAAACTTTTAAAAAACTTGATAGACCCAAAATAGGATCAACATTCAGTGTTTTTTCTGTTTTCTTAAGTATTTTAATGATAAATCTTGTGGTTGAACTGGACAGAAAAAAAAAAGGCTATTTGGCAATCAATTTTACAGACTCAGTTAAAAGATGAAAATCATTCCCTTACCCTAGGTTTGGTTTTCACATCAGAGCATTTCCCACATTCTGAAGAGTACATGAAAGATTTTATGAAGCTGATTTGCATACTGGGATTTTATGCTGTTCTGAAAATATTGTTTGTCTGGAGTCAGATTCACAGCACAATGCACTGCCCACAGTGCAAAGATATTGGATGCTCTCTAACCGAGACATGCTCTAGGGAGGTGATGTTCATTGGGTTGTCATTTCTTCCATGTGCAATCAACATCAGGACCTGTTTAAGTGTTTGGAGAGACCCATTAGCACCTCTGGGTCCTTGTGTAACATTTCTTAGCAATATTTAAGCACATGATCCTCAAATATTTGTTTCTTTTTAGTCTCTAAGTATCACTTACTTTATTTTAAGTTTTAATTCTGTAGGGATAAATACATCATTTTTTAAAAGAGAACTTCACTTTTTGTGTTCTTATGATCTTTGAGTTGTCTCACACAGCCATATCCACGTGACTTGACAATGGCTTTCACTGTGATTTTCATATCACATTTTCTTCTGTTGCTATTTAAAAATGAAGAGACAAAAAAAAATCTGGAACATTATGACTGCAAAATCAGTTAGTTTTCTGGTAAATGAAAATGCTTTGTTTCCATAAAAAAGAATTCAGATTTCTCTTCTTTGAGTTATGTAACATCTATAAAAGAACTTACTGCTATATTCACATGGTTTACTTACCTGGCATATCGAGACAGGAAGTCTATATTCCTCATTAATTTATCTGAGGAATTATCCATACAGGTTGGTTTAAAAGAAGGGCGTTGGGTCTCTAGCAACCACTAAATTGTCAATATTCTCTAATAAAGTGAACTTTCTGTAAGCACCTTTTGAAATGTATTTACAATTAAGTGGTTAAAGATGGAAGCACTTTTCTTGGCAATGCTGGCTTTGAAATTCTCCTCAAATCCCGCTCTATAACTGAGCACAAACACACAGGAAAGTGATACCATTGCTCCATCTGGATGCTGTGCACGACCTTCTTTTCAGCTCTAAGCGGCTAGTGTCGAAGTGTCCTGGCATATTAGGTTTTGGAAAAAATTCATTTGTAAATGGACAGAGGTTTCAGAGTCACCACTGCGCTTGCTGTCCAGTGGAAGCAGAGGATTGTAACTG
Organism: Micromys minutus; assembly: GCF_963924665.1. Taxonomy (NCBI): domain Eukaryota; kingdom Metazoa; phylum Chordata; class Mammalia; order Rodentia; family Muridae; genus Micromys; species Micromys minutus. Next base: position 10,785,239 of record NC_137984.1, read on the forward strand.
TAAACTTACACACTTTGTCTGCTTCTGCTCCAGTCATAAAATACCACAGCAAGAGTGTCTTATCAACAGCAGGATATTCTCAGGCTTTTGGAAGCTGGGAAGTCCACACTGATCATAAGGCCACAGTAGGTTCATTGTTTGCCGACAGCCAACTTCATACTTGATGTTGGCTTTCTGTTTTCTTACACACTAGACCCATGGGTTTATTTCATTTATGATTTAATTGGGCGTGAATATGCATGTGTGCACACAAGAGTGTTGATACGCTCCCGCCATGGCCTGGGTATAAGAGTTTGAGACACCTTGGGATTTATTTCTTTCCTTCAACCATGTGGGCTCCAGGGACCAAACTCAGGTTCTCCATATGGATAGGAGGTATCTTCCCTTGGTGACACCCATCAGTGATTTGCATGAATTGTGTTTTTTTTTTTTTTTTTTTTGTTCACCACGCTCAGTCCCTCTCCTTTACTTTGCAGATTGAGATGAATGTAAATTGTCTAACTTTCTGAAGGTTTGTCCTTCACTTTGTAGCAAGTATTTGTAAGTTGACCAAAAAATAATTTCAGTTATTGTATATTAGAAAATTCATAAGGATCCTTCCAGTACATTGAGACTTTATTTTACAGCCAAGGAAACAGGAGCTCTTACCAATATCACTAGTAACACTCACAAAGCCAATTGATAACCTTCTCGTTGGATCCCTAACTCAGTAACATTTTAGTTTTTATAAAATTGAAATATCTAAATGAAACTGCAAATTTTTAATGTGTAAATATTGAAGTTGTAATATTTAAATGTAATGTATGGAACAGAAGTTTAATTTTTCAAATAGGACTGTGGCTTTTGCCTGATCAAACATTATCAAACATTTCTTCTGATCAAAAACTCCGTAGCTATAATAATGGGAAATAAGACACACAGCATCCCGCCTTATTCCATGGAGTTCTCGTGCCTCTCAAAGACTTGGTCCTTATCACCAGTGTGTCACTCCCCTCATAATAGGGTCTGATTGTTTTCTCTCCTCTGCTTAAAGGTCTGAGGACACAGAATCGTTTTCACCTTTGTGCCTCCTAATCAAACATGCGCCTCTTCATCTCTAAGTAAATGTTCATTGACCTGGGTGTTGTTTCTTCTATGAATTAAAATAATGTGCCTGGGCACCACTATTTCTACACATGAAACCACTATATTACTGTTATGTGTACACATTCTAGTAAGAAAACAGTTTCTAGTGTGTAAAAAAAAAAAAAAAAAAACAGTTGGAGAAATTGTCAAATAAGGGGTTTGGCAAATTAGTGTAGATTAGATAACTGCATAGTAAGTTCAACTGAAGTTCAATGAAATAATATGGTCTCAAGAAATGCAGAATACTGTAGCTCTTAACTGTAGAGCCTAGTTGGAAATGTTTTCACTTTAAGCACTATGAAATCATGATGTTCCATCAGTCTCTTAGCTGAGAATAGAGAAGTTACTTAAAGGAAGAGAAACTGTTTGCTGCTTAGCTTTGTTTTCCCCTCTAAGTCTGGCTCAAAGTGGTCTTTTCATACTTGGTCCCTTTTCCATTCACAGGAAGGATATTAACAATTTGAATAGACTTTTGTGTCTAAATTATCATAATTCATACAATGAAAAGTCAAGTGGACCATTTGTTTCAGCGCTCAGCCAAATCGTTCTTGCCTGTGATTCTCGAGGGCAGGGTTGGGAGTGGTTTGATTGGCATCCTGCAATAATCATACATTCTTCTTTCATCCTCTTGTGGTTTTGTTTTCAGTAAAAATCTGCTTGGACTTCAAAGAACTAGAGGCATATTCTTTCCCAGTCCAAAGGAATCAGAAGAAGAAACAAAGGGAGGGGAAAACAGTACTTGGTAACACAGTTGTAAATGGAACTCTGTGTGTGTAAGAGGTAAAGGAGAAAGTATGAGATAGCTGTCACACTGCTGTAAAGGACTGGTCTCTTTCTTTAGCCTATTTCAATAACACTACATCCATCGCCCTGAAAAGAACACTTAGTACTTCGTCTGTCGCAAATACTTGGTAAATTCACTGGCATCAGAATTATGATGAATTGACCAAAAGATCCTGTTTTATTAAACTATACACTATTATTCTAGAATCATCATTGTTTGCTATTTGATTGCTAAAGATACAGCTTCTGGTATAGAAAGCAGCCTCAGGGAGAAACAGAAAAGTGTCTGGTGCCTTCGGAGGGTTGAGAAGCTTCCACATGAACAGAATACATGTACTTTTCACACACACACACACACACACACACGTTAAATGGCAGTAATTCAAGTGACTTTGAGTTTCAGATTGTATAGAAGAGCATTAAAGTGGTGAATGTTGGTGGCTGATGGAAATGGAATGACATAATTAATGAGATAGAACATGAAAAAAGTTCTGTTTCATAGATTGGGAGTTTGTTGTGTTATTTAAGTTTTTGTTGTGGTTTTTAGAATTGAAAATGGTAATTATATTGTTCAGACTTCAAGAGAAAAAAATTAGTAAGATAACATGTGACATAAAAAACTAATCAAAAGTTCAAAAATATATGTGAGCAATTAAAAGTAATCACACTATTCTTAAAAGCATAGCTCAGGTTATGGAAAATTGGAAAATCTAAGCAAAGAATTTCAAATCTTCTGGGAGAACAAAGATAATATCCAAGTTTGGATAGTTAGATTAACATCTCTGAGAAGGTTTTATTAGAACGCTTGAACCAGCCTCCAGAGTATCAGGACCCATGTTGGAAAGTCTCGGAGGCAATGAGTTTATTTCTATTCTATTTGTCTTTGTTTTACATTAAATTAATTATTTCTTCACTTTACATCTCAACTGCAGCTCCCTCTCCCTCCTCTCCACGTTTCACTTTTAAAAATTCTTCCCCTATTATCCCCTCTCCTGCTTGCTCCTCAGAGAATGCGAGGGCCCCCTTGGGTACCAGACCACTCTGAGATATTGAATTGAAGCAGGACTAAGCATATGCTCTCCCACTAAGAGTCAACCAGGCAGTCCAGGTAGGGGAAGTGGGTCCAGTGTCAGGAACAGAAAGACAGCCCTGTTTCAGTTGTTAGGGGGCCCACATGAGGACCAAGCTACACATCTGCTGCAATTGTGTTAGGAGCCTGTGTTCAGTCTCATACTCTTTAATTGTTGGTTCAGTCACTATGAGCCCACATGGGCCCACGTTAGTTAGCTCCATAGGTCTTCTTGTGGTGTTCTCCAACTCTGCCAAGCCACACAGGGCTGAACGGCTGGTAGAAAAGGAGCATTAGAAATTAATCTATACTTTGAGCAGGTTGGATTCCAGTGACACTTGAAAGTGTGTTGACTACAGGATATGTCTTCAGCTCTATGGGTCTCCTTGTGGGTCGTTGTTGTCCCTTTTTTGTATAGTGTTTTGAACAACAACTGGAAGAGTTAGAAATAATGTGCTCATGAATTTTGTTTTTTGTTTGTTTCTTACCAGCAAGAATTTACCTTTTCAAATGACATTTAGAGATTTGTTCATCACTAAATATGGAATACAGAGCAATATATCTTTTTATCTTCTTTATAAGTAAAGAGTCAATCAAAGGGATACACACACACACACACACACACACACACACATATCTTTACACTTCCACCACAGAACCACCAGAGTGCCTTACACATATGCCATCAAGAAGAAAGACAGAAAGGCGGAACACTAAAATGTGAGCGCAGTGAAGCTCTCTTCAAAGGCATCATGGGAGAAGTGGAGGAACAACAGTTAACCAAGTACAATCGTGTTCTACCATATTTCCTTTGGCCTAATCCTCTGTCACTCTACCTTCATAATGCTAGTACTGTTCGACAGTGCACAGAGCTCAGCATGTTAGTCGTCCTGCAAGCAATTTGAGGTCTATTTCCCTTTCTCCGCAAATAGAGTTCTAGAATATTTCTTACAATAATTTGTCTGTCAGGAAGGTAAGGAAGGTAATAAGCCTTCCCAGAGTCTTGGGTGTAGTTGTATTGTAGATGTATCAAGTTTGGATGGGCACCCACAGTTGTTCCCACACTTTGATTATAATAGTCTCTGTCAATGCACAAAAGAAGCTTTACTTGATGAAGGATGAGAGTTTTACTTACCTGAAATTTTGTATTTGTGATTTAAACTTCTGGAAATGTTCTTCTCTGTTGGCCCACGACTGCCTGTGTTCTCTAGGGCCATGTGCTTCCCTCTTTGGTCCCTGTCCGCATCTCTTAGCACCCTCATTATCTTCCAGGGTCATTTACTTCTTGGTGTTTTTTTTTTCTCAGCATCTTAGCCCTCTTTTCATCTTGCACACTGTAGACATTCTTCTTGTTCTTGTTCATTTATTCATAGATGTTGTTTATTTGAGCTTCCAGACACCTTTACCTCAGACTTCTCTTACAAAATTTATTTCTTTATACTTTAGCTTCTATTAAACATCTTCCTGTATATGCCTATTCATACACCCAACACCCTTGTCGTATCTTTTATTCCAGTCTTGCACATCTTTGTAGCCATATTCTCTCAAAACTGGTCTTTATCCTTTCTCCATAATCTCTTCTGAAAACTGGTAGATTAGACATTCTAGTGTTATTTATTTGTAGCAAAACTTCTGCCTCTATCTTTCATTTCCAAATAGTAATCCAAAGATGCAAGTATGAATGCCACAGCCATGTTTAAAAATCTCATTCTCCCCAGACCCAGGAACCCCTTGCCAACATTTACACTCAGACAAGAGGGAAACAAATTGGCTGTTTTTCAGAAACAATTTATTTTTCTACTGCTTACATAGTCCAAAGAAAGCAATGTGCCAAGTCTCATCAATCTGCTTGCTGACTAATGAATGAATGATGGGGTGACTTATTAAATGAATATTTCATGGATATTCCCAAGTGTTGATTCAAAATTCGTAGCATATTACACTTTTCACTCTTGGCTCCAGTGAGATCTTTCTGATCTTCTTCCTCATAAGCCATCCTTCCTTTCCCCCTTCAGAGTCATCTTCCTGTTAGACAAATGCTGTGTGTATAATACTCACTATATAACTACAAATAGTCTACTGCTACTAATATGGTGATATGCAGTAAGGTATCAATTATTTTAAAAAAATGTCATCCAGGAAGCTTTTCTGAATCACATGTTAGTGGAAAATTTAAAAATCTAATGTTAGAAAAACAAAATTGCTCTGATTAATCTGATGATTTTCTTTCATCTGTTTAAGCCTTAAGTGTTTAGAAAAGACTGCACAGATTTTGTTTTTCTTGATTTCTATGAACTGGTAAAAACAGTCACTTAATTTGATCCTTAAAATGACAATGCATGGTATCCTAAGATAAAATATTCTGCTTTTCATCTTAATGATGAGAAAAGGGATTTTCCCACTGATTAAAAAAAAAAGACATTTTATATAATAATAATAATAATAATAATAATAATAATAATATATAAAATATGCTTATGTTCTTTCTGCAAAAAGTTCAAACTGTGTAATTTAGGATGTCAATGGAGGGTCTTGCTAGTAATTGCTGTTTCCAAAATAGTCAACAAGTGGTTGGGACACTTCATTTATGCTGTGGCTTGGGTGACAGAGACTAGTGGACTTCTATGAATGCAAGTCTAGCCTGGTCTATGTAAAAGTTTCCAGGTCAGCCAGGTCTACAAAATGAACCTCTTTCTCCAACTATTAAATGACCAAATGGGTAATCTTGACATTGTCAAGAAAGTTTCATAGTGTGAAATAAAGTGTAATAGGTAGTTGGGATCCAAAAAGCCCTAGCATCACATTTTTGTATATTGTAAACCTACCTGTTTGTGTGTTATCTTGTGTTCTGCAAGCTAGAGCAAAGCTGCAGGAAGCCCGTTGGGAGCACAAGCATCATTACCTCACTCAGTACCCCTCAATGTTAGTTTCCATTTCCACCACCTTTCAACTGTTGTGGATTTTAGAAAACCTTAGTGATTAATTTTGTTATATGATATTGTGTCAATAATATATCCCAACTACTCTCTTCCCCAGCCCTTGCTAATCTTTTTTCTGACCTTACCAATCCCCTCTACCAATCCAATCTGTTTCTTACTTTTGGTTTGATTTTATGAGCACTCTAGTTTAACCAAGGCTGTCTGTGTACCAACTGGGTTGGAAATGTGTGCATTGCAGCCTGGCTGGTTCACAAATGGGCACACCCCTGAAGAAGTCTGGGAAGCCCCGCCCTCATCTTAGTCTCTACTCTACCATATCTGACTGTTGATGGTCTGCCATTCATTACATAGGCCCATTGCAGGCATCCAGAATTTCTGTCTATGATTGCAAATGCTGCACCACGCAAAGATGATATTTTGCAGACTCTCCGTCTACCAACTTTTACATTCTTTCCTTCCCCTCTTCCAAAATGTTCCGTGAGTCTTTAAGGGGATGGTAGAAATTATAGGTGTCTTGTTTAGAGAGAAACATTTATCCACCACTTATTCTCAGCACTTTGTGTAGACACGAGTTTCCGCCGTCTCTATTGTTTGATCGAAGGAGAGATTCCTATACAACTTTGAGTAGTGTTTGACTTTTGGTATAAACAAACAGAAGTCAGCTTGACACTATTTCAATTTATCTAAACAATAACATCAGTTCCCAGCTGGGACTGTGATCTGTCTGCCATAGTTTTCTGACCAGATTTATAGTACCAGACAAGACTCTTAAATGTCAATGAGGTAACTGATTCTGTTCATGTCTAATAGTGAGAAAACAGAGGGGCTGGGATTTACATCAAAGTTTGTTTTGTTCTTAGATCCATAGGCTTTTCTCTTAGCAAAACCATATTCATAGGGGTAGTCAATATTTTCCTTTTTTGCTTGGATATTTTCTGTACTTACATTTCAGATGTTATCCCCTTTTCCCCAATCCCCTCCCCCCTTCCCTCTCCCATTGCCAATATTTTCTTTAGGAAAGACTTCAATGCCCAGCATAAGTTTCTTGGAGCCAGGTTGCTGTAGCATAAAGAAGTTTTATGTCATTGACCTCTGACAATTGTTTGCTCAGATGTTTAAAGCAAAGAGAATTAATCTGAGCCAGATAAAAACTGACCATCACTTCAACACTGGGGCTACATCTTCTGACTCTCCCCAGCAGGAGTGCATGGCGTGAGAAGTTCCTTATGAGTGGTTGTTCCGAAAAACAATACTCAAAAGGCTCATTGAATGTGACTGAAATAAAATCGTAGTGATATGAAGTTACAGAGGACAGAGAACAGATTTAGAGAGTTCTGAAACAGGGGTCTGGAGAATTTGCACACTGATTTTGTGTACTGCTCTTGGATAAACACAGGTTTACTATCAGCCAAACATTCGGGGACTTGCAATTGCCCGTGACTCCAGCTCCAGGGGGATTTGATTTCCCTGACCTCTGGTGGGACCTGCACTACTCTCACCCCTCTAAACAATAATAAAAATAACTCTATATTTGTATTCATTTGTCAACAGTGCAGATGCCGACTCAGAATTATTAGAGATACCTTTGGAGTGAAATGTCAAAGATACTATCAAAGCCCGTGTGTGTGTGTGTGTGTGTGTGTGTGTGTGTGTGTGTGTGTGTGTGTGTGTGTTTGAGTTGAACAAATGACCCTTTGCTCAGAGTAAGTAGCAACCTTATAAGGAGATTTCTAAGGCATTGAAAGAAATAAATGATATTTTAAACTAAAAGAAATATACAAAAAAACCACCAAAAATAAGAACACAACAAGATGGCCATTGTTTTTCTCTTCCGTTGAGTCATTTCAGAACTCTTTTGATCTAGTGTGTAGGTATTGAGTAACCTCAGTGACCAAAAACCAGCAAATCAATGCTTTTATGCATTAAAGCTTAACTATGAAAAAACAATGATGAACTTTCAGAATATTAAGCTAAGTAAAATAAACCAATCACAAAAATAAATATTGTCTGAGTCTAATTATATAAGATATCAAATATAGTGAGATGTGTTGGGACCATAAGTGTGGTTGATAGTAGTGGAATGGGGGTAGTGGGAGGAATAAAGTGTCTGTAGCCAAAGACCATAAAATCTTGGTGAAGCAATCTTGCATGTTTGAGGAACATACTGTATTTATTACATTTTATCTAAAGTCTTCTATGATGTGTTACACATATGAAAATATAATAGGATAAACCAACTGTAGAAAATATTTGCATACATCAAGCTAACTGCAAGTCATAGGAACAGAATTGACATTCTATTGCTTGACCTGAATAAAGACCCTGATAAAATAATTCAAGTTTCAGTTTGGGAACCTGAAATATTTTCTCTGTTGATGAGCAGTCGTCAAAGCCAGCAGAAGGAGCTGTGGGGTGGAAAGTACTTAGTACAACATAGGTATTTCAGTGAGTTCCACAAAGACTGAAATTTAAGTAACCAGGCAACCGTGTGAGAGATGGGAGCACAACATGATGCTCAAATTGCGATCCTGGGCATTTGATCTAATTTCTAAGCAATCAAGAAAGAAAGATAATCTCCATTGGAAAAAGGTATCAGGAACTAGTAAACTTAAGAAAAAATGAGTCAGTTAGAGCACTTTACAGTATAAGACATTAGGAACATATCTGAGTAATTTATTGAAACTAATTAATACCAATGACTTAGTAAATTCCTTTGATGTCCATTACATTGAGGTGGAGATGACTTAGGAAGTAAAAAGTAGTGATTATATATTCTGGATAGAGGAATACTCAGGAGTATATACAATTTAAAAAAAAAAACTATTTCTGGTTAAAATGAAAGATAATAAAGTAAAGAAGCTTTAGTCCTCTTGAGAAAACAAACCACAAAATGCCCGTTCAGGTAGTTGACACAGCACTATCCAGTACACTTCAGTTGGTTATTGAAGAAATCATTCAGGAGAATGCTCAGTAATAGTTCAACAAGGATGGGGTTGCTTAGCTACTCAGAACCCTGCAGCAGTTGAGAAGAGCATTCTGCATGTGCAGATGGAACAGCTGGAGGAGACACTTGCAACCATTTTTTACTGTAAACTTTCTTCATCTGGGCACTTTTGCAATGCCCTAGCAAGCCCCGAGCTCTGTTTCAAAATGCAAATGACCCTGATAGTAATAAGTGTAGGATGGCATCTGTCTTCTAAGTACTAATCTTGTTATGATGAATTTGCTTTGAAAGAGTTTGTGCTGTCCTTTGGAAAGGAAAAACAATGAGTTCTTAAGCTTCCTGGCTGAGGTCTCCTAGGGGCTGCCTGGGGCACATGGTCCAGGGCAGGAAGGACAGAGATTTAGAATCAGACTGACTCCTCCAAAACACTCCGTCTGCCTTTCTGCACCATTGGAAAAAATGACTTAAACAGTCTGAGCTTTGATGTCTCATCTCTTTCCTAAAAGCAGTAATGCTTGTGTGGCAGCCTGTGAGGACTGGGTAAGGAAATACACAACATGCCTTCAAACTTCCTAATTTCCAGCAAACGCTAACTTATCTTCTGGAAGCTGGAGATGTGTGAATGACTTCTCTTGTATTCAGTCTTGAACATAGCCACATACAGTGAGTCCCGGAGCTCTGATAGACACCAGAGAGCGTCCAAGAGAAATGTGGGAGGGGAGAAAGTGGCTGGATTAGCTATGGAGTGAAGCTTATTTGAAACATGTGCTGTTTTAGAATTCTGTTTTGTTTCCATAACTAAAAGAGCACCTCTCTTCCTGTACCCAGTAGCAAGAAGCCTTACAGAGGACTGCAGAAAGACAGTTTTCCTACTATGTTAAAACAGCTGGTTTAATGTTTACTTATTTTCTGGCCTGTGCCTTCTTTTAAATGCTATGCATTTTGCTAAAAATAGTGATGTTCATTACTGTTTAGTATGTTAGCAAAGTAGTGTGGTGATGAGAGGTGGGAGACTTGTAGGCAAACCGAGAAGTGATATGTTCCACTGGTCTCCGATGTTCTAGTGTATGCCTACGTGTGACTAGTGGAAAAATGTAAATACATAATTACATGTATACATATTTATATTTTCTCTCTATAGAAAATATGTTGTGTTTACTCTATCGATATAACTTATAATGAAACACAAGAGATTAAAAAATCATGATTTAGTGTAGATTCACTCAGCTCAACATTAAATTCTTCATTCCCCTTTGAAGTCATGAACCTTTCGCCTTTTTGCTTAAATAAAAGTAGATTTTGATCAATCAGTGTCCTCACTGACAACCGAATGCAAGTATAGAATGTGTGTGTGATCATTACTGTAGCCATTCCTTCTCTTCATCCCACTGTGTTTCCCCTTACATCCCTTTGCCATACTCAGGCCTTTATGTTTGGTTTTGTGGCCTACTGAGTTAATCAGGTGCATCTGTGGGACTGTGGTTTTAGAGGGAGAACCACCATGTCTTCTTCATGCCTCATCATCCATCATCCATCGTCTTCTTCTCAGCATCTTCAGGGTCCATGCATCTTCTGCGGTCACTGCTATTTCCTGAAAACATCTCTGAGTAAGACTGAGGCTTTTGCCTTGTCTTGCTGTATTGTTTGTGTTTTGTTGTGGTTGGTTGTTGTCTCTTGGAGGCCTGCTCTCTTCCTAAGGGAAAAGGAGAGGGACTGGATCTGGGGAAGAGAGCCAGTGGCAGATGGTTGGAATGACAAGACAAGGAGAAAATGGTGGTCAGAAAATATTGTATTAGAGAAGAATCTACTTTCAGTATAAAAGAGAGAAAACCATGAGACATTAATCAATTAGTTTTTTGACATCCCAATAAGCAAGGGGAAAAGAATCTTTCAGAAAGTGCCAATTTAAGTGCCTAAAACCTATCAATCTGTTCTCTAGGATAGGTATTCTTGGTTTAAGAGCAATAAATGATAAAGGAAAATCCTATGATGATTAGGGTGGTGGAGAAATGTCTGTGCAAAGTAAGGAGAGAACTCATGAGAACTTGCTTTCTCAGGAGTCAGGAGACAGGGCAGTTTTTGGGAGGCTGAACACATAAAGTAATTGCAAACTTGAAGGAAGAGTTATCCTTAGGATATTAAAAGCATCAGTTTGTGTAACATCATGCCTAGATATCTGTCTCTGAATTGCAATGGTGAGGTTTCAAACTGGAGTTCCATTACTGGCCGGGTGGAACTACATGTGCAGAAATAGCCTTAGGACAGCAAGCATCCTGCATCAACAAGTCCGATTGCTGATATTGCTGATTTCCATGATCAATACCCAATTCCACGGAAAATGTTTCTGACTGTTCCCACATTGTGTTAATAAAGATAGGGTAATTGTATTCCATTTTTAAGTATGTGATCATGACTAAATTGACAAGAAAGAACCGGATTTTGGATAAGTTAATTCCAACAGAACTATTTTTAAGCAGCATTTAAAAAGTCTTAGACTAAAAAAGCACACACATTACTAATTTACTGAACTCGTTCTCTAAGTGACAGATCTAGTTAGCAGCAGTAGGCTTGTTGTTACACAGCAATTATTAAAGTGAAATATTGCAAGATGCTATGTATTGTTACTAGATTCTTAACATTTTATTTTGCATAGGCAGAAAAGCACAGATTAATCAGTTTGTTGATAAGTTAAAAGCTCCTTTATTAAAATATTTATATCACTTGTATAAAGGGGAAAACCAGCACTGAAGTCTCTGAAAGTGGATCTGGGTTACAGCGAACTATATTCCTTTTGACCATATTTTAGAGTGCCTTGCACTGAAGCAGATTCCATGCTATAGCATTTAATTTGCAAGATTAGTAGTTTTTATTTTTATGGTCTATATGATTCAAGAAAAATAAATATAACCTAGCACAAACTATTTACTTACATTTTATAATGAGAAAACATAAATGTTTTGTAAAATATTGGGTTTTTTGTAAAGTCACGTGAACATGATTTCTTATTCATTTCTACTGAGTTCCTGGACTTTGGTAAGTGTAGGTAAATCTTTCTGGGCTTCTAAACCTTGTACTACTATAACTGGATCACTTAAATATTTTTCATCATCTAGAATGGACAGACAAGGTTCTTAGAGCAGACTCTGAGTTTCTAGTGTCATGAACTAAGATAAGTTATCAATCTGGTTAATTCCCCATATCCTCATTTATAAAATGAATATAAGTGATTTTTCCCACAATTTTAGTATGATACATATTTAATTCTACACACGCATCTTATATATTGCTTAGCAGATATATGCACAATAGCTGCCATTGCTTGGTCCAGTGAAGGCTCATTTTCTCAGTGTAGCCAAGGCACTGAGGTGGGAGAGGGTAGTTAAAGAGGGAGCACCTTCATGGAAACAAGGGGCGGGGCATGGAATTGGGGGAGAAGGGAATAACATTTGAAATATAAATACAAAGAATATCCAATAAATGATAAACAAACAGACATAAAAGAAGTATCAATCATTTTGTGAAATTTGTTTTGGTACAACTGAAGACTATTTCAAATGAATTTAAATTATACCGTAAAGTGTGTGTCCAGGCATAAGTCATTGTTCATTTATTATATTTGTTTCTGCTAGAAAATCATAGTTTTATTCATATCTATAGCTATGTATCTGTATTGATATATGTAACAGGACTCTTTTCTGTGCTGGATATAATTGTCAATCTTTGAACATTGGGAGCTGATTATAACTTCTCATGATGAGCCTACTTTGGTTTGGAACATAGATATTTTTGATGCAAGCACCTTTCACAGAACGGTTTACTGTATCATGTTCTGTTCTTCCATGACATATGTGAGGATAATGAGGAAAAATTTACAGAACATACAAACCTCATCACCATTCTCTGTAGCCAGGGCTAAAACAGAAGTGTAAGGCAATTGTTTAGACAGAACCTGCTTTTGACTTTAAGAGAAGAACAGGAAGCTAAAAGTTGGAGAACAAAACGGACATTTAAATCCGAGGGTACAAAGATGACCAGGACTTAAAGGCATTCAGGCAAAAAAAAGGAGGTGGGGCTTCTTGAATGACAGGTCTGATGCTCATCAAGGCTGTGACCTCTTTGGAAGTTACTCCAGGATTTATGTGCAATGATATAGGACAAAATCTATCTTTAAAGATTAATTTAAGACATGCTCATAAGAAAAGTATTTCTGTGTATGCTTGGGAGAAGTTTTGTTAATTTATTATGATTGTGCTGTTTTAACTAGGTTACCACTAAAGGACAAAAGTTTTGAGACAGCAGAAAAAATTTGCAAATAAAATAATATTGGTTGGGTGTGCCTTTATATTTTCAAGGTTCATTATATAAGTAAAGCATTCAGAATCACAGAGGTAATATTACCTAGAAATTATTAGACAAACATGAATCACTTTAAAAGACTAAGAGCTGAGGGAAAATACTTTTAAACAGATTAATCTCATCGTTAGCCTTTTCTAACATTGAAGACTATCTCTTTCATTTTTTATATCAAGAATTTACCTTTAGAATTAACAAGTATTTATATAGTGATGTCTTTGCTTTAAATGAGATGAATTAAGACCTAAAGGTAAAGAACTTAGCTGAGGTCTCATGCCTGGAAATGAGGGAACTATGAGTTTTAACTCAAGATTTCATATCATTGAGTGATACCTGTTGGAATGTTAGTGAAACACCAGATTAGAAAGAAAGGAATTTACAGCATATTTGGTGTTGTAGAGGAGAACACTGATCCCTACAAGGAGAAGACAAGACAGGAAAGAGAAATACAAGACAAGACACTTTGCAAAAGATCGCAGAAGAAAGTTATTCAGAATGGAGAAAGTATAAAATATTGAAGGCATACTATACTGTCTAGTGTTTTTTCTTTTAACTTTTGAAGTATCTTTCATTTACTATGTACATTGGTGTTTTGCTTGAATGTTTGTGTGTGTGAGGGTGTCCCATGCTCTGGAACTAGACTCACATAGACAGTTAGGTGCTGCCACGGGAGTGTTGGGAATTGAACCTTGGTCCTCTGGAAGACTAGCTGATGCTCCTACGGCCCGAGCCAGTACTCCTTTTTCCTTGTTTTAGTTAAGAGGTTTTCGTATATCATATTTTCATCATATTATTTTTCCTTTTATCTCCTCTCAGATCTTTTCTGCCTCCCTACCAACCCAACTCCATATTCTTTCTCACCCAGTCTCATAAAAACAAACAAAATCAAAGCAAAAAAATATATATACATCAATCAAGCAAATAAAACCAAATAAAATTATCCCCTACAAAGAACTGAAAGTACATTAAAATCACTGCATCCATTTATGTTCACCAAGTACTTCTGAGCATAGGATGTGTGGTTGATCTTCTCAAAGAAACTCTGCTAGAGAAAATTGGTTTTCCTTTCCTTACTGTACCAGTAGCTTCATGCATTAGGGTGGGTTTTGTGTCTGTGTTCCCTTCCCTGCACTGGGTTGTCTACACAACCTATACTACTGATGTTTGTGTTCCCATACTCTCTAAGCACTGCTCCTGTTGTGTCTTCCAGATAATTTGTTTTCTCTTGAAATCATTTACCATCTCTGCCTCCTTCCTCCTAGTCTTCCACATAGAGCCCTGAGCTTTAAGTCATGGTAGAGGTGTGTTGATGAAGACATACCATTAGTGCTAAGTGTTCCAAGTCTCTTGTTCTTTATAGTTATGAGTCTGTTTGTTAATGACCATTCAGTAGAAGAAGCAGCTTCTCTGATAAGGGTTGAGTAATCATTTGATCTATGGAAATACTGAATATGATTAGGCATTATTTTACTGCTCTGTGACCTTGGCAGAATAATTGTAGTATGTTTTCTCTTAGGACCCTTGATCTATGCAGTCTCAGGGTTTTGTCGATTTTAGTGTTGCCAGTTATGGGTTCTATCATGGAATAGGCCTTAAATTCAACTTTCATAAAGGGATGTTATTTACCCCTGTAACAGCTGTGATACTATTGCACTAGTGTATGTTGTAGGTAGGTCACTGTTGTAAGCTGTGTGATATCTATTATTGCTTTCTCCTCTGGTAGCACGTGTCTATTTCTCTATGCATGATAAGAGAAGGGAAGAAGGAAGCTATATGAACCTAGCTGTTCATGTCTGAAGTTAAGTTAGCAAGCCATCAGGTTTGGGTTATTTCTGCCCTGTAACCAAACAAAAATGTAAATTGACTAATGATGGATTCATTCTTCAGATTGCTCTTGAAGTACAGGAGGCTTTTCTGTGCTCTTATCCATCAGTTTTTATCTGATGGGCTTTTCTTCTTATTTGGATACTTTATAAGTAAGAGAATTCTCATTGTGGATGTAAATTGCCATAATTATCGTATATAGGTAGCCTCATCCATGGGTAAAAATTCAAATGTTCCTGCTTCCATGATTTTATATTCTCTTGTGTTTGCTGGGTCTTGCTAATCACCAGGATTTAAATACCAGGCAATTCTTCCCTGGCATAATATTTCCAAGCACCATTTCCTAGAGTTTAAAGTGTGCTAGAGCCTCTTATAAGCTCCTCCTGTTACTCATCTTATGGCAGCCATACTTGAGTTTCTGTACTACTAATTTTATCCTTGATATGACATGTTTACCCATTACACTGATGTCTTTTACAGAAACTGCCTCTTTGGGAGCCAGGCCTGGTGAGGAAGAACTTACAGAGCAGCAGTTAAGGGTGGCCTCAGGTAATGATACCCATTCCTCTGAGAAGCAAACCTTGTCATAAACAAGAGGCACATGTCATTCCCACCAGTGTGACACAGAATTGCTTTGATCAGTTCTTCATAAAGGTGTGATCAAGCACTTTCTATATTTAGAAACTTTTAGGCGAATCTAATTTGTAGAACAGTTTCAGGTTCTCAGCAAAACTGAAATGTGTGCATTCTGTATACAGTTGTTACCATTCCACAGCATAAGAAAGGCACAGGGGGGCCCTTCTGTGAAATATTATTTCTGTGCACTTAAGAACAGCAAAGTATTCAGAATGAGCTAACTGTGCTCAAGGATATGAAGTAGGTGATCTGTAAAAGAGAGCATCTTGAAATAGTCTTCTCACAAATGGCAATGACATAGCTTGAGGTATGGTGGGAACAAAACCCCTAAGCTGACCTTTGGGTTTGGATAGCCAATCAGAGTGTTCATTCCTGCACAAAGCTTAGTCTCTGAGTCCTAGCGATCTTTAGTGATTAAAGTTCTTTGTTTAGTGTGAGCCATGAGGATATGCTCCTTTCTACAGTTTGATAGTTGTGGTTTTCTATTATGCTCTTCAAATGAGCATATATATACAAGCAACATTTAAAGGACGCATCGTGTTTTATTTACATGTTTGTGCATATGTACCAATCAAAATGAAAGAAAAAAGAGGCTATGAATTTGAGGGAGAGCAAGGCAGAAAATGGCAGGAGGGCGGAAAGTGGACGCTGAGTTGATGTGATTATATTTTAGTTAAAATATACACACAGTAAGTTAACGTATCAAATAAATAAATTTGCTATATTCATTCTTAAAAAGAGTGTGAATTTTTGAACTATACTCCAGACCTACAAATGAAAAGCATTAGGTCTGTAATCCAGCCAAGGATAGTGGCTGCTGGCAGAATTTCAAGACTCTTTGATCAGAGCAACAGGTGAGGTACTTCTTTGGAAGCTGTGGTGAGCCAAGTCCTGAATCATTAAAATGTGAACTTATGAAAAAAGTCTGGGAAAATACATTCCCATGAAGATGGGAAAATCCTGCTCCATTACAAGGAGCTAAATAAGACTGTGAGGGGGGGAAGACAGGAGCACAATACACGTCCCAAATAGACACAGTCTAGTCAGTCGACTCCTGGTGTGGATGAGTTGGCTTTAGTAACATACCATAAATGAGACCTACTTTATTTAGCAGTTAGTATTTACTAAATATAATTAGAAGCAGAGATTGCCGATGGATAGAATATGGTCATTTCCATAAGAAAAAAAATATGTCATTTGTGGCAGAAAGTCCCAGTGTGAAGCCAATTGACGGAGATGGGAGAAAATGGAACAAGATCAGTCAAGCTGAGAGGATGAGTCCACATCGGACACATTAAGTTCAATGTGTATTTTAGAATCTGTGCAAAGTGAGACAATTTAATTCCATGATTCTTAGTATGTTTACCTAAGGAGACTATGCCAATAGAGATGGTGTCTGGAGGCATTCCAGTATTTTGTTGTTGTACAATAGTAGGTACTACAACATGGGGGATAAAGGGGAATGTTCAGGGAGGCACAGGACAGCCCCATGAGTAAAGTCCATGAGAACTGTATTATTAAGAAAAGGAAATTACCATCTGATGAACAAGAACTGAGCTGTGTTTTCACTCTCGCTAAGAGAAGAGTGAGTCGGTGACTAGACACCAAGCAAGCTTCTATTTTTTGGTACTTTTGATGAATGGAAAGTCCATTCAGAGACTGCCCCACCTGGGGATCCATCCCATATACAGACAACAAACCCAGACATTATTTTGATGCCAAGAATTGCTTGCTGAAGGGAGCCTGATATAGCTGTCTTCTGAGAGGCTCTGCCAGAGCCTGACAAATACAGATGTTTACAGCCAACCACTGGACTGAGCATGGGGTCTCCAATGGAGGAGTTAGAGAAAAGACTGAAGATGCTAAAGGGGTTTGAAACACCATAGGAAGAACAACAATATCAACTAACTAGACCCCACCCCCAAGCTCCCTGGAACTAAACCAACAACCAAAGAGTACACATGGAGGGACCCATGGCTCCAGCTGCATACATAGCAGAGGATGGCTTTATCTGGCATCAGTGGGAGGAGAGGCCCTTGGTCCTGGAAAGCCTCAACACCCCAGTGTAGTGGAATGTGGGGTGATGAGATGGGATTGGGTGGGTAGGTAGAGTAGCACCCTCATCGAAGCAGAGAGTAGGGGATGGGATAGGGGGTTCTGAAGGGGAAACCAGGAAAGGGGATAACATTTGAAATGCAAATAAATAAAATAGCCAATAAAGATAGAATGAATAATATGGTAAATGGCATATTTTATTTAAAAAAGGGAATATATTTACTTAAAAAAGAGAAAGATACATAGTAAATGTGATTCAGCAGAACAAAAATAAACAGAAATTAGGAAGACATGACTAATGCATAATTCCTCTTTAAAATTTTTAAGAAGAAATGGAAGAACTGTGTAACGTCTGAACTTGTCTTTTTCTTTCCTTGATTTTAGTTCAGTTTCTATTCAGCTTCCCATGTTGTCTGGCATGATCCAAATACTACTCCAAATGCTTCAAGCATGTGTGTTTTCTTAAATACTTATGCATATATAAATATATTACATATTTCAAACTCTACTTTCATAAAATATTTACCTGTTAGTGTAAATAGATAATATACCGATAGTTTTGACACACAATGTTACTTAACAACAAAAAGCAGAAAGAAACCCACATATACCCAGAAACATTGATTTTACTTCTAATCTCAGGAAACACGTATGAGAGAAAGAAACATTGAATCATGGTAGTGATAATGGAACACTCATTTTTAAAGAATTGCCTTTAGTTGAGTTTTCTACATCCGCACAAAAGAAACCTATGAAGTGGTTATTGTTAACTGATTGTCCCACATGTTGAAACTGCTATTTTCTAAGCTAGACACAAGAGAAAAGGAAGGAGTTAGCCCATGAAAAAAAAATTGTACCTGGCCAAAAAGGGACAGAAAAGGGAACCTACAGGATATTAACAGCTATTAGGAATAATGCTAAAAGATGAACAATGGGACACCGGACAGCAGGGTTGTTGAAAACAATGCTGTAAGGTGCCACCCGAGTCTCCAGCATCATGTGAGCTGAACTTACACTTGCCAGGACTCACTCTAGGCTAGACCTGCTGACATTCGGAGCCTTATCTGGGCGCCACATTGCAAGGTGGTGCTGATACCCGGAACTCTGACAGGACAGTTTTCAAAGTTTATTAAAGATTGTTTGAAGAAAGCTGACTCTGGGACATAGGTCAGGACATGGAAAGGCATTCTTGCTATTCACAAGTGATGGGTATTTTTTTTTTTTGTGTGTGTAGGTTGATGAAGCCCACAAGAGGCAGATGTTGAGGACAGTTAGATGTAGGTACATCAGGGAGAGAATAGAGTGGAATGGGAAGAGACTGGGTAAGGAGGTCACTGAGGACTTGCAGAGTGAAATCGCACAAATGTGTGTCTGAAACGGAGAGGCTCACTCACTATAGAAAGCTGAAGGTGTCTGAATTACTGTCTGTCCTCTGCTTCTTCTTCACATGTTTTCAAAGGGATGCAATGTGTTCTCACCCACATGAAAGCTAAATTGATTTATCTAGTAAAGGAATGTAGAGCAGCAATCACTAGGCAAGAGAAAAAGTTAGGTAATGATTCCTAGATTCTAGTAGACAAGAAGAATATGTTCTATGTTCTACAGCACAACAATATGACCATGGTTTATAACATTAGATGATATTTTATGGGGAACAAGGGAAGATATTCCCAACACTCACAGAATTCTAAATACTTACGGAGACTGAAACTCTAATTAACCTGATTTCATCATTTTACATGTATAAAACTATAGTATTAGTCATATACCAACGTACTACACCATGTCCTATGGATGTGTGCAATTGCTACATAGCAATTAAAAATGAAGTGTTCGAGGCTAGCTCAGCAGCTAAAAGTACACATTGCCATTACAGAAGACTGAGGTTTAGTGTCTAAACCCACATAGCAGCAAACAACTATCTTTTCTCTAGTTCAACAAGATCCAACTTCCTGTTATGACCTGTACAGACTTCTCACGTACACAGCCACACATACATGCACACACAAGTACATGTGTGAACATGTGTGCGCGCATACACACACAGACACACAAGCGCGGAAATAAAGTGTGCGACTCTTTTTTTCAAACATTATAAACAGGCAATGGCCGTGCCAGTTGCTATAAAAACAAGCACATGTGAATTGATTGAAATATAGCTCCAATCAATATAATTGGAATATACGTTTCAAGATGTATATTATAAATTGTATAATCAAATGATAGTCATTTCCCACTTTTTGTAAATCATATGAAAATTTTCTAAGCTAAACACTCAAAACCTTTTAAATCTGTTTGATGTGTATGTGTGAGACAGCGTATGACTACCTTTGGAGGCATTTTTAATATTAAGCAAAGTTAAACATTCCATGCTTTTGTAATATTTCTTTAATAGCCGACTACAGCATTCCATTCGCTTTCTTGTCTCCTGAAACATTTAAAAATGAAAACAGCATTTCTTTCTCCTGAGAATTGGGAAGCTCTAGAGAAAAGCGACTCAAATTTTAAGCTAAAACACATACATAGCACAATGTTTAGCATGTAAATAAATATTTTATTTTTCATATTGTTTGATGTTAAGGGAGATTGAAAGTCCAGATGTTGTCAATACAGTGGTGCTGTGAAAAGCTCTCCTGTTCTTTATTACTATTGTATGGAATGTAGTAGACAACAAAAAAACTGCCTTAGTATGTTTGTTTAGAATTTCATTTAAAATATTTTTTCTCCTCAGTTCTATGGAGCTCTCTTAATACATTAACATGTTGTGTCTAATTTTCTTAGACGGAATTATATATTTTATGCATTTTATAACTGAGGAAATTTGACATCTAAACTAGAATATAGCCAGAACTCCTCACCCAAAATTCTAGCCGAAAGGGTTGCTAGAGAAAGTGGTTTCTTCACATTACTTTTGACTCTAAAGCCTAATTACGCAATGAATGTCAAATTTATTTCTAAAATTCTCCTTGAGTATGAAAGTGACCTTTTATTCTGGCTTATATGGAATTTTATGGTGTGGAGAAATTACTTTGTGATTATTTTTTGCATGATTAAAAATTTGCAAAGTTCTTATGACTCCAAGGAGCCTACCTGTAATAAACAGCTTTCGCCTTCAAAACCACAAAACGGGTCTGAAGTGCTTGAGCCTTAGAGCTAATTGCCTGCCTACTTCAAAGGAAGAACTGCAAAGAGGGGGCGGGGAACCTCACAGAAGCAGGGGCATGGCAGGCACTCAGTTGTGGCTTGGAGAAGCCAGGCAAAGTTACTGCCTCAGAACTGCTGTTTGCCATTAAGTTGATGGGGAGCGTCTATCCCACAATCTTTCCCTGCTGAGGACACAGAGTCTTTGTTCACATTCAGATTTCTCAAACTGTTGTCGGGGTCAGGCTGAGGTCAGACACCACAGTGATGTACAGAAGAACATGTCTGGGAATTTCTCTCACACTTGAAACACATACCAGAAAATAAAGAAGAGGACCTTGAAAAAAATCTGTTTGATGAGACCCAGATTATACTGTTGCCTGCTTTTTGGTGCCTTCATAATTTTTTTTTTTTTCCTGACAAACAATGTTTTATTAATGGGAGTAGCGATAGCCCTTACAATTTTGTGTCCCCTGGAGATAAGGCGTCTCAGTAGCACTCTGACACTTCATTTTCTAGCCCTAGGGGCAAGCTCTAGTAAATCTACTCAAAGCAATCTTGCATGCTTCCTCAGGATGAGTTGAGAAGTAGTTGTCATGAGGCTGCACTGGATGTCATGTCCCGGTGTGCACACAGGCATGACAGGGAAACAGCATGATCTAGTCATGATCTCAGCCTTCCTGTTCTTGCAGCCCTCTTAGCCACGGTCCCCACAGCCTCATCTGCTGTTGTGAAGAGAAACCTAGGAGAGAAGGGCATGTCTGAGCGCTGATTATCACCAATAGGGGAAAGCACTGAGAGTGTGTTCTTAAAGTGAGATTTCCCTGCGTCTCTGAACAAAGGGGCACCTTTCCACCAAGGCTCTCCTCTCTGTGGGGTGCAGCGTGTACAACTGGAATAAATGCATGCAGATCATTGTATTTTGGGGGACTCTCAATTTAACCCAGCTCTTATTTTGAATGTATTAGATGTCCTGTTTCTCCTTTTTGCTTACACAGTTGCAGAGCATAGCTGAAAACTGAACCACTAAATAGATTTTTTTTTTTTTTTGTGCTCAGCTGCTACATATGACAGTGGATATTACATTCTGCTGCCAGAATGTTATTAATAAAACATGGGGTGTGGAGAAGGCCACATTTTCCCCTTTCAATCACTATAGCATTTGCAATGAAAATTTTATTCAGTGTGTAATTTTCTGTGAATGCTTGACACTTGAAATGCCCATAGCAGCATTTTGTACGGTTATTGAAGGGTTAATTGTATCATGTTCTCTGCATAAAAGCTCTGCTTATCAAAAGCAAATAGAAGAGTGTATGCAAATGTGTTCTGATGACCTTTTGCCTTTCCAGGGTTAATTTATATGGTCATTAAGGATTTTATGAAACTGTTCAGCCTGGTGCTCCAAATCCCATTTTACCTCCTTCTCCTAATTTATGTAATTCCTACCTGAACTGGGAATACGCCTTTTATTTTTCTGCCGCACTGTAAACAGCATGGTGTGCTGTGTGGAGCTGTGAGCCTGGTTATCTGGCATTACTCAGATTGCTAAAAATTCATTAAAATGTGACATCATCACACTGGGAGACAAATGATCACAGGATGAAAGAGAACAGTGGATCTTTCTCGGATTAGTGCTGCGGAGCCCCAGCATAGAGGCTAACTGCGTAAACAGATTAATCCACCAGCAGTGGCATGGCTGAGATTTACAGAATTATTAAGTAGGTTGGAGTTAGTGTGAGGATTTCCACGGAATCTAGCTGGTGCGATCCCGTGAACGAGGTCTGGATGGTACAGTTGTGCCATTAACAGAGTGCCTCGTTAAGTCAAAGCCTCCGTAGCTTCCCTTTACAAACAAATCTCCAGTGGAACTGAGGTTTGGAATCTTATCTAATGAAATCTCCAGGAATGTATCTGAGATCTAAAGTCTGAGTGCAGGAGGAATGCCTGTTCTTCATTTAAACCATCGCTCCAATATTATAGAATATTTCTTCTGTGTCTGGTTTGCTCTAATGCCCTGACTTCGGGTCCATGGAGCAAGATGCTGCTGTTGAAAAGTTCTATGATTCAAATCACTGTTGCCTTCCACCCATCCCCCTTACCTTTTCCAGGTTAAACTCTAGTAAAAATGATCTCTTTCCTTTTGATATCATGTAAATTCTCTCAAAGGATAAACAAAAATTTGCCCTGGGATGGTCTTCCTTTGGTCTAATGTACCCTTCTGCCTTGATGTATAATTTCCTTTTGTAGGTGAAGGTCTGAAAATTCACAGATAAAATTTGAGAACAGACTGTGGGATAAAGGTCACCCTGTTTGTATCGATGTACGTTTTCTGGGCTTAACAATTTTTTTTTCACTGATGTGCTTTCTTAACAGATGAACCCAGTGAGGATGCAGGAGGTGCTCTGAAGCCTACCACAGTGACTGAGGATGATGAGAAGGAGACACACGAGAGAGACAACACTGAAGGCAAAATCTCTAATAATGACCCTGGTAAGACCTGGGCTCGATTGTTGGCCTTTTCACTTTCCTCTACCCTTCCACCTCCCGAAGCCAATCTTTCCTTCACTACATCCCCCAACGACGCTCATTAAATGCTTTTACTCATTTTAAACTGTCTGCACATTCCCACTACTACTCATTGTGTGTGCATTTTGCATGTGATTTCTATCAGTAGCCTCCCATTGACCTATATTTAATCATAACCATCTGACAGAATAGATGTGGATAAGTTGAAGAATATTACAGGATGACTAGTGAGATTATTTTTTAATCAAATCAGTTTGTGTGCTTGTAATTTTTAAGCGCCTTTCATTAATCTTAGCTATACTTGTGATTCCTCTGATGGCATATTAATTTTTCAGAAGCTCAGGATTAGATATCACTTGAATTTTATCATTCAATCTTATGCACCCTCCCACACAATGTAACCCTTAAAATAAATGCTGCTCCCCTCTCTCTCGTCCTCTCCCTATCTCTCTTTCTCCCTCTTCCTCCTCTCAGTCTCAGTCTCTGACTCTGTCTCTGTCTCTCTCTCTCTCTCTCTCTCTCTCTCTCTCTCTCTCTCTCTCTGTGTGTGTGTGTGTGTGTGTGTGTGTGTGTTTCTGTCTCTGTCTCTGTCTCCCTCCTTCCATCCTCCCTCCCTCCCTCTCCTTACACTCAGGAATTTGCCCTTTTTAAGGGCATCTATTTGAGGCATTTCAAACAAAATCCAGTGGAAAAGTTTACAGATGATTCAGCCTAAGAAGGAGGAAATATCATTGAAAAGGGATTAGGTGCTGGGTAATTTTGATCTTCCAGAATGGACAAATCCCAGTAATGAAAGCTACTGTCTTTGAAAACAAACCTCTGTGTCATGACATTTACTTGTGCACAAACAAACCCTAGGCCAGCATCTGGTGTCGATACCTATGGGTCTTTCTGTGTTTGATTTGGCAAATATATGGCTTCATCCATGCTTTGTATGTATGAGATGGAAATCTGTGGCCGCAATGAATATTACATTGGCTACTTTTGCTGCACGCTATACCTAGTTTTATTATGTTGGATTCACTGAAGCAGAAGAGGCTCTGAAATGGACTCAAGCCTGTTAGTCCCAGGTAGTCATCTATCTTTCCCTTGAACTCCAGTGACAGCCACATAGAAAAAACCTACTATTCAGTAGGAGGATGCTGGCTTCCACAAAATTTATCATGTTTTACATATGAGTATATTTAAATCTGAATCATCCCACATTTGGAGCTCAGTTGGTACATGCCTAAGTTTTGCATCCCCCTTAACATGTATCTGAAGAGTTTTTCCTTCCACCCTAAACTCCTTAGTTCTAATTTTTATAGGAGTACAGTGAGAAATGTATCATTGTTTTTTTGTTTCTAGGATATAGTGTCGAGTATATGATTCTAATTTGATTTAAGCAAAGATGGTCCAAGGTAGGATTGAGCCTAAACCTGTCTCTCTGAAAAGATGCCACAGCAGTATATGAGCAGGTTGGCTCATGGGGTAAATGACAGAGAATTTGAAGTATGTAATGTCAAGGATAGTCCCATGAAAATTACATTTGAAAAAGACTCTAAAAGGCCAGGTAGCCAGTTTATGCCTTCTAAGATGGGACTTCATCAAGATGAGTAGCTTACCAGTCTGTGGATGATAAACTTCTCTTTATGTGTGTTTGGTGCACTCTTATTAGGACAGACTGCAAAGAATTTCCCTTCTGCTAACCAGAAGAACATAGAAAACAGAAAGACATCACACCAGTGTTCCCTGAGTGCTCCACCGTTTAGGGCCTTTCCAGGGATGGGTAGTAGGAAGTGTTTGTTGTTTGGTTGTGTATTTGTATATTCTTTATTGTCCTGTCTTACTTTAAGCAACACATTGTATAAATCCATGAGCTCTGTATCCACAATGTACTTTACTGCTCTGCATAAGTCATGGACCCACTTGCTCCATAATGGCCCATTGAGCTATTGTTCTCCTTTAAGTTTCTAATATAGACAAGGTTGGGGTATATGGAAGGACAGATCACAGCATAATGGCAGTTATTTAAAATAAATGTTAGCCCCATAAAAGCACATCCCCAGGTACATACAGAGAGAGCTGGAAATGAGCTCCAGCCAAGAGCCAACTAAAAGCAAATGCTGACATGCAAATATTTAGCTTTGAAACCTTGCCACCTTTACGACAGCTCTTGCTACTTAAAACTAACACAGACTTCAAACCAAGTTCAGTGCTCTCTGAATTGACTCTTCCCTGGTTGAAAATTTATTCTGTGGTTGCTGTTCTTTGTAAAAAGTGTATCTGATTATTGGATATCCACTTATTTAAATTCTTTTGTTCTTATCTCAGCTATAATTGTCAAACAAGCAAGCTTGACCTTACAAAGTAATTGCTATGTTACTATGGTAGTTGGGAAAAGAGGGTGACCCCACTTTAACCTCAAACTTTTCAGGCAGGAAGGAGTTAGCACATGTCTGGACCAGTGTGTTGGTAAGCTGC
Source organism: Micromys minutus (assembly GCF_963924665.1). Classification (NCBI taxonomy): domain Eukaryota; kingdom Metazoa; phylum Chordata; class Mammalia; order Rodentia; family Muridae; genus Micromys; species Micromys minutus. The sequence goes on from NC_137984.1 coordinate 10,811,097, forward strand.
TGTGTTCTGTTGCTGTCATTAATCTGCAGGGCCAGAGTTTTCAAGGGGAGACTTGGCAATATGCACACTATATTTGCTGAATATTCATTCATAGTAGAAAAGCTTCCTAATTCCTCATTTATATTGTCGTTTAAATCTAGTGCCACTTTAGATTAATTATAATCCAAATTATAGCTCAGTGCAGTACAAGAATTAATATAGAGTTTATCCAGATTAATACATTTGCATTGAACATGTAATATGTCTCTGCTGTGGCTAAGGGGACCACTCTTTAATAAGGGAGTAAACATGAAGAAAGATGGAAATTAACCTTCATTATTGCAATTAAAATTATCCTTCGATTCTAGTCTCATTAGAAAGAATACTGGGTTGGCAATTATAATTTAGAATTAAGTGAGTTGAACAACGTCTGTTACAGCTGAGTTTTAGAGAATTCAAACTACCAAATATCTAAATTATAAATAATGACTCAGTATTTTGATTTATCGTTTTTCAAGGTGCACTGTAACATGTGTGTTATTGGCTTTCCCTGGCTTTGCTATGAGTATTAGCCATTTTATAGCTTTCTGTGTTTCAGGGATTGAGAATTAAGTAGGCAGCATCCGAATTGAAATGAATTATGTTATTTTTATATTAGCAATCTCTTGCAAGTTAAATAATCCTATAACTGACAGATAATCATTGACTCATATATTTGGCAGTGCTTATTTATAATTAGACTTCATTTTTAGTTAAAATTCATTAAAATGACATTGTTCTTTGAGAATATTGTGTTGTCCTTAACGATACAAAATGAATTATGATCTCATTTCAATTTTTTTTCTGCTCCAGGGTAACAAACGGGGTTTATTTCAAATGAAGTTGCACATATAAACTATGAGTAATCACAGAACTTAATCAAAAGCCTTCCTAAAATTAATTGGCCTTATTTAATATGAGGCATATTTTTCTAGCATAGCACAGTTCAGAAATAAAAAAGGACCTCTGATTTGATTTCCTATAATGTACCAGGCATGCTTTGGTGCTAAACTTGGTAGAAATATGAATATGGAAGAATGTATAAAATGCTGCTCATTATTGCTCATCTATGTTTCCTTGAAGACCAGCCTCATACTCAAGAATCTTTTTGTCTTCTCACTCACTCTTGAAATTCTTGCCTTCGTTTATTATCCAGAATCATTAATTAGTGTTGATGTGTATGAAAATAGAAACAGTATATCACTCACATGCAGCTAATGTTGCCAAACATTTACACAAGTAAAGAAAGAAAGAAAAGAAGGAAGGAAGGAAGGAAGGAAGGAAGGAAGGAAGGAAGGAAGAGGATGATACCTTCAAAAACATACTATCTTCTATTCCTTAAAGTAACCTTCATATATGTTCATGGAAATAAGTTCTTGGCTGAATAGTTATTGGACTTAAAAGTTTCTTGAAAGTTGGTTTTAATTCTGATATTTCAAGAGGTTTACAAACAAATTATGGGAAATACTTTCCAGATATAGTTCAGAGATTTGTGCCAATTATTATCTGATCTTGTCTGTTTGATAATGTAAAGGAATTTGACATATTATTGTCTACAGGAAACTTCATTACTTACTAATAGGAACTTTTAAAGAAAAGTCAATCAAAAGAAGACAATTGATAGACACTTGTTCATTTAAATGACAATCATTCTGTACAAGTTGGTCTAACATTTTAGATAACTAATTGTATTGTCAAATATTATGTACCACATTGTTTTTTCTTAGATGATTTATCACTTTAATAAGACTACAGAGTATATGCTGTATTTCTTTTGAGAAGTAAAAATAAAATCTGATTCCAAAATGAAGAGAAAACATCCTGTTTGAGGAATATTGTTGGATATCAAATAATTGAATATTTTAATCAATAGGAGTATTAACTCTATCAAATTTAAGTTTGCTCATAAACAAATACTACCATTTCCCAAATAAATAGAACAAAATTAAAGTTTCTCTAAAAGAATGAAGTAGGTTGAATTATATCAGTTCAAATGCAATAGAAATATTAGTATCAACATGATCTGTGAGAGGCTGAGCACACCCAATATCAAAGAAATAAAATTATAGTCATTTTGTCAACTATATACCATTTAAATTTTAGTCTCTTAAGAATTATTGTCATAGTGTAGGGGAATGCCAGGCTGGGAAGCAGAATGGGGTAGGTTGGTGGGTGAACACCTTCAAAGAGTAGGATAGGGTTGGGGGGTTGGAGGGGAAACCGGGAAAGGGAATAACATTTGAAATGTAAATTTAAAAAACCCTATAAAAGTTTTAAGAGTTCAGAAAAAAAAAAAAAAAAGAATTACTGTCATACATTTAATTTTCTGCCCAAAATCTGAATTTTTGAAGTCTTTCATACAGTGTAAAGCATTTGTATCTACCTAGGGCAGAAATAGAATAAGATTTTTTTTTGTTCTTTTTACTTTTTTATTTGAACTTGTTTCTATAACATCCTTGACCTCATTTTTTTTTAATTATGACTGGGTTATTTTGTAATAAGGTGCAATTTGTTCATTTATAGGAACTATATGTGGATTGAAAAAATAATCAAGATAAATCTTCATGTGCAGCATACAAGCAGATTGCCCTGGATGGTGTATCTATGCAGGCTCTGATAGCAATCAATGGTTTAGCTCCGCTGCATCTCAAGATGTATTTGCACCCAGTTGTCCAGTGATAGTGTCCTCACCCTGGAAATAATTTAGTTGCAAATTGACTGGAAGATGGTGAAAATTGAAAGTTAAAATTAGAAATACTCATAATAAAAAGCAGGAAAAAAAGGTCAGATGATGCCGTGTTATGATGAGATTGGAATGGCTGGTAAATGAGGTTTTGTGTTTGTCGTGAGATGTATGTGACATGCCTACCCAATGTCGCTGTAATATCCAGCCTCACGGAGGAGATTACCAGGCAAATTGATGTGCTGGAAAGAATTTTCTGTTAGGTTGGAAAATTAGAATTGTTCTTTTTTTCCCCCTTTGATGTGTGTGAAGTTCCTCTGCATTATACTGCTCAACTAGGCAAATTTTTAATCATCACTAACACCAAATATTTGGATTAAGCCCATTAAACAGCTGCCTTCTTGTAAGTCCTGCTGTACTGTCAAGTGCATAGTCCCTTGCTAACACCACTGGGTCACTTACTCAAGTCAGCAAATGGCAGACATGAATTAGGTGTTCAACTTTAAAATGATTAGAAACTCTGAATCCCAACATGATCTACATATATTACTGTTTCAGTTTCTGCATTCTAACTTGTCAGCTCTTACTAGAATGTGGGACCCTTCGGGTTTAAGAACTTAGAACAGAGGTAGATCATTGTATGTGGGCAAAAGACAGCGATTTTCTAGGTTAGTGTTTGCGAATGGGAATAGAGTTGCTTTGATGTGATACAGGCATGTGGAGACACTAGAGAACACACCTGACTGATGCAACTTTCAAGGCCATATACAATTATCTAAACAAAAGACATGTGTATGCTTTAAAACAGATGGACAAAGTCAACTCAGCTGACGGAGAGAGAGAGAGAGAGAGAGAGAGAGAGAGTTTTCTTTGTATTTTGAGATTAGCATCATTTAAAAGTGCCTGTCTGTTTTTGCTTAGCTTGATCCAGTAGGTTTATTGTCTACTTTTCTCTGATTGTAACGTTGCGTTCATAACTTGTCTTCTTTTTGGGAATTAGGAGTAATCACCCCAGAGAAAGAACTGAAAGTTGGTGTGGCTGGGGCCACACAGCCACTCCTGTTGGCCAAAGAAGACGACACAGGAACCAAAAGGTTAAAACCTACAGAGGACAATAAATTTTGTCCAGAACAGGTACGTGATATTTTTCTTCTCCGGTGCGTGAATCACCCTGCTTGTTTGTTTCTATATTCCTGGCCATTTCAGAGCCCCCTAGCTTGAGCCCCTCTGACCCGCCCACAGACATTGTAACTGGCAATGGTCTATCAGCTCCAGACGTTACACATACCTAGCAACGGGTAACGGCCACACTGCAGCAGCTAACTATGGTCGTGTTTCCTCCATCTTTTCCAGTTCTACCAGTGCCCTTACTGTAACTACAGCAGTAGGGACCAAAGCCGGATCCAGATGCACGTATTGTCACAGCACTCTGTACAGCCCGTCGTCTGCTGTCCGCTCTGTCAGGATGTCCTCAGCAACAAAATGCACCTGCAGCTGCACCTGACCCATCTGCACAGCGTATCTCCAGACTGTGTGGAGAAGCTGCTTATGACAGTAAGAATGCCAGAGGCTGACCCACCACTGATGGGACCTGTGTGACATTATCAATACACATGTATCGTGCTGGCTTTATACACATTTCATTTCTTCTGAGCAACTTGGGGGTCTTCTTACTGACGGTGCTGTAGAAATCACAGAGGAGACCCCTTCGTGGTTGTTCTTGTTAGATTGAAAAATAAGATGCAGAGGATGGGTTAAAGACATTTTTTGTGGTTCTTTTAGTAGCTATGAAGTGACTTTTGCAGGTCCCTTTAGCTTAAAAGAGTCATGATTATCATTATAAAAATCTAATTCTTCAAAACCCTTTAAGTCATAGCATTAAAATAAAATTATAGGACTATAGTAAGGTCACAGCCATAGAACTGTTTGAGTTAGAAAGTGTAAGTGGAGTATATATTTTCCAGTACACACATATACATTCCAGTACATTGCTCAGTGGTTTCCAGAGCACAATTAACACAAGTCTCTTTGGTGTTCAAAGGTGCCTGTCCCTGATGTCATGATGCCAAACAGTATGGTACTGCCTGCCACTGCCCCTGAGAAGTCAGAGCGGGACCCACCCACAGCCATGGCAGCAGAGGGTTCTGGGAAATATGCAGGTAAGCTTACCTGTGAGCATGGACAGAACTCTCAGAGCTTGCCTTTGGGCAAAATTATCACTATCAAAGACATTTTACAGTGTGTGTGTGTGTGTGTGTGTGTGTGTGTGTGTGTGTGTGTGCATGAATACTCACTCCCCCTGCAACTCCTCCAGTTTCCTTCCACTTCATTTCTGTTGCATATAAACACACACACACACACACACACACACACACTGCTGAGTCCATTTAGTGCTGCCCATATGTACATGTTTTTAGAGCTGACTACTTGGGGTTGTGATTGGCCCACCCATGAGGGTGTTCATTTTTAAAGAAGACGGAATCTCTCACTCAGCAGACATTAATTGTCTGGAGCTATCCACCTAGGACTGGGAAGATTTCCTGTGTGAGAACTCCCCCATTCTTGAAGACATTTTTAGGGACAAAAGAAACACAGTAAACACTGCTTCCCGGCGCTTTATTGTCTAAGGCTGATGTGCCAGGACCATTTCTACCTGTCCTTGAAGAATCCTAGTTCTGGGCCAGGAACATTTGAAGTATTCTAATTTATGTGCACCAAGTTAATGACCCCAGTAAAGTGTTGATTGCAGTACATTGTGGTTCCCTTTGGTGTGTATTCTTCTCTATCCTTAAGTTTGTTCCAGTCAGGGGTCATTTGCTGTTCATTTTATGGATACCTAGTATAGTGTTTGCCATATGATAGAGACCAAATCACATTTCTATAGAGATTCAATTAAACAGACATCACTGAGGGCTTGAACTTAGACTTGCTGACGTTCAAGTGGCCAGGGTTCTTACCAGAAGACATGTCTGTGCTTCCTTCTAACAGGTGACAGCCCAGTGGATGACAAAAGCATGGCAGGGCTTGAGGATTCAAAGGTGGGTGTGGAAATAAAGAACGAGGAACAGAAGCCAGCAAAGGAGCCCGTGGAGGCATCAGAATGGAATAAAAACAGCAGTAAGGATGTGAACATCTCAGATGCTCTGCAAGACCAACTGAGCGAACAACAAAAAAGGCAGCCCTTGTCGGTTTCAGACCGCCACGTTTATAAGTATCGCTGTAATCACTGCAGCTTGGCTTTCAAAACTATGCAGAAGCTTCAGATACATTCCCAGTATCATGCAATTCGGGCCGCGACAATGTGTAACCTCTGCCAGCGGAGTTTTCGTACATTCCAGGCTTTAAAAAAACACTTGGAAGCAGGCCATCCTGAACTGAGCGAAGCTGAACTCCAGCAGCTCTATGCCTCCTTGCCAATGAACGGTGAGCTCTGGGCAGAGAGTGAAACGGTGCCCCAGGATGACCCTGGCCTAGATCAGGAAATGGAGAGAGAGTATGAGGTGGACCATGAAGGGAAGGCAAGTCCTGTAGGGAGCGACAGCAGCTCCATCCCAGATGACCTGGGCTCAGAACCAAAGCGGACCTTACCTTTTAGAAAAGGACCCAACTTTACAATGGAGAAATTCCTCGATCCATCTCGTCCTTACAAATGTACAGTGTGTAAAGAGTCATTCACCCAAAAAAACATTCTCTTGGTCCATTATAATTCAGTGTCTCACTTGCATAAATTGAAAAAGGTTTTGCAAGAAGCCTCCAGTCCCGTCCCCCAAGAAGCCAATAGCGGCGCAGATAACAAGCCGTTCAAATGCAGCATCTGCAGTGTTGCATACAGCCAAAGCTCGACCTTGGAGATCCACATGAGGTCAGTGCTCCACCAGACAAAGGCCAGGGCCGCAAAGCTGGAACCCAGTCGGCACCTGTCGAGTGGGCACGGCGTCCCAGCTGCTGTGAATAGTCCCGGCCAAGGGATATTAGAGTCCATGAGCTTAGCTTCAGTCAACAGCAAAGATACCCACTTAGAAGCCAAAGAATTAAATAAAAAGCAAGCTCCCGAACTAATCTCTGCGCAACCTACCCATCATCCACCGCCTCGGTCACCAGCACAAATCCAGATGCAACTTCAGCAGGAGTTGCAGCAGCAGGCTGCCTTCTTTCAGCCACAGTTTCTAAACCCAGCTTTTTTGCCTCATTTCCCAATGACCCCAGAGGCACTGCTCCAGTTTCAGCAACCCCAATTTCTCTTTCCATTCTACATACCCGGGGCCGAGTTTAGCCTGGGACCGGATCTGGGCTTGCCCAGCTCTGCCACATTTGGGATGCCCGGTATGACGGGCATGGCCGGTTCCTTGCTGGAAGATCTGAAGCAACAGATTCAAACACAGCATCATGTGGGCCAAACTCAGCTCCAACTTCTCCAGCAACAAGCACAACAGTACCAAGCGGCACAGCACCAGCTGCAGCCTCAAAATCAACAGCCTCCCCCACCACAGCAGCAGCAGCCTCAGCAGCAGCCCAGCAAACTGTTGAAACAAGAGCAAGGTGCCCTAGCGAGTACAGACTGCCAACTCACCAAGGACCTGCCGTCTTACAAGGAGGCAGAAGAGGCGACTGAAAAGCAAGAAAAACCAAAGCAAGAATTTACAAATGACCCCGAAGGACTCAAAGACAGCAAAGACATAAAAAAGCAAAAATCTTTAGAACCTTGTATTCCTCCACCCCGCATAGCCTCGGGGGCCAGGGGAAATGCTGCCAAAGCTTTACTGGAGAACTTTGGTTTTGAACTGGTTATTCAGTATAATGAGAACAGGCAGAAGGTCCAGAAAAAGGGGAAAAGTGGAGAGGGCGAAAACTCTGAGAAGCTGGAGTGCGGAACCTGTGGTAAATTGTTCTCAAATGTTCTTATTTTAAAAAGTCACCAAGAACATGTGCATGGGCAATTTTTCCCATACGGAGCACTCGAAAAATTTGCTCGTCAATACAGGGAGGCCTATGACAAGCTTTATCCAATTTCTCCTTCCTCTCCAGAAACACCACCGCCTCCACCTCCGCCTCCTCCCCTGCCGCCCGCACCCCCACAGCCTTCTACTCTGGGGCCTGTGAAAATCCCAAACACAGTCTCTGCTCCTCTTCAAGCTCCACCACCCACTCCTCCGCCACCTCCACCTCCTCCTCCTCCCCCACCCCCACCCCCACCTCCTCCCCCATCTGCACCCCCACAGGTCCAATTGCCGGTGTCCCTTGACCTCCCCCTCTTCCCCTCCATTATGATGCAGCCAGTGCAGCACCCTGCACTTCCTCCGCAGCTGGCCCTGCAGCTGCCCCAGATGGACACCCTCTCTGCAGATCTTACACAGCTTTGTCAGCAGCAGCTGGGGCTAGACCCTAACTTCTTGAGACATTCTCAATTCAAACGACCCCGGACCCGGATTACAGACGATCAGCTAAAAATCCTGAGAGCTTATTTTGACATCAATAATTCTCCGAGCGAAGAACAGATCCAAGAAATGGCGGAGAAATCTGGCCTCTCTCAAAAAGTCATCAAACACTGGTTTCGAAACACCCTCTTTAAGGAACGGCAGAGAAATAAAGATTCTCCATACAACTTCAGCAACCCTCCCATAACTGTTTTAGAAGATATTCGAATCGATCCACAACCCACATCTTTAGAACATTACAAATCAGACGCTTCATTCAGCAAAAGGTCATCCAGAACAAGGTTTACTGACTACCAGCTTAGGGTTCTGCAAGACTTCTTTGACACGAATGCCTACCCAAAAGATGATGAAATAGAACAGCTCTCTACTGTGCTTAACCTACCCACCCGGGTTATTGTCGTATGGTTCCAGAATGCTCGTCAGAAAGCAAGGAAGAGCTATGAGAACCAGGCAGAAGCTAAAGATAATGAAAAAAGAGAACTCACCAATGAACGCTATATTAGAACAAGCAACATGCAATACCAATGCAAAAAGTGCAATGTGGTTTTCCCCAGGATCTTTGACCTGATCACACATCAGAAAAAGCAATGCTATAAAGATGAAGATGACGACGCCCAAGACGAAAGCCAAACGGAAGACTCCATGGACGCCACCGATCAAGTGCTGTACAAGCCTTGCATGGGGTCTGGACAAACAGACACAGCCAAAAGCACTGCGGCCCCGGCAGCCAGTTCAGGCTCTGGGACCAGCACACCGCTGATTCCTTCTCCTAAACCAGAACCTGAGAAGAATTCTCCAAAACCTGAATATCCTGCAGAAAAGACAAAGCAGACTGACCCCTCTCCTCCACAGGGCACCAAGTCAGCTCCCTCGTCGATAGTGACTCCTTCAGAGACACAGCCGGCTTCCATATCACAGCCGCCACCACAGCCACCCAAGCAACCCCAACTGATCGGAAGACCTTCCTCAGCCTCTCAACCTCCAATCCCTTCCAGTCCGCTGCAAATCCCCATGGCTTCTATCCAGAACAGTCTACCTCCACAGTTACTCCAGTACCCATGTGATCAGTGTACCATAGCATTCCCGACCCTGGAACTTTGGAAGGAACACCAACACATGCACTTCCTCGCTGCTCAGAACCAGTTCCTTCACTCTCCATTTTTGGAAAGGCCCATGGACATGCCCTACATGATATTTGACCCCAACAATCCACTGATGACCGGACAGCTCTTGGGGAGCTCGCTCGCGCAGATGCCACCGCAGACCAGTACTGCCCACACTCCGGCCCCCGCGAGTGTTGCCGCTTCCCTGAAAAGGAAACTGGACGACAAGGAAGATAATAATTGCAGCGAGAAGGAGGGCGGAAATAGTGGGGAAGATCAACACCGCGATAAACGCTTGAGAACCACCATCACGCCGGAGCAACTCGAAATACTGTATGAAAAGTACTTGCTGGATTCGAATCCTACCCGGAAAATGCTTGATCACATTGCGAGGGAAGTGGGGCTGAAGAAGAGAGTGGTCCAAGTCTGGTTCCAGAACACACGGGCTCGAGAAAGGAAAGGGCAGTTCCGTGCCGTGGGGCCAGCCCAATCTCATAAACGCTGCCCGTTCTGCAGAGCTCTGTTTAAAGCAAAGTCAGCCTTAGAAAGCCACATTCGCTCTCGGCACTGGACTGAGGGGAAGCAGGCAGGTTATAGCTTGCCACCAAGCCCTTTAATATCCACAGAGGATGGGGGAGAGAGCCCACAGAAATACATTTATTTCGATTACCCATCTTTGCCACTGACTAAAATCGATCTATCTAGTGAGAATGAACTGGCTTCCACGGTCTCAACGCCTGTTAGCAAGACAGCAGACCTGTCTCCAAAGAATCTTTTGAGTCCTTCTTCTTTCAAAGCAGAATGTCCAGAGGATGTTGAGAATCTAAATGCCCCTTCAGCTGACGCTGGGTATGACCAGAGTAAAACTGACTTTGATGAGACATCGTCCGTTAACACGGCCATCAGCGACACAACCACAGGAGATGAGGGAGTAGCGGACATGGAGAACACGGGAGGGTCTGGGGACATGAAACCAGCCTTGTCCCCTAAAGAAACCAAAACTCTCGACTCTTTGCCAAAACCAGCAACCACACCCACCACGGAGGTCTGTGATGACAAATTTCTCTTTTCCCTCACGAGTCCATCGATCCACTTCAACGACAAAGATGGTGACCATGACCAAAGCTTTTACATCACCGACGACCCTGACGACAATGCTGACCGCAGCGAAACATCTAGTATTGCTGACCCCAGCTCCCCAAATCCATTCGGGTCTAGCAACCCCTTCAAATCCAAAAGCAGTGATCGGCCTGGCCACAAACGCTTCAGGACCCAGATGAGCAACCTTCAGCTGAAGGTCCTCAAGGCTTGCTTCAGCGACTATCGGACGCCCACCATGCAAGAATGTGAGATGCTGGGCACTGAGATCGGTCTTCCCAAACGCGTGGTCCAGGTGTGGTTTCAGAATGCCAGGGCAAAGGAAAAGAAGTTTAAAATCAATATAGGAAAGCCGTTTATGATCAATCAAAGTAGCACGGATGGCACCAAGCCAGAGTGTACCCTCTGTGGGGTGAAGTACTCTGCCCGTTTGTCCATCCGAGATCATATATTTTCCAAACAGCATATTTCCAAAGTGAGGGAGACCGTGGGCAGTCAGCTTGACCGGGAGAAAGATTACCTGGCTCCTACCACAGTCCGACAGCTTATGGCCCAACAAGAACTGGACCGTATAAAGAAAGCTTCCGATGTGCTGGGCCTAACAGTCCAGCAGCCAAGCATCGCAGACAACTGCTCACTTCCTGGCATCAGCTTGCCAGCAGCCTACCCTGGACTCCCTGGCCTTCCTCCAGTCATTCTCCCTGGAATGAATGGTCCTTCCTCCTTGCCGGGATTTCCACAAAATTCAAACAGTAAGTCTCTAAAAGGAGAGTCAGTCTAGCTATTCAGGTGGTAATAGGTAGCCAGTCACATGTGACCATGAAAGAAGAGGCACATTTACATGTCCTCATTTCAGTAGTTAAAATCGAAAGGTTACCCAAAGGTTATCTAATGTATGACATACATACATACACACATACATACATGCATATATTCATCTGTGCATCTATACATATGTGTATTCATATGTGTATATATGAATATAATATTTATATAATAGATGTATTATTGGACATAGTTAATAGCCAGGAAGTAAGTAAACCTGAATAAAGACAGGAAGATTAAGTTTACCGTTATTACAGCCAACTCTCAGAAATGGGTCATTTTTAGCATTACCTAGTTACCTCTTAGATACATTAGCTTATATCAGCACTAATGTGACATTTCTTTTACATATTAAGATGCTGAGACATTATGAACTCACTGGTATATTAATTTATTTTATTCGAAGGGGGCATTTTTTGTTGTTGTTTGTTTTTATTTTATTGGTAGTTTTTGGTTCTTGTTTTTGTCTTTGTCTTTTGTTTGTTTTCTTGCCCCTGAGGTTCAAACTTGAGGGTTTCTTGGGTCACAGTAAACTACTCATCTTGCACCTCCCACGTAACGAAGCCTTTATTGACAAGTCAGTGCTGAGCACGTGAGCAATGCAGTCATTTGCAGGTTAGGATGTTATGAAACTGGAGGTCTGTAGTCTCTGCTTCTGTTGTTATTTCAGTGAACTCACAACGTAAGGAATCCATATTGCTCAATACCTCCTCCCTTCCCTTCCCTCAGCTCAGCTTTATAGTCACGACATAACAAAATGGTAGAACTACCTGAGGCAGCCTCAAATATTGTGAATACAATTCTGTGTTCACAATACATAGAATTCATGCAGATTCTTTGAGTGTAGTGCATGTAGCAATCACATAGCTAATATTTAATACCAGCTATCACCTAAAATATAGGGGCATATCTTTCTTGTAATCTGACTTGCTTTCAAATTTGTCATTTTTTTCTTCTGAAAGACTGTTTTCATTTACATTCTTTAGATCTAGTACTTGCCAATTATATGCTTGTGAAGTTCAGGAAGAATGGCAGGGATGGCTATCCTCAGGATTACCAATTAGAGTTTTATTCAAATTTCAGTCTTTCAATATCATTATTTTCTAACAAGTCTAAACTGTTGTAGTGATGATAAGTCATCTTTATTCTAACTTAGCTCTGAAGCCTTGGACTCAGTAATATATTAATATCTTATGTCCACTCCACCATGCTTCCTGGTTTGTTTTCCATCTTCCATCATCCTGTTGGCTTTAGGTAAAGAAGCATCTTCACCATGCCTTCTATTAGCTTCCCACCAAGTCCTCTATTCCCAAAGTTATTTCCTGCCTAATTATCTGGATTTTCTTGGGACCATAAATATTAGAGCTATAACATATTTTGGTTTGATGTGCCATAGTGACCTTAATATATATATATGGGTCTGAAGTAGAAATCCATGATTGGTCAATTACAGAAAATAGTCTTTAAAGCTAACTAATATCATCAAAACAATGGAAAGATCTACTTTATTTCACATGTCAATTTTGACTTTGTATGAGGTAGTCACAGCATTGCCTTTTCTTTGCACTGGGTAAGAGGCCATTGCTGGGACAAAGGACCTGTCTGCCAAATGGCTGGTACTAGAACCCAGAGTGTGCATATGATAGTAAGAAAGAAGGAAAGAGACCTTTATGAAATTAAACTATTTTTTTTCTGAAACTCCACCATGATAAATGCACATCCTTCCCTGAAATATATACCCTATTTATAACTATCAGTATTGCTGAGAAGATGTTGAATGTAGGTCCTCTATAGCTAAAATACAGTTCAGCCCTCCAGTACCTAGGAACTTAGTGCCTCATTTGTGCTTTATTAAATTGTGGACAAAAACCAACCGGGGAGTGCCGCAAACAGCAAAGCTTCACAAACGTTGCTACCACTAGAATCTGCAATTTCGATTGAATTAGTTGTTTGTTTGTGAGGGATTTTTAGACATTAGCACCAGAGAACAATCAACAGGGCTCCTGTTTGATAGCCTGAGTTCCAGCACCCCCAATCTACATGTTTGTAGGTTAGTTTACCTGGTTCCAGATGCAGAATGCTTTAACAGCTCGTGAAGTAAAGCTGGCAGCTCCATCTTCCCTTTCTTTTCCTAGAGTATCATTTCTAACTTGAAACATTCTATACCATTGGATGATAAACAGCAGAGAATACTATGAAAACAGGAAAATATGAGAGGAAAGAAGGTGAAACACAACTCAACGCTTGGGGTATAGCTCAACATGACAGCTCTTGCCTACCACCAGAGACAAACATAATTTAGTATAAAATAGAGCCCTTACAGTAATGGTCATTTCATTGCTTTCGCCTTATAAATGAATTTAAGAACATGAAGATTCCAGATGTATTAAGTCAGAGAGAAGGAGGACTTTGCCTCCAACAGCTCAGTCGCTGTCCTTAGCCCTGCATAGCAAACTGCAGTAAGGAGCCATGGATGAGAAGTCTCCTCACTCATTCCCATACAAAGCTCAGCCCACTTTCACCGTGAAATCAGTTTGAGTGAGTGAGTCAGTCTTCAGCAGAGTGTGGGCACTGAATATCACCTGGTAATGGTTATTTTCCACGGAATTTGGAAATACCATATACAAAAGAATTGATTCAGTGTTATGAGAATATAAGCCATAAACGGCAGTTCTAAAATCTCGTCTCTCCTCTGCCTTTTCTTCCCATTCACAGCTAGAGAGGTGAAGTGATTGAGACCTTATTTATAAAAGTCCAGTGTTCAGCAGGCATTCTCCTTTGCTATGAAGGATATCAGGAGGCTGCTTTCTAACATGGTCAAACCTCCTCAGAGGCATCATGGCTGAGACTGTGGAAACACACACTCAGGTCTGAGAAGAGATGGGTAAGGGACCATAAAATGAGAAGCTTCCAGCGGTTCCACAGGATGATTCTGATAATGATTAAGATGGCATCAAGCACAGTAGGACATACACACACATATACCCAAATCATAGACTCCCTACTGTGTTCCACAGCACTTGGATTCATCTACGTCTTCTCCATTCTTACACTCCAAATTATCCCAGTATTACATGTAGTCAGTAAGAGACTGTAAATCCTACACAAATAGTTTTGACATTGTGTTATTTAGGGAGAAACGACAGGGAAACAAAGAAATCAACATAGGCTCATATAGATGCTATTTAAAGATACTTCCCATCTGTTGCTGGCCGAATCCATGGCACTCGAGCCAGTGTATGTCACTGAATGTGAATACTGTGAAGAACAAAGACACTGGCTTGGTTCCCACTGAAAAAAGGGAAAAGAGAAGTGTGCACATCTTTGCTTATCTTCTTTCTTAGCAGCTACATGTTGTATTTGCCCAGGAGGCAAGACTAGGTCCCAATTACAAGATGATTCTAAATCCTAGGAACACTGCCCATGCAGCTACACATTGTGTTTTCGTTTTGTTTTGTTTAGATTTATTTGTTTCATGTATGTGAGTACACTGTCACTGACTTCAGACACAGCAGAAGAGGGCATCAGATCCCATTACAGATGGTTGTGAGCCACCATGTGGTTCCTGGGAATTGAACCCAGGACCTCTGGAAGACCAGTCAGTGCTCTTAACCACTGAGCCATCTCTCCAGCCCTTTAGCTACACAATGTTAACTGCATTTTATTCCTCCAGAATTGATTCTATCAGATCCTGGTGCCTCCAGAACACTCCTCGTCCTGCCCATTTGAAGAACTCCCTTAGTTCCAGAACGCAGTGCATCTGACTCCCTTTCAGATTCTCTTTATTCCTTCTATAGCCGACATAATTTGCAGAAACATTTTCTGGAAAAGCGGAGGTTTCCCTAGTCCCCCTTTCCATCCTGCACTCTCCTTCAGCTCCACAGAAGAGTATCTGATAAAAAATGGCTTTGTCCTGGGTAGTTGCTAGCTGATAGTCTACCGAGGACTTGAGTCACTGTGAAGTCCTTTGGACTTCTGTACACGTCATCCTCTATTCCTACACATTGCCTGCTGAGCATCCATTGGCCTTCTGACATGGGTGACAAGCAGCTTTCCACATCATGAGCAAACAAGGATGAGTCATGCTTTGGGGCTGGTAAATCTGAGTGTTAATGTGTGAATTTGTGGTTTTTGTTTTTATGTTTTTTTTTTTTTTTTGTCTTTCGAGGATTTCATTAGTCCAGTTGTTTGGTTGGTAAGAAAGAGGATAACCTTTAAACCTTTCAAAACAAATGGTGGCTTGCTGTGTCCATATCTGGGTACATTCAGCTGTGTCTTCCCTATTGTTCAGTTTTGTTCCATGCATGATGGTCACTTGCTGTTGCTACTTACTTAGGTCACTGCCTTCCAGTCCATGTGAGTGTACTCTTTCACTGGTCTGTAGATAGAAGACTTTCATGCATGTGCTAGGCAATTACTTTAGTGAACTGATAACTGTAGGGGTCTTCAAATAAAGGATGAAGTCTCCAATCCCATAGGTATAACAAAAAAAATTTGGTTAAAATTAGTTGCAGAAGAGCCATCTTTGGAAGTAGTCATTGTTGCCTATAATGATGTCTTTCTGTTAGATGGTACCTTCTGCACGGTACATGTTATACTCTGAATAAAATGCTAGTACGGTTTGCAGTTCATCCTCTATGGGGTTCTGGTAGGAGTCACAGTTGATATAAAGAATATCGTGATGACAGGTGAGCACTAAACTACTGGGTGACCATGGCCTTGCATATTTGTGCAGCACATATTTTTGATGTTCAAGTTCTGTTTAGGTGTTAAGCATGCAGACTTCTGCTGTTGCTCATGACCTGACTGACCCTGGGCATTTCTCTGTTGTTTACAGCATTAACACCACCCAGTGCAGGCATGCTTGGGTTTCCTAGTTCAGCTACTTTGTCTCCTGCCCTGTCTCTCAGCAGCGCCCCCACCAAATCTTTGCTGAAGACTCCACCACCTCCACCACCACCACCACCACCACCTCCTCCTCCTCCATCCTCTCTGTCAGCACAGCAGACCGAGCCACAGAACAAAGAATCAGAGAAAAAGCAAAGTAAGCCAAACAAGGTGAAAAAGATCAAGGAGGAGGAATCAGAGGCCATCAAATCCGAAAAGCATCCCAAAAAAGAGGAAAAAATCTCATCTGCTCTTTCAGTGCTGGGCAAAGTGGTAGGGGAAACACACATGGACCCTACTCAGTTGCAGACCTTGCAGAATGCCATTGCCGGTGACCCCGCATCCTTTATAGGGGGACAGTTCTTGCCATACTTTATCCCGGGGTTTGCATCCTATTTTACACCTCAGCTCCCCGGGACAATGCAGGGAGGGTACCTGCCCCCAGTCTGTGGCGTGGAGAGTCTTTTTCCCTATGGTCCTGTAGTACCTCAGACGCTGGCAGGCCTGTCCCCAGGGGCTCTGCTACAACAGTACCAACAGTATCAGCAGAGCCTTCAAGATTCCC
>NC_137984.1:10832710-11240210 GCF_963924665.1 Micromys minutus
CGGTGACAGAGAAAGAGGAGCCTTATGACTGGCGGTGTGGGTCAGGGAAATGTGAGCCCAAATCAAGTGTTTCTAGCAGACCCACAAGTTGCAACGAATTTGCTAAGTACAGTCTACCTGTCTCAAAAAAAAAAAAAAAGCATAATTTCACATAACTTTTCTTTTATTCTTTTCAAGAATAAACCAACAAGCTGGCTGTTGACTGGAAATGAAGCAGAGTCTCAACTTAGCAACCCACTGTGACTGGCTGGCTTCCCGGAGTCTGGCACCATTCACTGTGGTTTATTTCATTACCTATGCATGTGTTCGCTATTCACTGGACCAGGAAACAACATATGCATTGCCCTAGGGATGTTAACATGTCGTATAGTAGGTATTTGAAACAGAAAAACAAAAAGGGCTCCAAGTGGCCATGGGGCTGTACACAAGTTTCTGAGTCCCCAGACTGCACCCAGAACTGCTTTATGGGTGCTTTTTATTTTTATAGGTATCCTAAAAAGTGGGGGATATGGGATCTTCCCTATTCATGACAGGAAATGAAAGCTGGATGTTCTCCAGAGGACACAGAATGAGAGGATTATGTTGTTTATCTAAAGGCTGCGCACTAACTCCTTAGCTGCCTTCTCCATTGTAAGGGTTTCCTTGTTTTGTGGCGACGCTGGTTTTGAATACGTAAAAGAGCTTGTACATGATTTTGAATTCTAATCCAAGCATGTCAAGCTCTCTCTGTTCTGCTAGTCCCAAGTGTAGAGGGAATCTGACAGCTCCCATCCAGGACCTTCCTCTGTTCACCCTTCTCCACTTGTTCTTGCTTTCAGTACATCACACACATATCCTTATGCACGCTCATATCCATAGAAATGCAATCAACCTACGTTCTCTTTGAATTCCTCCTTTGTTTGAGGAAAATTAGTGGAAATCAAAACTACATAATTATCAGGGATACAGAAAAATAAATAATAATAATCAAAGAAACAAACATTTCAAGACAGTTACCAAAGTGCATAGAATGTCCTGTTGACTCCCCCAAAATGTCACAAGGTAGTCCTGGTCACACCCATGAAAATAACCCAACAGTCAATCTCACACTTTTCTTTCCATTCCCATTGTCATGTCTAAAACCAAAACTGGCTTCCATATCACATGCCATAGGGAAATGACTCCTCATCCTTGGTTTCCCCTTTTCATCATACCCTAGCTTGTTTTCTATTGCTGTGATTAAAAAATACCAAGAATCAACTTGGAAAGAAAAGGAGGGATTTCAGTTTGCTTGTTACAGGGAAGCAAAGGCAGGAACCAAAGGGCATGACTGAAGCAATTCTACTTGGTGGAAGGCTGCTTACTGACCTGCTCCCAATGGCTTGCTTATCCTGCTTCCTGATACAACCTAAGATGACCTGCCCAGTAGGAACACCACCCATATGGGCTGAGCCATCCCACATCAATCATCAACCAAAAATGTGTCTAGAAGCCAATCTGATGGAGACAATTTCTCAATTGAGTTTCTTCCTCATTGAGTGACTCTAGTTTGTGTCACAACGACAAAAAATTAGCAAGCTCTGTTCTGTGGTATCTGTTTACAAAGCTAGTTTCTCTAGCCTTTCATCATTGACCCAACAAGTTATCTTTCTGGACCATTAGATTATTACACCTTGTGATAATGATGCTCCTTGAGACAGGAAAAGAATTTAAGACATCAGGCTTGCCCTCAGACACTCAGTTCTACCTGGGAGTGTGATTCCCTTAGACATGGGTTTCAAGAGAAATACAGAGCTCTGTGAAGATCCACACCCTATACGTGTACACTTTCTTTTTGGCTGCTCCCCACTGCTGTGTATCTTTGACTTGTACTGGGTCTAGAAGATTAACATGTAGTCAAGATTTTTGGTGTCCAGACAATTAAGGCATGAAACCCACAGACCTTGTCTGCTCTTCACTTTCTCTGAAACAAAGACTATCTAGCAACAGCATTAGGTAAAACATGTAATGTTGGCAATAAAAATGTAAATGAACATGTAGGAAGAAAATAATCAGTAGACACATACATGCTCCAGCTACAAACTATATTTCTATGATGGTGAAGAATGTATATGTAAAATTCCAGAGGTCACAAAACTTCAATACCTTGTGTCATCATTAGAAACAATAATATTAGCTTGAATAGACATATAAATGTTTGAAAAATTAAAGTGTGCATACAGTGACTACCTTGTACCATTGTGTTTATAAGGAGTCATTGACTCACGCTAATTTAATAATTCTAACCTTACCAAACTGGCCTTCCTACTATTTCCTGAATATGAACAGAGAGGGAATTAAAGAGGTGTAAAGAGATAAGATGTACAGTCACACAATGGAGGAGTCACAAATCCAGGTTGAGGCTGGTGACCAAGTGGTTGCAGAGCCTGCCTCTGATCCGGGGATCTCTTCCCCTCCCCATTCAGGGCTCAGATTCCATCTTGATATATTTCTCATCCCCAGACTTCAGATGGTATGGAATGAATTTTGGGACAATTATCAGCAAGGCAAAACTTGCAACGTTATGTCCACTGCTAATTACTGTCTGTTCCTCTCAAAGCTCTAAATAAGTTACTTTTTTTCTCATGTATGTCACATATATAACTTACACATATTAACTAACTCTTACTGGTTATTAATATAAGTCTAAAACTAGAATAGCACCAGAGCAAACTATTACACTTGAGATTATATATATATATTAAAATTTCACATATATTAATCCATTTTGACAGAACTTTATAAAATGCATCAAAGGGTTTTTAATGACATGACATTAAGGAGCCATATGCCCATAGAGCATCTGTGTACAAGCTCCTTGGGAGTCTGTACTCATTGATGGTTATAACTGTCCTGTTTAACTGAAAGAGAGTAATTGGGACACACAATCCCCAAATTAATGTTTTTGTGACCATTCTGCCTGTTCAGTCTTTTAAATAGTATTTTACACAAAATTCATAGCTAGGAAATTAATGAAGCTAAGATTCTCCATTCAATTATTTTAACATCTAATTAAAATAAGAGACCCATGCTGAGAGACTCTGGAAACGGAGTTATGCTGGCCTAATATCCCTATGAAAACGGCCCCAGGTAAACAAGATCCCTGGGGAGAAAAGTTCCCACAGTCCCACCATCAGCCCTGGCAAAGCAACCTAATGGAAAGTGTGCAGAGGCACACAGGGACCTAAGCCCACAGGTCCCATGATGTACGCTTTGCATTCAGCTGCAGGCACACTGCAGGCAGCTCCTCATGATGTGAACATGAGAATGCATTGCTCTCAACCACAGCAACAGTGCAGCTTGCTGTGTGATGTATAATAGGAAAGGGGAAGGTTAAAGGTCCTCTTGGGGTCTTAATAAGACATATGACCACTGTCATTAGTAAGAAATGTTTTTCTCAGTAGGTAGATCAAAGTTTTCACTTAGGTGGATGCTTCAGAGCTGAGTAGTTGATTCAGTTGATAAAGAAAGGGTTTCATAACACAAGGACCCCTGAGCTTGATCTTCCTAAACCCCATGTAGCAAAGCAGAAAACCATGGATCATTTTTGAGATTCCAGTGGTGGGGAAGTAGAGACCATCATATTCCTGGGGCTACTTGGCCTACTTGGTAAATCCTAAGACATGAGAGGCCACATATACATACATACACACACACACACACACACATATGTGTGTGTGTGTGTGTGTGTGTGTGTGTGTGTGTGTGTGTATGTAAAATACATAGTGCCTAAAGAATTGTACCCTCTGTCCTCTACATTCATTGGCACACATGCATATACATATACATGAAGATACACTACTTAATATGCATACAAATTTGTATAAATACAAAATAGACATATCAGGAATATTAGAAAGCACCTTACTATTCAATGATTTAAAAATATTTATTTTGATCAAAGCAAGAATTCAGAAACTTCCCTTTGGAGGGTATTTCTACTGTTTGATTCTACTTATTTGGTCATAAAGCCACACACAAATATAAGTATGAGAACTAACATCTCTTTCCTCATGGTAACCGTTTTCATACCCTGTCCCTGGCCTATTATCTCTCACACTATAGGAATGTTCTTAGATTTGTAAATGCATTGACTCCCTCCAGGCTGAGAGATCTGAACAAGCAAAAGAGGAAGCAGAGTTTGGTTCGAATGTCTTCCTTTTTGTCCTCCAGTACCCTTCTTACTTCATTACACATAGAAAACACTCCTCTCCTCCTCATGGTCCACAACAGGAATGACTTTCTGTTCCTGCAAACATACGTGTAACGTTGCTTTGTTGAAGCTTATCTGTGCATTAACACTCAAAAGCTTGCTCAAGCTTACAGCACATTGAGATAGATGCACTATTACCATCCCTTGTGGAATTTGCCCTCTTTTTCTAATCATAATCCTTCCCTCCTTTCTCATTTCTGATTATGACTGTGTTCTTCTTCAAACTTCTTTTTCACTAAAGTCAACAAGATCCTTTTAAAATCAGATGTATGTATTGAGTCTAAGGCTAGCTTACTCCATGCCTGTCTACTCTGTGGCTAACTACTCCATGGTTAACTTCCTGGGAAGTGTGCCTGCTGCAGCCTCGTAGGCTCACAGTAGGTTATACAAAACATAAGGAGGCTTCTCATGAATCCCGTGAATGTAGTAATTCTATGTGAGGGCTTCTAGCCCAAGGTTCATTGGGCAGAGGTTTCCCAAACCTTGGCCTAACAAATAGTTTCATCTATGACATCAGTGTCTCCAAGGATCAAAGTCTGCTTTGCTTTCAGCTACTAAAGAGAAGACAAAGATGTGAAGGCCAGACTGTAGTGCCCACAGCTCTTCTACTCAGTCTGAGAAAACTTGGAAAGGTTACTTGTTACCAGGTCCATCCTAATGCCATCCTGGTAGATCTCTAAGATATTCTCATCTGTCTTTCACATATACAAAATGTATTCCTGCCACTGATGAAACAGTGGGAACCACTTAGGTTTCTGTATTAAGTTAGAGACATCTGAGGGACATGTCTGATGTGGCTATGAGTAATCCAGTGTCACAAAGTAGGTAGTGCTTTTCAAACATACTCCCTTGGTACTAAAGCATGCTTCTGATCATGAGTTCCTTACAGATTATTTATTTATGTACTTATTTTCTTTCTTTTTGAGATAGGATATCATACTGTACTTTAACTGTCCTTGAGTTTGTAGTCTCTCTCCCTCAGACTTTTGAGAGCTGGAGTTAGAGGTGTATACCAAAAAAAAAAAAAAAAAAAAAAAAAACAAAAACAAAAACAAAAAAACAAAAAACAACTGAATTTCTTTTCATGTTTATTGTTACTTTATTTTCTAATTTTTTAACCTTTTTTTTTACAATAAATATTCATTAGTCATTTGTTGCATGGGCTCTAGCTTTTGGACTAACCTAAACTATACCATTGTCTCTGTTGTAGTTTCTGTTCTATTCTGACTCACACACATGAACCAGAGACTGTTTCCATCTGGAGTGTGTTTTATAGCACAAGGCACTTTGCATGGTGACAAGAGCTGAAGCCCAGGATCTCAAATTCTAAATCACCCAAAGGCTAAAAACTCTGTAGGACAACACATGAGAATGTAGGAAGCACTTGATTTGGTCTGAGTACTGTGTAAACCTGGAGTGGTGGTTACAACTGAAATCAGCATTCTCGGAGATAAAGGCAGAAGGACCAGAAGGTCAAGGTCATCTTTATGTACACAGTAAGTTCAAAACCACCCTGGGTTAAGGGAGACTCTGTCTCAAAAAGAAGAAATACAGGAAAAGAGAAATAGTGAAAACTATCATAGCTCTTAGACACATTATGAGAAAACTATAAGGGTATCAGAATAACTGAAAAAAAGAGCAAGACTGTGTGTGTATGTGTGTGTGTGTGTGTGTGTGTGTGTGTGGTATGTGTGTGTGTGTATGTGTGTGTGTGTGTGTGAGTGAGTGATGTAATGCAATTTACATGAAAAGTCCAGAATATATAAATTCACATATGTAGAAATTAGATAGTTATTATCAACAACTTTGAAGAGAAAGATGGAGGGTGACTACAGGCATGGGCAAGGTTCCATTTCAGGGAAAAAAATCTGCTGGAAGTCGATAATGCTGATTTTAGCATGTTTTGTGAATATATTAAAACTCAATGAACTGTACTCTCTGGAAAATTCCATAGCATCAGAATTATCTCAATAAAATGAACATACAGAGAAAAATAGATATAACAATACATTTACTTTTGTCTGCTAAATTTTCACTATTGAGGTAATGCATCTTCTCTATTTTAAGCATCATAATGATTTAATTTGCATTTGTCTGTCGATGCACATATTTGGTTGTCATCCTATCTCTGGTGACGAATTTATCTACTTTAGTAATAATACTGACGTGATTGAATGTTTGGGTTGAAAATTATGAAGTTATAGAAAAAATAATCTAGATACTGAAGTCTGGGTTTCAGAGCTCATGAGGTAAGTGTTTGTAACTGGAGGGTGAAAGAGTCCTGGGCAGATGATCCTCCTGCCTGTCAGTGAGAAGAAGCTGACTTGAATTTCATGAAGCATTGACTATTGGTATTAGCATGGGGTTCCTGTGCTATCAACACTGGAAGGGATGTAAGGATTATTCTTTTACCCTCTGTATAGGTCACTGTGTCTTTAAAGGGCTATACAGTTTATGCCCTCCACTAACTGAGTTACATCACCAGATTGTCAGCATTATTTTGTCTTTATAATCATTTAAACACACACACATACACACACACACACACACACACACACACACACACACACACACCTCACATTAGCTATACCTAGAAAGCCATCTAGCCTTGACTTGTAAAGGAAAAGAAATAATTATGAAGACGAAAACATAAAATTCTCATGTTCTCATGAAAATAAGTGAAAAATGCCTCCAATCCCACCTTTTAAAGTCTCTGTCAGAGAACACTGCTACTCATAGTCAACACTTACATAACACTTTAGAATTTCATCACATTTGTACGCTGAATGCCAAAGGTAACACCTACTGCAGGAACTGCACTCTGCTCTAATTCCAGGAGTCTAGAGAAATTGTAAAAACAGCACTACCATTTTTTTATGTTGTTAGTATCACACATCCTAAATAATGAAACCTCCTGTGTTTCAGTAAAAGTGCTCCTGTAAATGTGAAATTGGTAGAGCAGCCTGTCTCTTGTTCTGTTTTTGTTTGTTTTTGTTTTTCACAGAGGAAACATTGATTCTGGTTTAGCAATCAGCATTCACCAAAAGATCACCAAGATTTAATTGACTTCATTTTGAGTAATCTAAGAAAGGAAGTGATACATGACACATAAGGCTAAGGTCAAAATCGTAGTTATATTTGATTCATTTTACAAACCTGTACAACCAAGTTGCCAAAAGCTGTTCCCCAGCAGTAATAAAACTATGGTATGGTATGTGATTAGTAAGAATGTTGACAACAGTCCTGTGAGGTTTGAGGTATGAATATTATTACAGCTGGGGAAAGAGATGATGGTAAGTTAAGTGACTTGTCCAAGGAGACACAATAAATTGGATGTAGTCTTTGGGAAAACCTTGACTTCCTCTTAGACTTTTCTCTGTGGTACTATGTGACCTTTCTGAGCTGCTGCAAGTTTCCTCATTAACCTTGTAGCTAATCTTCATGTCTTAGGAGAGTTTCCCTAGATATATAAATACAATATTTTTAATACAATTTCTCAGACCATGGAAATTAAAGAAATCCACTTCTAATAAAGACCAGAGAAAATCTACTGTATCCACATGATATTGGAAACCAAGTACCTAATGACTTCCATCTGTATCTAGTAACTGATGGGAGGTTATCACACGGCCTTGCACATTGCCCTTATTATTTGGGACCGATACATAAATATGTTAGGACTACTAGCTAGACTTTGTGATAATGGGAGCAGTATGTAGAATTTAATAGGAGCTTCAAAGATTTTTTTAGTAAAGCACAGGTCAGGAAAGAAACTTCATCCCGATAATAAAAGTGATGTTTGCAAAGCTTCACTTGATCTTTTCTATATAATAAGCTGGAAATCTAGAAATTAGTTTCAGGCAGAAGGAAAATGCTACTCCGTATGATGACTCACAACGTGTCTTATGGTGCCCAGGTACTACCAACAATCTTGGGTTAGTCTGCAAGAAAGTGTGTGAGTGCAACTCAGGAATGAGTGATGTTGCAGCATGGTTGCAGTATTTCTTTTAGAGAAAATTTCAGTTGTCATCTGTGCCCTACAACAGGTAATGTGATGCCACAACCAGTTTATAAAAGATAACCTCTTTGAATTAAAGCCAACCATTATAAAGAATGATCACACTTTGAAATACTTTCGCCTTGACACCCAGATTACTATCTGAATTGGTAAACCAACACAATAACCAAGTCAATCTGGTGCAGGATAGTAAGGGTTAGAGTCTGCACTTTGTTAACCTGGTATCCCACTTACCTACAAATGAAGGCAGACCTGAGACAGGGTACTACCCACTATGAAACAACTCCCCTATAAGTAGGAATGATAATATCAGCTCCTTTCCCAAAACATCATCAAAGTACCTCATTGACATGCATTCTTTTCTTTTCTATTTCTATCCTGTAACTTTAAAACTGTGATATAAATTAAGTAATATTGATTAATGGATCAAGAAAGAAGAAAACAAGGATATATAAATCACACACATATATGCATAAATATGTGTGTGTACACACAAACATAATAAATAAGGAAGAAATAATTAACATAATTGTCACACTCATTGATTTTGCAATTAACTCTATGATTGTGCTTTCGTTTTTGGCTGCCCTTTTCTGGTAGCAATGCCACAGTCTTCTGATTTTCGTACTCACCTGAACTGGCCATGGTGGTTGGCAGTGTTAGATAAATCAACATTTCATTTCTATAAAGTTTTACCTTCTACTTAAAGAGAACTAGTCCAAAATGGTTTATGTTATAATAGGGTTTCAGAGGGCAATGAATCGGATTATCAGGACAGCTATATCAAAATGATAGGATACATAACAACATCAGTGAATTCTATCACTGAGGCCATGTATCGCTTCTTCCTCTATGGTGGGGTCCTTCAATTAGGAGAAAAACTAGAACTATTTACTCTCCTCTTATGAGTCATTGAACATAGAGGCTCCAGAGGCATTTTAACAACACAGAGGACTGTTCTTGGTTGTCCTCCATAGCTCATCTTCATCATAGTGATGAAGACTTCATACCTTTTTATTCCAGGATGGGGAGATCAATTTCAAATGACCAGGGAGAAAGCTCCCCCTCTCTCTCTCCCTCCCTCCCTCCCCCCTCCCTCCCTCCCTTCCTCCCTCTCTCTCTCTCTCTCTCTCTCTCTCTCTCTCTCTCTCTCTGGTACCCAGATTTCAGATTTTACAGTTATGTAAGCGGTTATACACTGCCCGGGGATAAAAAGGTACAGTTAATCTTACCAGACACTGGAACCATCATGCCATGATATCAATCTGATAGGCTAAATTTGTCTATTGATGCCCTAGTACCATCAGTGCTATAGAAATGGCCAACTGCTTTCTCATTGTATGTAAAGACTATGCCATAGGAGAGAACTCCTTTCTAGTTCTGTAATGCAGGTTAGAAACTGAAGTATGGAGAAGTAATATGCCCTAGTGAGGAATGAGGGGAAACCTATGATAGTTTGTTTGCTTGTTTAATGATTCTTTTCTCAAATCCATTGAGTATTTGTTCACGTGCAGAGATTTGTGTTCCTCTCCCACTTGGTTAAAAATAACCTGTGTGGGCACCGGGCAGGTCATACCTGGAATTCTCAAAGTACAGAGAGTGTGGTACTCTCTGGAAAAAGGTTCTTTCAGGCCCACAGTGAGGGATGCATCTTCACCACAGTGACTCAGGATCTGCATGCAGGAGGCTGAGCTTCCAGATAAGCTGCACAGGTGCTTTTCCACCTGGAACAAGGGTAAGCCTGACTCACATGGCTGCCTGCTGTCCATCGAGGGAACTCAGGGAGTTCTCAGACAACAGGGAGTGTGGCGCTCTCTGCGAAAGGGTCTTTTTTGTCCTGGAGAAAGAGCTGGGTCTCCACCATTAGGACTCAGGGCCTGTGGGAAGAGGGCTGAGCTCCCAGAACAGCCTCGAAAGAGGTCTCACACCTGAGCCCACAAAGATAGAACTGAATCACTGCCATCAGATCTCACTGTTTGCCCAGAAATAGCTGAACATGCAGGAACAATCTCCCCCCTGAGCCCATGGGCCTTCAGAGCCACAAGAGAAGATAAGCACCAGTCAGAAACAAAAAAGGTCACCTACAATCACTGACAACAAGATGGCCAGAGGAATGCACAAGAACCCAAGCAATGGAAACCAATACAACTTGGCAACATCAGAACCCAGTTCTCTCACCACAGCAACACTCCAGAAAAACAAGATTTAGACTTAAAATCATACTTTATGATGATGATGGAGATCTTTGAGAAGCACATGAATAACTACAGGAAAACACAATCAAACAGGTGAAAAACTTAAAAATGGAAATAGACACAATAAAGTAATCACGAAAAGAGACAATCCTGGAGACAGAAAACCTAAGAGAGAAATCAATAGTCACAGATGCAAGCATCACCAACAAACTACAGAGATGGAAGAGAGGATCTCAGGGGCCGAAGAGAACACTGTAAACATAGACAAAACAGACAGAGAAGATGCAAAAGCCAAAAAGCTCCTAACCCAAAATGTCCAGGAGATCCAGGACACAAAGAGGGCAAAGGATATCAACTAAAAGGCACTGTAAATATCTTCAACAAAATCATAGAAGAAAACTTCCCTACCCTTAAGAAGAAGATGACCATGAACATACAAGAAGCCTACAGAACTCCAAATAGATTGAACCAGAAAAGAAATTTTTTCCAATAAATAATAGTCAAAACACCAAATGTTCAAAATAAAAAAAGAATGCTAAAAGGATTAAGGAAAAGGGACATTTAATATATAAAGGCAGACCAATTAGAATTACAGCAAACTTCTCAATTGAGACTATGAAAGCTAGAAGATACTAGACAGACATCATACAAATTCAAAGACAACACAAATGAACGCCAGCTCAGGTTACTACATCCAGCAAAACTCTCAATTACCGTAGATGGAGAGACCAATATATTTCAGGACAAAACCAAATTTACACAATATCTGACCATAGAACCGACCCTACAAAAGATAATAAAAGGAAAATCCAACATAAAGAAGAAAACTACACTGTAGGAAAAACGAAAAAAAAAAAAATGACTATTAAAAAAAAAAAAAAAAAAAAAACAAGAGGCTGAGCAACTGGCGACTTCCAGACACAGAGCAGAGCCTGGCCTACCTGCCAGGCAGAACTGCAGCTCATAGAGGCTGAGCAACTGGTGAGTGGGAGACCTAGACCGCAGGGGAGCAGAAAGATCTCTGTAGAGTACACAAGGAAAGTGCACCCCCTGCCTTGCCCTGCCCTGCCCTGCCTGATCCAGCAAACAGAAACAGAAGGTTGGAACTTCTGCTCACACCCCACAACTCTGAGGCATAAAACAGGACTCAACCCATCTGACACCTCAACCAGTGGAGAACCAGGGTCACAGACCAGATACAAGGGAAAGGTAAAAACATATCACTGACAACAAAATGGTAAGAGGAAAGAGAAAGAGTATATCCCAAGGAAACCAAGACAATCTAGCAACACCAGAGCCCAGCTCTCCCATAACAGCAAATATCGGAACTACAAACACTCCAGAAAAAGAAGACACAGACCTGAAATCATGCCTCAAGACGCTGATAGAGTTACTTAAACAAGAAAGGGAGGAAAAGCAAAAAGATTCAGAAGCTTTTAAAGAAGAAACAAGAAAAACACTCAAAGAACTCAAAGAACGAGAGGAAAACAGAAACAAAGAAATAAAGGAATGGAAGAGGGAAATTGAAACAGAGATTGACACAATAAAGAAAACACTAAAAGAGATAACCCTAGAGACAGAACACCAAAAAAAGAAATCAGGAGTCACAGAAGCAAGCATTTCCAATAGATTACAAGAGATGGAAGAGAGAATCTCGGGGGCAGAAGACAACATTGCAAACATAGACAAAACAGCCAGAGAAGATGCAAAAAACAAAAAGCTCCTAACCCAAAATGTCCAGGAAATCCAAGACACAATGAGAAGACTGAACCTAAAGATAATAGGAATAGAAGAGGGAGAAGAGTATCAACTAAGGGGCACAGTAAATATCTTCAACAAAATCATAGAAGAAAACTTCCCTACCCTCAAGAATGAGATGACCATGAGCATAAAAGAAGCCTTCAGAACTCCAAATAGGTTGGACCAGAAAAGAAATACCTCACAACACATAATAGTAAAAACATCAAGCTCCCAAAGTAAAGAAAGAATACTAAAAGCACTAAGGGAAAAAGGTCAAGTAACATATAAAGGCAGACCAATCAGACTCACACCCGATTTCTCAACAGAGACTATGAAAGCTAGAAGAGGTGGACAGACATCATGCACTCCTTAAGAGAGCACAAGTGCCAGCCCAAGCTGCTATACCCAGCAAAACTATCAATCACCATCGATGGAGAGACGAAGATATTTCAAGACAAATCAAAATTCACACAATATCTGACCACAAAGCCAGCACTACAATGATTTATAGGTGGAAAACCCAATACAATGAGGGAAAATACAGCCTAGTAAGAACAAGAAAACTCCTAAACAAGAAAACTAAAAGAAGAAAAAAACACAGACACAACTCAACCCAAAAAAGCAATAATAGCAGGAAACAGAAACAACTATTCCTTGATATCTATTAACATAAATGGTCTCAACTCCCCAATAAAGAGACATAGACTATCAGACTGGATACATAAACAAAATCCAGCCTTTTGCTGCATACAGGAAACTCATCTCAGACACAAAGACAGACACTATCTCAGAGTAAAAGGGTGGGAAAAAACTTCCAAGCAAACAGCTCCAAGAAGCAAGCTGGAGTGACTATTCTAATATCGAATAAAGTAAATTTCCAACCAAAAGTTATCAAAAAAGATAAGGAAGGACACTTTTTAATCATTACCGGGGAAATCTGTCAGGAGGAACTCTCAATCCTTAACTTATATGCTCCAAATAAAAAATCACCCACATTCATAAAAGAAACCTTACTAAAGCTCAAAAAATACATTTCACCCCACACAATAATAGTGGGAGACTTTAATACCCCACTCTCACCAATGGACAGATCAGAAAAACAGAAACTGAGCAAGGACACTACAAAACTAGCAGAGACTTTGAACCAACTAGAATTAATAGATATATACAAAACATACTATCCCAAAGAAAAAGAATACACCTTCTTCTCACCACCCCATGGCACCTTCTCGAAAATTGACCACATAATTGGACACAGAACGAGCCTCCATCGATATAAGAAGATTGAAATACTCCCATGCATCCTCTCAGATCACCATGGGCTATGGCTTGTATTTAACAACAACAAAGACAACAAAAAGCCCACATACACATGGAAACTAAACAATGCTCTGTTAAAGAATAGCAGGGTCAAAGAAGAAATAAAGAAAGATATTAAGGATTTTCTAGAATTCAAGGAAAACGAAAACACAACATACCCAAACCTATGGGATGCAATGAAAACAGTATTGAGAGGAAAACTCATAGCCCTAAGTGCTTCCAAAAAGAAACTGGAGAGAGCTCACATCAGCAACCTCACAGCACAGCTAAAAGCCCTAGAACAAAAGGAAGCAGATATACCCAAAAAGAGTAGACGGCAAGAAATAATCAATATTAGGGCAGAAATAGACCAAATAGAAACAAAAAGAACCATTGAAAAAATCAAAAAAACAAAGAGTTGGTTCTTTGAGAAAATCAACAAGATTGATAAACCCCTAGCCAGACTAACTAGAGGGCAAAGAGAGAGTATCCAAATTAACAAAATCAGAAAGGAAAGTGGGGACATAACAACTGAAACTGAGGAAATTCAAGAAATTATCAGATCCTACTACAAAACTTATACTCAACAAAATTGGAAAATCTGGAGGAAATGGATGAATTCCTAGACAGATACAAGGTCCCAAAGTTAAACCAAGACCAAGTAAACCATCTAAATAACCCTATAACACCTAAAGAAATAGAAGAAGTCATCAAAAGCCTCCCAACCAAAAAAAAGCCCAGGTCCAGACGGATTCAGTGCAGAATTTTATCAGACTTTTATTGAGGATATAACACCAATACTTGCCAAACTATTCCAAAAGATAGAATCAGATGGAATATTACCTACCTCATTTTTTGAGGCTACAATAACCCTCGTACCTAAACCACACAAACACCTCACAAGGAAAGAGAACTTCAGACCAATATCACTTATGAACATTGAGGCAAAAATACTCAACAAAATCCTTGCAAACCAAATACAAGAACACATCAAAACGATCATTCATCATGACCAAGTAGGCTTCATCCCTGGGATGCAGGGATGGTTTAACATAAGAAAACCCATCAACGTAATCCACCATATAAACAAACTCAAAGACCAAAATCACATGGTCATCTCAGTAGACTCTGAGAAAACATTCGACAAAATCCAACACCCCTTCATGTTAAAAGTACTGGAAAGAACAGGAATCCATGGCCCATAGTTAAACATAATAAAAGCTATATACAGCAAACCAACAGCCAACATCAAACTTAATGGCGAGAAACTTGAAGCAATCCCACTAAAATCAGGGACTCGACAAGGCTGCCCACTCTCCCCTACCTATTCAACATAGTACTGGAAGTCCTGGCTGGAGCAATTAGACAGCAAAAGGAGATCAAGGGGATACAAATCGGAAAGGAAGAGATAAAAACATCACTCCTTGCCGATGACATGATAGTGTACTTGAGTGACCCCAAAAATTCCACCAGAGAACTCCTACAGCTGATAAACAAGTTCAGCAAAGTGGCTGGATACAAAATTAACTCAAACAAATCAGTAGCCTTCCTGTACTCAAAGGACAAACATGTGGAGAAAGAAATTAGGGAAAACGTACCCTTCACAATCGTTACAAAAACTATGAAATACCTTGGTGTGACTCTAACTAAGCAAGTGAAGGACCTGTATGACAAGAACTTCAAACCTCTAAAGAAAGAAATTGAGGAGGATCTCAGAAAATGGAAAGATCTCCCATGCTCATGGATTGGAAAAATCAACATCTTAAAAATGGCCATCCTACCAAAAACAATCTACAGATTCAATGCAATCCCCATCAAAATTCCAACCCAGTTCTGCATGGAATTGGAAAGATCAATGTGCAATTTCATATGGAATAACAAAAGACCTAGAATAGCGAAATCCATCCTCAACAACAAGAAAACATCTGCGGGAATCACTATCCCTGACCTCAAGCTATATTACAAGGCAATTGTGCTGAAAACTGCATGGTACTGGCACAGAAATAGGCAAGTGGATCAATGGAATAGAATAGAAGATCCAGAAATGAGCCCTCATGTATATGGTCGCCTGATCTTTGACAAAGGAGCCATAAACATTCAATGGAAAAAGGACAGCCTATTCAACAAATGATGCTGGTCCAACTGGCACTCAGCATGCAAAAGAATGAAAATAGACCCGTTCTTATCTCCTTGTACAAAGCTCAAATGTAAGTGGATCAAAGATCTCCACATTAAACCAGATACACTGAAACTACTAGATGAGAAAGTAGGGAAAACCTTAGAACCCATAGGCACAGGAGAAAATTTCCTGAACAAAACACCAATGGCTCAAGCTCTAAGATCAAAGATTAACAAATGGGACTTAATGAGATTGCAAAGTTTCTGTAAGGCTAAAGACATCGTCAAGAAACAAAATGGCAACCAACAGAATGGGAAAAGATCTTTACCAACACCACATCAGATAGAGGCCTAATATCCAAGGTGTACAAGGAACTCAAAAAGCTAGACACCAGAGAATCAAATAACCCTATTAAAAAATGGGGTACAGAGCTAAACAAAACGTTTTCAGTTGAGGAACACCGAATGGCCGAGAAACACCTGAGGAAGTGCTCCACATCCTTAGCCACCAGGGAAATGCAAATCAAAACAACCCTGAGATACCACCTCACACCAGTCAGATTGGCCAAGATCCAAAACTCAGATGACAGCAGATGCTGGCGAGGCTGCGGAGAAAGAGGAACACTTCTCCACTGTTGGTGGGGTTGCAAACTAATACAACCACTCTGGAAATCTGTCTGGCGATACCTCAGAAAATTGGATATAGTACTACCTGAAGACCCAGCTATTCCACTTCTGGGCATATACCCCAGAGACACTTCAATACACAACAAAGATATATGCACCACAATGTTCATAGCGGCTCTATTTATAATAGCCAGAAGCTGGAAGGAACCCAGATGTCCTTCAGAAGATGAATGGATACAAAAATTGTGGTACATATACACAATGGAATACTACTCAGCCACCAGAAAAAATGACTTAACCAAATTCTTAAGAAAATGGCTGCATCTAGAGAATATCATCCTGAGTGAGATAACCCAGTCACAAAAGAACAGACATAATATGCAGTCACTGATAGTTGGATGCTAACCCCAGAGGCTTGCACTCCCCCAGAAACAACTCACAGACTGAATGAAGTCCAAGAAGTAAAGAAAACAAAAAAATATATATACATATATTTACAAAACAAGAAGACTTTGACTATTTCCATGTTCTGTTTTGTTTTGCATGTACTTTACGCTTATTGTAACTATTAGGTTTTCAATGCATACTGTCAAGCCCTTGAAAAAAATCAAGTTCTGACGAAAAAAGTATATTCACATGGTTTTATGTAAAAATTATTTCAATGTCTGAAAAAACATTACTGACAAAAATGAATAATTTTAAGCAAAAAATGTTTAAAATCTGTACATTTATCTTTGTTTTGTAAAATAAAGTCGTTTAAAAAAAAAAAAGAACCGAAAAAAAACAACTCTTCAAAGAAAAAATAAATAAATAAAAAAAAATAAAATAAAATATTTCTCTTTAGTCCATAAAAAAATAAAATGAAACAAAAGAAGATAGACACAGAAACATAATTCTACCTCTAGAAACAAAAATAGCAGGAAACAACAACCACTATTGCTTAATATCTCTTATCAAAATTTACTGAATTCCCCAATAAAAAGACATAAACTATAAGATTGGACATGCAAACAGAATCTAGTATTTTGCTGCATATAAGAAACTCATCTCACAGACTAAGACAGACCCTAACTCAGAGTAAATTGCTGGCAAAAAAAAAAAGTGTTATTGGTTCAGAAATAGGCAGGTAGATCAATGGAGCAGAATAGAAGATTCAGAAATAAACCCTCATACATATGGTCACTTGATCTTTGACAAATGAGCTAAAAACATTCAAGGGTAAAAGGACAGCCTCATCAATAAATAGTGTTGGTTCACCTGGCACTCAGCATGCAGAAGAATGCAAATCAATCCTTTCTTATCTCATACAAAGCTCAAGTCTAAGTGGATCAAAGATCTCCACATAAAACAAACTACACTAAAACTATTAGAAAAGAACGTGGGGAAAAGCTTAAAACACATAGGCACAGAGGAAATTTTCCTGACTAGTACACCAATGCTCTAAGATCAAGAATCAATAAATAGGACCTCATGAAATTGCAATGTTTCTGTACGGCTAAGGACACTGTCAAGAAAGCAAAACAGCAGCCAGCAGACTGGGAAAGGACCTTTACCAATCCTACATGTAATAGAGATCTAATATTCAATATATACAAAGAACTCAAGAAGTTAGACTCCAGAAAATCAAACAAAATATTAAAAATGGGGCACAGAGTTAAACAAAGAATTCTCAACTGAGGAATATTGAATGATTGAGAAACACCTAAAAAATGCTCAACATTCTTAGTTGTTAGGGAAATGCAAATCAAAACAACCCAGAGATCCTACCTCACACCGTCTGAATGGCTAAGATCAAAAACTCAGGTGACAGCAGATGCTGGGGAGATAGTGGAGAAAGAGGAACACTCTTCCACTGCTGGCTGGGTTGTAAGCTGGTACAACCACTCCCGAAATTAGTCTGGCTGTTGCTCAGAAAACTGAACATACTACTCTCTGAAAATCCAGCTATTCCATCTGAACATATACCACAATGATCCAGTGACGCTCCAACATATAATAAGGACACATGCTCCACAATGTTCATAGCAGCCTTATTTATAATAGCCAGAACCTGGAAAGAACCCAGATGTCCTTCAGCAGAGGAATAGATACAGGAATTGTGGACATTTTCACAATGGAGTACTACTCAGCTATTAAAAACAATGACTTTAAGTAAGTTCTAGGCAAAAGGATGGAACTAGAGAATATCATCCTGAGTGAGTAACCCAATCACAAAAGAACACACATTGTATGAACTCACTGATAAATGAATATTAGCCCAAAAGCTCAGATTACCCAAAATACAATTCATAGACCATGTACAGCTGAAGAAAAAGGAAGACCAAAGTATGGATGCTTCTGTCCTCCTTAGAAGGTGGAGGTAGAATGTAGGAGGGACTTGAGAAAAGAAGAGGAAGGGAGGGGGAAATGGGGGGCTGTATCAGGAATGGGAGAAGACAGATATGATCTACAGAGGATCAGAAATTTGTACAGAGGTATGTAGCAATGGGGGATCGTGAATTGGGTGTAGTCACCAGCAAGTCCCAGATGCCAGAAAAGTAAGAATCTCCCAGGACCCAACAAAGTTGACATTAGCTGAAATGCCCAACAAATGGGGGTGGGGGGAAAACCTGTAGATACTATATCCAGAGGTTAGGCAAGGCCCCCAAATGGGCGATGGGACCACCTGCTCATCTACATATTCTTAACCAAGAAGGGCTCTTGTCTAAAGGAAATAAGAGGACAAAGTGTGGAGGAGAGACTGAAGGAAAGGCCATCCTTAGACTGCCCTACCTGGGGATTCATACTATATACAAACACCAAACAGAAACACTATTGCTGATCCCAAGAAGTGCTTCCTGACAGAAGCCTGTCATAGCTGTCTCCTGAGGGTCTGCCAGAGCCTGACAAATACAGAGTTGGAGGCTCACAGCCAACCATCTGACTGAGCATGGGGACCCCGGATGGAAAACTTAGAAACAAAAAAAAAAAAAAAAAAAACAACAGAAGGGGTTGAATTGGTTTGCAACTCCACAGGAAGAACAATATCAACCAACCAGACCCCCGCAGAGCTCTTAGAGACTAAACTACCAACCAAAGTGTATACATAGAACACATATGTAGCAGAGGATGGCATTGTTAGCTTCAATAGTAGGAAAAGCCCTTGGTCCTGTGAAGGCTCGATTTCCCCCAGTGTAGGGGAATGCCAGAGGAGTGAGGTGGGCATGGCTGGGTGGGTGGGGAGAGCACCTTCTTAGAAGTAGGGTAAGGGGGAATGGTAGAAGCAGGAGTGGGGTTTCATGAGGGGAAACAGGGAAAGGTGATAACATTTGAAATGTTAATACATAAAATGTCCTATAAAAAAAGAAAAAAAAATTAGGACAATCTTAGATGGATTTAGAGGACATCATTATCTATGAAAGAGTAGTAAACTGAAATTCTTGGGCATTTCCTACTCTTAACCTTGTGTTCTCAAAATACCTGCAAGACTTGAACTTTAGGACCCAGTCCCAAGCACATCTCTTCTCATATTCAATACTCATTCTTTTCACGCAGGTATAGCCAGAACCTTCAGTTCCCTCAAGCATGGCAGCTTTCTTTAAGGCTCATGTTTAGGGGCATAAAGATCATGAGGTGTTATCAAATAACATGAAGACATCATAGAAGACAAGGTGAAGTGCTGAGCTTGCTGGATTTTAGATTTTTGGTCAGAGACAACTGGTTTTGAATACTAGTGGGAAAATGTTTGCATTATTTTTAGATCCACATCAACACAAGGACTCTTATATTTGAGTGCTAAATTGTCAGGAAGTGGCAATACTTGACAAGAATTAGAAAGTGTTGGGGGTGTGGGGGGGATATGATGTTTGAGGTTGGAAATCCCCAAGTCCAGAACTGTGTCTCTCTCTAGCTGCTTCCTTTTGATCCTTATATAGACCTCTCAGCTACTTCTCCAGCACCATATCTGCCTGTATGCTTCCATGCTCCCTATGATGATAATGGACTAAACCTCTAAAATTGTTAGCAAGCACTAATTAAGTGTTGCTGTTGTTGTTGTTGTTGTTGTTTTTATAAAAGGATTGAAGTGGCCATAGTGTTTCTTCACAGATATAGAACACTAAGACAGAAATGTATCGAACATGCTATCAGCTTTTATCACTCCAATGAGGAAGGTAATATTGTGCTCCTGTTGTTCAATATGAGTAGTGAAAAACCCTGCACATCTGATGTTGTGCGATGTATTCTTTCCAGAGATCTCTACATAAATCATCCTGACTTTCAACTTTTTTTTTATCAGACTCAGAACTTTTTCTACAGTCCTAAATTGTATTTCAAAGTCTGATATTACCCTTCCTAAGTTCGAGATTCATGTGGCAAATAAATATTTCCTCACTGAGGTGTGTATTGCCAACAGCCCTATTTTAAGGGGATAGCCAATATCTGAAGCCTTTAAATTGGATTTTCTTCCAAGATACATATTTCCTCACTTAATAACATGTACAAATTCTCTTTCATTTTAGTCAGTACCTAAACTTTGACTTACTGTGAAACCTTTTCTTTATGAATTCCAATCCCAATCTATGACTACTATTCTATCTTTGATTTATCCATGTGGTTAAGAAATAAGCTCGATCCAGTTATCAGTGACTTCATATTATGTCTGTTCTTTTGTGACTGGGTTATCTCCCTCAGGATGATATTCTCTAGATGCATCCATTTTCTTAAAAATTTCATAAGGTCATTTTTTTCTGATAGCTGAGTAGTACTTCATTGTGTAAATGTACCACAATTTTTGTATCCATTCATCTACTGAAGGACATATGGGTTCTTTCCAGCTTCTGGCTATTATAAATAAAGCTGTTATGAACATTGTGGTGCATGTGCCTTTGTTGTATGTTGGAGCGTCTCTGGGGTAAATGCCCAGAAGTGGAATAACTGGGTCTTCAGGTAGTACTATGTCCAATTTTCTGAGGAATCGCCAAACTGATTTCCAGAGTGGTTGTACCAGTTTACAACCCCACCAGCAGTGGAGGAGTGTTCTTCTTTCTCCACATCCTTGCCAGCATCTGCTGTCACCTGAATTTTTTATCTTGGTCAAAGTGACTAGTGTATACTAACCCCAGAAAGCTCTGAACACCCCAGAAACAACTCACAGACTGTGTGAAGTTCAAAAAGAAAAGAAAAAAAAAACATTATGTTTACTCCTTACACACCAAGAAAACCTTGACTAATTCCAGGTTACATCCTGTTTTACATGTACTTTATGCTCATTGTAACTAGTAAGATCTTAATGCACACTATCAAACCTTTAAAAAATAAAAAGACAAGCAATGACAAAAATGTATTCATATATTTTTATGCAAAACTGTTTAAAATTTGTACATTTATCTTTGTTTTTTTTTAAATAAAGTTCTTTAATTTAAAAAAAGAAAGAAAGAAGCTCTAAACTTTACCTTTATCACGTAACCACAGAATTAAGCATACCGAGCATCATAAAAGAAGATATTTCTTTCAAAGCTGATGGTAATTGATATCACTAGATAGAATGAATTTTTAAATTTTGCCTTATGGAAGATGCCAGGGCCAGGACTTACAGAATCAGATGAACGAAACAAATTCATTTATGATATGGAATTTGTAGTGTCAAAGTTTCACAGTCCAAACCAGAACCTTTATGCAAGAAACACTGTCAAATTCTAGGTGCACTTCCTTAAGGGCTCATTGCTTGCAGCATGAAGTCTAAATGTCCCAAGATACACAGCAGTTCTTCGACCATGTTGCAAATTAGTATCTGCTTCATTGTTCCATTCCCTACTTTACTGCAACATTCCTGAGCAGTAAATCCCTAACTAGGACAATGTGTTACTTATTATCTGTTGCTTTTGGAAAATTGGAAAATTATTAATAGTCTTTGAATGTGCAATTTAGTAGTTCTTATCTTTTTGTGAACATAATATAATCTATGTTGTTCCCTGCATCTCCAAATGTTCACATTTTATGTCAACTTTCTTGCAAATCATTGAGGTAGATGCTCATTGTTCCCATAAAAGAGAAACACCCTCCCAGGGTTGTAGAATGGTCAAACAGCACATGAGAAATTGAATTCAGGTATAGTCAATGCTCCACAATAATCAACTGACAGAATAAATGAAAGAGTTCATTCAAGGTCAGATTCCTCTACAACTAGTGTACCTGGCAGTGCAGATAACTGTTGTCCTCAGAAAGAAGAAAGCAAAAGACCCTCAGTCACCTTTCTTCTATTATGGAGTAAGTTACAGATGGTTTATGATTCTGGGGAGTTTGAAATTTAAAGTAAATTTATCTGCTGTATACCTCATTCAAAAAAAAATAGGAGCTCTCTTTTTGTTAATACACTCAGATTTCTTTTTCTTTAAAGACTGGATTTGCTTCAAAAGATAATGAACTAACTGAATGTAATAAACCTATATCTATTTTTCTTGCTCTGAATTGTGCTCTCTGGCTGCCCATTTTACTGCAATGACTGTAGTTCAGAATGTGTTGTCTCTGTGACTTTCGTACAGAGATCTACCCTAGAACTCATTTGTGGTCTCCTGGGGAGGCAACCTCATGTTATTTCTAGAGTGAGTCTCTTGGCCCCTGTAACTTTTCTAGTCAGTGTCTCTGCCCACAGAGCCAGTTTCATCACAAATGGCATAATTTTTATGTGAGATCATTGCAAATAGACACTTTACAGTTGGTTAAAGTCTTTCCAGCCTTTTTGCTTTATGTCTTTGAGATATCCAGAATCATCATTTGAATAAAGGTTTCACAATGCCAGTTCTGAAGAAACGGCAGGCAGATGGACAGGTGTTGCACCAAAGCTGGGAGGCATTTTGTGACTAACTTTTGAATTTTCCCCTAATAGAGGAGCTTGTCATTTCACTCTCTGTTCTCAGATATAAATATAAACATAGTATGAATATATTGGATAATAGTAATACTTTTAATAATAAATTTTCCTTGTTTGCTTGTTAAAATGGCAGCTAAAAATGTTAAGATTGTTTTTTGAAAATACTCAATTGATTTTTAAAAGGCTTTAGAGTCCAGTTATGTTAGGTCATATTTTCATCTTTATTTTAACCTTCCTGCATACTTTGTTGAACATTGTAGATAATAAAAATTATTATTGCCAAATAACTTTCACAGGAAAGGAGCTAAGGAGTAACCTCTTTTGCTCTTGACTTTGCATTATTCTGTAGGAAGACACCATTAATAAAACACTGCAGACTCCCAAACCCCTACTTTCTATAACTAAATAGACTGACTCCTTTTTCCTTTTACTTATGGTTTTTTGAGATTATCATCTCAACATATTACTCTTTGCTTTTCTTCCTCCAAACTTTCCCATATATCCCGCTTTCTTCAATCTCAAATTTATGGCCTTTCTTTTTCCCTTCATTAATTGTTGCTGCATGCTCAATTTCCAATTCATGGCCTTTCTTTTCATTAATTGTTGCTGCATGCATTTAAGCATACACACATATTCCTAAATATAACCTACTTATTCTGTCTGCATAATGTTCCTTGTATGTATACTTTCGGGGCTGACCACTGATACTGGAGAAGTTTGGTTGGTCTTTCCTGAGGAAGACTCTTTTCCTCATTTTCATCATTTCTTAGTTGCCCACAATTTGTTGTTTAGATGTAGGTCCTCATGGTCTTTTCATGTTCATTTTAACATGACTATTGGAGTCCTTGTTTCAGCTCATGTTTGAGCAGTCATGATGGTGAGATTTTATTGGTGTAGTTTCATACATTACTAGATAACTAATTCCCTTATCTTCTGCCTCTTATAAGACTTCTGAATACTCTTCCACAATGTTCCCTGAACACTGGGAATCCTTGTTTTCTTTCTTTTAAGAATTATATCTAATTGAAGACAAGGGCTTTGGTGTACATGGGTGCCACTAGCTTCTGGAGTTTGAAAACTGCAATTCTTCCAGAAACCATGATTCAGAAGCTAGAAAAGAGGTTTCATATTTGGCACTCACTTAGTATTAATTGTACTAATTCAAAACCAAGTTTTACAAAACAGAGCTTCTCAAATTTTAGTCACAGAACCAGTTTTAAACAATATGTGGATACCATTTCATCATGAGATCCTCAAATTAAAATTCAGTGGCATTAAAGTATAATCCACAAGCTTTCTTTCTGTTAGAACTGCCAAGACTTAGTCTAAGATGCACCAGGTGCATAGTGCCATTTTATTTACGCCTGCCCTCAAATGCACATTTTACAGCTTCTAAGGGTTAATATTCCAGAGCCAATATTGAAGGATACTTGCCCATCTCAAGTTAAAATTTGTGCTCCAGTTATCTGTGAACTATGGGGATTCAGTTTACCTTCTGATTATGGTGTTTATTTATTTTTTTTTTGTTATTCAGGCAACGTAATTCTAAATAATAATGAAAGTAAAGGTTTATATGGATCAGAGTTGGGGGTAATCTGAGATTATCTTTAAATAACTTTATTTCTCTTTTGTTTTGTACCCCAAGAGAGATACATTCCCACTTTAAGAAAGACGAGGCACTATTAAATATTTGATGAGAGATAAATGTTTATGTAGATAGGTAGATAGATGATAGGTAGATAGTAGGTAAATTAATAGGAGATAAATAAACAGGTAGATAAAAAAAAAACAAAGATAGGACTTCTAGAGTTACTTTTCAGAATTAACTTCAGTCAAAGCAACTGTTTTCACATTCTTGTAGCAGGGTTATCAGAGGAAGAACAGGATGTGGTGACAAGATTGTGCAGAAGCAATGGGCCATAAAAACAAATATTTGTTCTTCCTACTGAGCACCAACTGTAACTGTGGCTTGGAAATGAACCCCTCTGTACCCACCTCTAACCGGGAATGAACCTCCCAGATGTATCAGATGTGCCTGGTTTAAAGATTAGCTACTACCAGGAGACTCCTTACAGTGAGGGTCACTTGGAGTCAGGTTTATGCAATCCTCATGTTACCTTTTCTTAAGCATTGTTAGAAAGTATGGTGACATGGTATAAAAAGCCATTATTCGTGTTAATGAGAGAAAATGCCTGTGGAGGGCATCTATTGTTGGAAAGATATTTATTTATAGATGTTCAACTTTTCTCTTTGAGGAAGGACCATTCTAGCAATATTTAAATCAACCAGTTTCTACAAAGAACTAACTTGTTGCAATGTCTCTATCAGAGTGTCACTCAGTTTTCTGCTCTGAGGATTCTGTTCAGGCACATCCCCCTTGTTTATTTTGTTCTCTTTTACTTAAGTGTTGGTTTTCTTTCTTTCATGAATGTACTCTGTAATCTCACTTACTTCTTATACAGTCTACTAAGAAGGACTTATTTACACTTATATGATAAGAATTTAATCTTTAAATTGACAATAGAGAAGTATATTTAATATCTGAAAATAACTAATATTATAGACATTTATGCAAGCTCAACGGAGTTTATTAATCAGAAAATGGACACACATATATTTTATATGCATAAAAATTATAAAAGTAGGCACAAGATTTTGGAAATTACTGCATGTTATAAGGGTTTGTGTGATACTTTAAAAGGTTTCATTTTTATTTTTACCATTTAAACTTTGTGTAATAAGAATAAACTTTATAAATAAAATGACATTTTAAAGAGTCCAAATGAAATAAATTGTGTTTAAAGAAAAGACAAAAAGGTAGCTTTCCTGAGTTCTCGTGGACTGTGTAGATAGATGTTTCACATTGTTATCTCTGCTTTACATGGATAGCTTCAGAGCTGTGATGCTAAGATAACCATGAACTGTGACCCTAGTCACATTCTTTTTTCAAGAAGCATGGAGTTCACATTGCTTTCTTAACTCAGTATTTACTTAAGGTACTTCAGAGCAGAAATAACAAGCAATAAGATAAAATTCAAATTGGAAGAGAGGTCTCAGATCTGTCCACCAGGAGAGAAGAATAAATGTTTCCTTTGTTTAAGTTTACTTTCAAGGTTTACTTTGTAGCAAGGAACAGATCGTTACAAAAACCATAGTCTTCCCAGCATGTTATATTGAGAGAAATACCTCAGATGAGCATCTGACAGTAGCTTCCACAGCTCTGCACAACTCAGCCATCCCACTGTCACCATTTGTCACCCTACTGTTTTATTCAGCAGATATTTACCTGTATTGACAGAGAAAGCCATTATAGTAAGATGGATTTTAATGCTGATAGGAATTTGATAATAGGTAATCTAATGGGATAAAACAGAATCTACAAACTAAAAAATTAAAGAACAGTATAAGTGATAATTTTATAGCCATTCATTGTTGTATCTGAGAAAACTTCTAGGATATATTGTAATTCAAGTCAATATTTGTCATAAGCAGAACAATGTAACAGGGATGAAGGAAAAAAAAAAAAACATTCGAAATGGTTAGGATGTGACAACTGAGTACATTAGGGTCATTTAAAGGAGGTGAGGGACTAAAAATGTCCTCCTAGATTTCTAATTTATTTGACTGTTAGGTCACTTTGGACATGCTTATTAGGAAACATTGACTTGAAGGTGAAAAAGTTTATTCTAAACTTGTTAGGATAGATAGCCATTGCGAATTCCAGATGGAGTCGGGCAGTGGAGATTTGGATCAAGGTCTCAATGAAGGCCCATACATGACATGAAGATTTGGGAGTTACAAAGCTTACTGTGGTTTGTTGGCTTCACAGCTGGATAGGAGCATCACATGTTTCTCTTCCTTAGCAGCTTACATATACTTTACTGGGTCTATGATGGATGCTAGACCACAGGAGGAAGGTTTTCAGGTGAGATCAAGCTGGAATCATTTAAGACCTTTGTCTTGCATAGCAGATGTCT
This sequence comes from Micromys minutus, assembly GCF_963924665.1. Taxonomy (NCBI): domain Eukaryota; kingdom Metazoa; phylum Chordata; class Mammalia; order Rodentia; family Muridae; genus Micromys; species Micromys minutus. The sequence continues at coordinate 10,859,766 of NC_137984.1, forward strand.
TACCTTCATTAGGGACTTACCTTCAACCTCTGAGATATCACCAAGGACAATAGCAATAGCCTATATGGTTTGGGGAGTTCCTTAGACTACCCTGAATAAGCATTTAAAAGTAAGTTTCTTGTTCCTGATTAACTTTGGTGATAGTTGTCCCTCTTCTTGTTTTAACCCCTTCCAAATTGGAGCTCCCTCCTCCCTCTCCCTCCCTGTTTTTATGTATCTCACTTTGTATAACCTCTATCCCTGCTATTTTCTCTGGTAAACTCTGATTCTGCCCCATCCTTCAAATGTAGAAGAACAAAGATATAGACCATTAAGTGTCTGAGAACAATGAAAAGCCAAAAGGACAGAGTTTCAGGGAAAGAGAAACTAGTCTTTCTAAGTGGTACATAAAGATATTTAGGAAAATGGAGCATGACCAATGTACTTAGTCAGTGGGTGATCTTAATAGCAAATCTTCAATATGAGCTTGGACGTGCTGAACAATAAACAAGAGAAAAACAGGGTCACAACTTATTCCCAATTAACAGGAGCAGAATAGAGGGTATATAACAGGTTAGGTGTTGATAAGAAGGCACATATCCCTACTCTAAGCCAAGCTAGGACTTACACGGTTACATTAACCAGAGCACCTCCAAAGTCCACTCAGTTTCTAAACTCATTTTCCAATTTCATAACACCCCAGATGAGCTGCTAAGCAATTTTCTAGGCATGTAATAAAACACAAAATCAGACATGCAGAGATACAATGTGTAGGTGATTTACTATGATTGGATGTGGACAGGATACTGCAAACTAAAAATAAATGATCCCTACTAAATGCATGTACATTGACAACTTTTAAGGAGCAGTTGATAGAAACAAGAAGCCTTTTCTGAGTGCAGTTGGATAAATGTGTTAGCTAACACCCAACTGCAACCTAATTTTGTCTCGGGATGTTTCTAATAGCTATGTGCAGATGTGAGAGATTAAAGAAATCAAACAGAAGTTCGAAGTTCATGAAGCCTCTTCATGGACACAGACTTTCTCTCAGTATGTGGATAGTTAATAAAAGAAAGAGCTCCATCTCTTAGCATGTTCCAGCCACATAGAAATGCTATACATTTCTAACTGGATGGGGAGGAGACAAAGATAAAGCTGGTCATGAATGCCAGGACCAGATAACGAAGGGCTTTACGTATCATGCTAAAGAGTCTGGACTTTATCCTGTGGGTTAGCAGAGAGCTATTAAAGACTTTTAAGTAAGGGATTATCATGATCAGATTTCTATTTTCTGGCAGCTTGAGTGCAAAGAAGAAATGGCAGAGGACAAAGACTGGAGTCAGAGAGACCGGTTAGTAAGCCTCACTGAGCCTCCTTTTACCCTTTGCGTCTAAGCTTCCCAGACATTAGAGCTCCAACTTATGTGCGTGTATAAACTTAATATAAAATGTTTCTGTATTTTTATTCCTTTATTGTGTGCTCAGCAGAGAAATGCTTAGAAATGGATGTATAATTCTAAAAGAAAGAGAAAAGAATTAGAAAAGAACTAATTTTTATGTGTTTTCTAGTCATTTATAAACAGAATCAGGTGAAGAATCTTGTACATCGAGTCCTCTAAGACAGTCACAAAAGAGTGTCTAAAGAAAGTAGAGAGGTCTCTCTCCTAGAAAAGAAGGAAAACCGAGTAAAATGTCACAAAATCAAATATGCCCGGGATGATTCTAGATACCAGGTTTAAGACGGCAAGTGGGTTTAGTTTTCCGTCAACTTGATATAAACTACAGTCATCTGTGAAGAGAGCTTCAATTGAGAAGATTCTGCCATCAAATTGGCCTGAGGGCATGTCTGGGGAGCATTTGATTTATGATTTATACGGGAGGAACCAGACCATCCATAGTGGGTGGTGCCAGTCAGCCCTCTGCAGGGCCTTCTGTTTAGAATAGGACAGCCAGGTGAGTAGCCTTTCTCCAGAGCCTCTGCTTCAGTTGTGTATCCACGTTCCTCTCTTGATTTTTTGCTCCTACTTTACTTCTCGATGTAAGATGTAAGTGCAAATGAACACTCTCCTCTCAATGTTGGTTTTGCTGAGCATTTTATCAAGGCTATAGAAAGTGAGCTGGAACACAGAATGACAGACATTATCTAAATACTGTTTTCTCATAGACCATGTGTTTCTCACTTAATATCTGCGGGCAATAGAATGACAGAGATCATTGTCTCTACCTCCAGGTATGGAGAATAAGAAATGCTGTAACCCCGGTATATTGTTCAACTAGATTATACTTTAAAAAATACCCAATACCTATGTTATCATTATTGTTAGAAATACCCTTGATGGAGCATTCTTTTCTAATTCCTTAGGAAGGAAGCAGCTCTAACTCTTCTTATGTCTCATGGCAACATGCGGAAGATGGTGGTGGTTAATGTGATGTGAGCAGGGAAGTAAAACGTGGGGAGAGCCATTTGCAGTTAATGTTAACTCAGTTATAAACCTGAACACATTTTTTGGGGGGTCTTCCTCTCTCTTTCTTCTTCCACTCCTTTACTATTGATTGATTGATTGATTGATTGATTTACAGTCAGGGTCTCATTGTGTAGTGCACACTAGGATAGAACTCATACTGATCTTCCTGCCTCAAGCCCCCAAGTACTGGGATCATACAAGGTTTTCTTTCTTTTTATTCTCCTGGTTCTGGGCCCAGACCAAGTTTAGGGCATCCTGCATGCCAGGTTCTTATTTGACCACTTAGCTACAAGCCCCAAGTCCTAAAATATTCTTAAAACGTTGCAAATCTTTCACATGATTTTTACTGATAACAATCCAGTTTAATGGTTTAGGTTAATTATAATTTAAAACACCCATCTATTAAGTCTGCAGGTATGGAACACAAATAGAGCCAGTGGAAATCAAAAGACAACTCACAGGAATTAGTCAATGCCATCTACTGTGAGGGACCTGGGAACTAAACTCAGGCCTTCAGGTTTCGATCAAGCACATTTTCCTCTGAGTTTCCTTTGTAGGCTTTATTTTGAAGAGGACAGTTTCCTAGCCTCTTCCAGTCTGATGGTATGTGAAAGGTATGTGGCTACCTGGAGAGAAATTAGCATGGACAGATTTTTTGTGGCTTCTGCAGAACCCCACAGGGTTTATTTCTTACTGTGGTGATGTCTGTGAGGTAGTGAAGAGCGAGAGCATGAAATCACAGGACAGGAAACCCACACCGAGGCTCCTGGCGAGCACTGAGGTCAGCCGTCTGATGGAGACCACAGAGCAAGCGCACATCAGCTTAGAAGGCGTGCTGGGGTTTAAAGGTCCCTCATTCTCCGCACGAACACTGAAAGCTGGATCAGCTTCTGTTCACGGTGTCAGAGTGTGATAACTCCTGTTCACATGAAGGAGAGTACTAATCCTAATAGGAGCTGCTTCCAAATAGTTTATAAATGTAGGATTGCTTCCACATCCAGCCTCAATAGCTGAGAGATGATGTGGATAAGCTCCTAAGCTTTGGAGTGTCAGATCTTTGCCTGAAACATTTATTCCTTCCTTCTTCTCCTTGGAAGGCCAAGTGACTTAGTTTTCCAAGTGTCTGTGCTAATTAAATGCAGATCTACTATGCCAAAAATGTTTTGAATGTAGAAGATTAACGAGACTAAAAACTTGGGTTAAAAAAAAAAAAAAAAAAAAAAAAGAGGGAAAGAGACCAGACCATAGAGCCTCCTTCCCAGCTGCCATGGCTTTCAGACCGAGGTAATCGTGTGGTCTTACTAACATGACGGCTGCAGTGCTTTTCGGGTCTGGTTTTGGTTTTGATCTAAAGAGAAAGTTGGTTTTGCTGGAGAAAAAAAAAGAAAAGAAATGAGCAAAACATTTCAGGGCTAAGCAGCAGCCACCCAGAAATGGCAGGCAGCGATCCGGGTGACAGATGAGCTGCGAGAGGGCTGTCTGGGCAAAGGAGGGCAAGATTAGAGTCACCCCTTCCTCGAGTGTCTCCTCTCTCCAAGCTTCTTGGTGTTTTGTTTGGAAGCTTACCATAAGGGAAACCCGCTAACCCCTGTGACCTTTCCTTCCAGGTTTGGCATTTGGAGGAATAAATCAGGATTAGCACCGCCATTACAGTTCAGACATGGTGTCTTTCAGACAAAAGTATGACCGTTACTGGCAGTTGTAGCACTTGGGACAAGTTCTGCATAGCCAATTTGTAACAGTAAGGATTCATCAGTAGGCAAAGCTGGATGTTCTTGCCGGCAAGGACAGGCTCCCAAAATATTCTGAATATGATTTTTTTCTATCATCTGGGAGTGGGAGGCTGTGGAGGAGATGAAGATCCTGGGATCCTTGGATGTCAGCTGATCTTCTGAAAACTGACACGTTTTTCTTTGTTTATGTTTCTCTCTCTCTCTCTCTCTCTCTCTCTCTCTCTCTCTCTCTCTCTCTCTCTCTCCCTTCCTCCCTCCTTCCCTCCCTCCCTCCTTCCCTCCCTCCCTCCTTCCCTCCCTCCTCTCTTCCTATTCTTTCTCTTCTTCTTTTTCTCCTCCTCCTCCTTCTTCTAATAAAAAATATGTCCTTGTGGTCAGACTAATGACCAAATTTCAAGATATGGAAATAATGTAATAATGACAACAATGTTACTTTTGTGACATAGAAAGAGAGGAGACTGCCACCAGCTGCCAATCCCATTGGTCACAATGATCCCTAATAAATCCTGGGTAAGTCTGCCAAATATTAGTCCTAGAACTTAATCCCGTGAATCTGTTTAGGATTTAAGATACATTTAGTAGGGAAGGCAAGAGAAAAATCTCTTGGCATCTTGTAAAGGGGAGAGTAACTTAGTAAACTTTCTTAATGCTTTGTAAAGCTGAGTGAGACACTTTTGAAAAATGAATAGCTTATATTTCAGAAAGATAAAGGCAAATGCCTATCAGGAACATATGGGGAAAGTGTCCCTTAAAGAAAGTGGAGATTTTGTAATGTCTTTCCCAGTTTTCTAAAAAAAAAAAAAAAAAAAAATCTTATGATGCAACTTCCATAGCCACTGAATTCATATTATCTGAAAGCTAACAAAGCCAGAATGCTTCCTAAAGGGTACCTGTATGTCTGATACATTAAAGTAATTGCTACTCATCACTCTAGTAACAATCTATATTATTAGTATCTCTGTGTCAATATAGAAATATTGGCATTAGTATGTACCAGCTATTTAATATAATTGACACTTCCATGGCTAAAACTGGAATTCCCTATCAGATTGTACACTCGGAGCTCAATTAATTAACTAATTATAATTGATTAATTAAAATTAATTAATTTAAAATAATAAAAAAATTTAAATCTTCACTGTGAGACTTTGCATGTCTTTGGAAATTATAGGTTTGGAATCATGGGCCATTCTTCCACTTGTCGGCCATGTCATCTGAGTAACTCCCACAGCTCAGGTATGAAATTCAGATACCCATGAGATCAGAGATTTGTGAGCACTAAGTTACAGGTATGTCATCTAATATAGATAAGGAAATTTTGATTTTATCAAAAACTATGCATTTGCAGAAGCCTATTTTACAATTTATACTTATAACCTTGAACTAGACATTTCTTTCTTTCTTTTTTTTTTGCTTTTAGCAGATATTATTTATTATTTTTATTGGATTTTTTTTACTTATATTTCAAATATTATCCTTTTCCCAGTTTTCCCTCTGGAGTCCCCTTATTGCATCCTCTTCCCCCTGCCTCTGACATTTTCCCCCACCCACACACACCCACTCCCTCTCATCTTCCCACACTGGCATTCTCCTACACTGGGGTATTCAGCCTTCACAGGGCCAAGGACCTCTCTTCTCAGTGATGCCTGATAAGGCCATCCTCTGCTACATAGGTTGCTGGAGCCATGGGTCCCTCCATGTGTACTTTTTGGTTGGTGGTTTAGACCCTGGGAACTCTTGTGTGTCTGCTTGGTTGATATTCTTCTCATAGCGTTGCAATCCCCTTCAGCTCCTTCAGTACTTTTGCTAACTCCTCCATTGGGGACCCCATTCTCAGTCCAGTGGTTGGTTGAGAGCCTTCCTGTTCCTTTCTCCAGATCACTAAGTCATCATTTCTTGGAATTGACCTTTACTGTTAGCTGTTGTCTAAAAGTCCTTGAACTTCTTAGGACTAGTTGTGGACATACGCTTTTGAGCTTTAGTTTTCTGTATCCTATTTCACAATAACCAATTAAATCAGTTATTTATTAAAAGCCACCACTGTTACTGTGTTGGTGTTACAGAGATCCTTGAGGGTGTGGCATCCCATGGGAATCCGACATGAACACAACCATATCCAGGGCCCTAGCCTCAGACACAGGCGCAAACCCTTCCTTCTGAGGTCTGAGTGTGAATGTCTATGGTGTGTGCAGAAGTTCACAACAGCATTTGCTGCTCACAGACGTGTACGATCTGAAGACTGATACCCTATGGAAACTGCTTCTACAAAGAGTGGCTAAGCTTGTCTCCTTGGTCTGTCTGTGTACCATAAACCATGAGTCATTATTTATCTGTAATAACCAGCTTCCTCCTTGAGTTATAAGCAATAACCTCACTTCTCTACTCTTTGCATATAACAAATAGGTTGAGCTTCAGAGGTGCCAAGGTTTCTCCAGCAGAGAACCCAGCCCATTAGGCCCTCACTTTTCTGTGTGTTCATCTGTCTGTCTGTCATTGCTCCATCCCTTTGCCTTCCCGGCTTACCCCCCCCCCCCCAACAATACAAGCTCTTGGCACTAATGTTCTCTAGATTAGACTTGAAAGTCACCAAATGCTTTTGATTCCTCCCAGTCTCCAAATATTAGTGATGTTATTGTACCACTATGTTGGTTCTTTTTGAAGATAAATTAAAACTGGTTCATAGCCCATTTTCTACAGAAAAAAAATGCCCTAGGGTTTGGTGTTTTCTTTTTGCATTGAAATTGCTTTTCTCAAAGAGGTAACATACTGAGATCCAACAAGCGAAGCTGTTACAAAACCACTTACCCATAAGCACTTGTCAATCTTTCAAAGGTCAATTTAGAATTTAGCTCTGTTAGACATTTTCCCTGACTAATCTCACTTGATTTTCTAGTCTTGTCAGATTGGTCTCCAAATCACAGCTCTGAAGACATCAAGCTATTGGTTACATGGCCAAAGTTCTTGCTAATGGCAGTGGTCATTTCTTTACATCAGACCATATTGTCTTGGAAGACAGGGGCCGTTTCTGCCAAGCATGAAGCATGGATAAAGGGTCAAAAGATACAGAAGCTGTGATGTCTGATTCAGAGAATCACAAGATCCAGCTGAAGAGGAATGCTGCCTGAGTGGTGATCTCTAGCTTTACCTTTTCAGCACAGGAATTGAATGCAGAGGTGCCTCGGGTATCTTTGAGGCAAGGAGTGTGCTACTTACCACTGGGCTCGTCTCTCTTATTCATTTTTCACATTTTATTTTGAGTTATGATCTCACTATGTTGCTCAAACAGACTTTGAATGTACTCTGTAGCCCAAAGAGCTTGAACCTGTGCTCCTCATATTTCAACTTCTAGAGGACCTGAATTAGAGGACTGTACCCCAGGTAAAGCCGACCTGCAAACCTGTGCAAAGGTTGTCATAAAAGTAGATGAAAATGGTAGTGTTCTGAATATCCTGCTTCTGATTTATCAAACACTAAGTTTAAGATTGCCATCAATCACATTGTAAAATTTATTCCACCTTCAAATAACCTTCCATCTTTTTTTGGAAAGCAAAATAAAGCATTACGATGTTTGGAGAGAAACAAAATGTCATTTTCTCTTACATAACATTTTTCTCTGGAAGTTTTCGGCCTCTTCTCTCCTAGCACATGAACAGATTATGTTCTGACCCAGCATTTCTTTCAGCTGTGACTTGTGATTTCTAACTAGGTCAGGAAATTTATTTAAGGAACATGACCATTGCTTTTAAAACATAAAGGAGAATAGAAAATATCAAAAATGATGGTATACTTAATAAAAACTATTTCGTGATCAAACACAAACACATATGACTTAAGACATAGGTATAAATATATATTTTTCTGGATTTCTATTCAAAATAGTTTAAGGAACAGTGCATTTAGTCAACATTCAGAGAATTACAAAGATAATTTTACTAAGGTTTTAGAAGTATTAGGTGTCTGCAATGTGTTTAAGATAATGGCCTCTTATTATAATATGTTTCTTACTAAATTCAAAATAAATCACGGGCAAAAAGCAGATTACTTCTGTTACTGAAAAAAAAAACCTACATTGAAGAACAGGCTTAAATCAATGGCAGGCATGGACTTCCTAATACATTACACTAAGTATTAAGGAATATTCTACCTAGTTGCTTTGGTGCAAGTACCACCTCACCTTTGGTGAACCCGTGGACCCAAAAGAAAACTCCGGGAAGTGGATGCAGCCAAACTCACTATGGAGGTGTCATACACCTTTTCTAAAAAAGAGAAGGAAAGATCACAGGAAGAAGGCAGATGTTGAACAGGGACTAAGGTTCATTCGAGTGGAGTCCCCAATAAAAATGTGAAGTCACAGGACATGCAAAGACTCTAAATTCAGTTCTACACAGTCTCCTCTGTCAGAAAACAGCATTTGACATATTATTGCATCCTCTAACTTAGCTTCCCTAGGAAGGGATTTCTTTGGTTAATGGGTGTAGCAAATCCATTGGAATAAGCAAACAATGGCTTATTGGGAAAGCTGTACATGTGGATGCAACTAAACATTAATATGCAGAAAATTCTGAATTCACTCAGAGAGGAATATTAATAAAGTTAATTCCAATGGCCATGTTAACAAAAGAAAAATTCTTGAACCATTTGCTATGTCTGAAGATGTCCAGCTACACTATAGAACACAGTATGAGCTTTGTAGTGAGAATAAATAGTGACTATAAAAGTACTCTAAACACTGGCACTTTGTTACTATTTCTACAAATTCTGGCATGTCCTTATATCAAAATGTCTACATTCAATTGCATTGCTTAAAATAAATTCCTAGAAAGAAATTATCCAAAATTAACCTTATCATTCTAAGTCAGTGAAAGACGAGAATTTTCCAGTAAGAAAATAGAGATTGAATCTAGTTTCTTAAAATAAAAATGGGGTCTTTTGAATTCCAAAAGTTATTGCTATCTATCAAAAATCTCTCTCTCTCTCTCTCTCTCTCTCTCTCTCTCTCTCTCTCTCTCTCTCTCTCTCTCTCTCCACACACACACACACACACACACACACACACACATAATCTTTTTTGGCCAAAACCAGGAGACCTTATTCCACAGTCTCACTGGGAAAGTCTCTGTAGGTTGAAGCTGGAAAGTTCTTGAGAGGACATTTTATTTAGGATTCAAATTTTGAGTTATTTATTACGGTTTTATGAGAAAACAGCAGCCAATTCAGTTCAGTTTCATCACGTGTGTAGGTACTACATGGAGTCTGAAGCTCCTACAATCATCTGAGGTGCTGAAGTTCTAAGACAAGAGGTGGTCCTTAAGGAAATCTTGAAGTGACATATTCGAAGGTTTGTCACAACCAACTTTTGAAAGTTGCAGCTTGGCAAGTCATTCCCAATTTAAAGCCCACATAGCATGTAAGTCACAACTAATTGTGATTTTGTTTTTTTTTTTATTTTTATTTTTTTAGGGCCTCCCCTTTCTCCGTGTGTACTTCTCCTTGGCCAGAACCCAGGGTTTGAAGATTGCCAAGATGATTGCCAGACCTGAGAGACTATTGTCCAACAAAACCATTTTCCTACAAACTTGTCTAGTGGTTCCTCTGATCTTATGGCAAGAAATACAATCCAGGACCCTGAGTGGCAGCCTGAATGTGCAAACAATAGGCACACCTGGACCATGGTATGCATATATATGTCCTATGATGGAACTAAGTATCTTAATCAGGTACAGAAAATTAACAACAATAACTAATAATGAAATAGACCTACTGAAATAATATACTTCAGCAAAGTTGTTTAAATTTAAAGTTACTTATTTTATAAAATTTCCATTTAATATTTGACTCTAGATAGACACAGATAACAGAAACTACAGAATGAGGCACCCTTGGCAAGAGGGAAGTACTTTATGTAGATCTGGTAATGATCTATATAATGTTGTGCCAGACAACAGCAGACACCAATTGGTTTAATTTTCAACTCTCTCTACAACAATGTGGATTTTTTTTGGCTTGTGAACATGATGTCAACTGGAAGAAATCTCACTCTGTGAGCTCTGGATGCAGATATTTATCATGTCTTGAGCAAAACACCTCTGTGTGGTCTCTTTTTTGTCAAGTAGTAGATCCAAATCTTGATGAAAATCCTTGAAGTTTCCCAAAGCTTCTTTGGGTTGTCTATCCTTGTAATTAATAGTATTAATTCATAAAATCATTTTGTGTGACCTTTAGACTCTCTCACCTGTAAATCCCTGTATTGATTTAAATAGAAATGCTCCTGTTCTAGAAAGATTCATATGTGTGAATGCTTGGCCCACAGGGAGTGGCACTATTAGGAGGTTGTGGCCTTCTCAGAGTATGCATGGCCTTGCAGTAGGAAGTATGTTACCTAGCTCTAGAAAGCTTTAAGGTCTTAACTGCAAAGTCAGGTTACTTTCTGCTATCTGCAGATCTGGAAACAGAGCTACAGTTCCTTCTGCAGCACCATGTCTGACTGCATGCTTCCAGCCATAAAGGGGATGGACTAAACCTTAGACAGTGTGAGTCAGCCCCAGTTACATCTGACCTTTTATAAGAATTGCCTTGGTCATGGTATCTCTTCACAGGAATATAATCAGAACAGAAACAACCCTAGTGCAGACTGAATTATTGCTCTTCCATTCTGTTTCAGTGAGTTACTACTTCATACCAATACCTGTAATAGAAGACTCACTGTAATAGAAACCCAAATTCTGCATACCAGGTTCCATTTGCTTTGCTCTGTCTAGAATATCACCTGCAGCAGATTGCTGAACAAAGCCACACTGTTGCTATGGGCTACTACTAAATAACCTGTTTTGGATTTTTTTGTTTGTTTGTTTGTTTTTTGTTTTTGTTTTCTTCTGGCCCAATTTCTCTTCATATCTTGAATAGTTCAGATTTTCATATAAGGAAACAAGTAAATATTTGCATTTTCCTGCGATAACACTGTTGGCAATGTGTGTGTGCACACAACCCTTCACTGAGCTTTTACAGCATTGTGCTCAAGAACCCAGAATCTTGGGGCAAAAAATATGAACCTGAATTGTGTTTGCTATTTGAATATCTTTGGGCAAATCGATTACTGTTCTCAGTGTCCTCATTTTAAAAAATGAGACTATTTAAGTCTTTTGTAATATTGTTGTGTGTTGTGACAAATACTGAATAAAATCAGACATAAAATCATGATGTTATGTAACATACAGTTGTAGGTACACTGTCCTCTCATCCTTGTGTTCCTTGGGTGTTTTCCTTCAGAGGGAAGGGAGTTGAGTCTATGACCACTACTGAATCTTTAAAGCATTTGCTGAAAAGATTCCACTCTTGTCTCTTGCAGTTATACTAACTTTTATAAAATGCCCAGTGGACAACACTAGTCATATCCTTTGGGGGGCAACTTTAGGGGTATTTTGTCTCTGGTATGGGCTCAAAGTCCTCTGAGAAAAACACTTCTGGGCTATTCGGATCTAGTCACTTTTCCTTTGTGCCCTAATCGCTCTTTCTGATGAATTCAGAACTAAAAGATTCTCTAGTTATACCAGCTAGTGCAGGGACACCCATGAGCACGTGGCTTTGTCCTCGCCTTCCGTGGCCCTGTAGGGTCTCTACATTCTGTTCATATTGGCTTGTCTTCCTCAAACACTGAACCTTGCACCTAACAAAGCCTTAAACAACTTCTACTGAAACTTCATTTTGCCAATGACAGTACTCACATGTTTTAAACAAAGACAAGCTGTGTCACACCTGAATCAGAACTAGTTTTGTGAGGATAACATTGCGGCATAGACATTTTGCCCATATATTTGGTTTGTTTCTTCTTCTCTGATTATTATGTCCTAAATGCAACAGCCCTACCAGAGATATCAGCCAAACATGACATATCAAGTTGCACTAAGACTACACATTGCCTCATAGGAAGGCTGAGCAAGGCAACCCAGTAGAAAGAAAAGCATCCCAAAAGCAGGCAAAAAAGTCAGAGACACCTTTGCTTTCTCTGCTAGAGCCCCACAAGAACACCAGGTTACATAACCATAGCATGTATGTAGAGGACCTAGGTCAGATCCTTACAGGCTGATTGTCACTTCAGCTTAGTTGATTCTGTGTATTTTCTCGTAGTGTCCTTGACCCATCTGGCTCTTGTAATTTTTCTTCTTCCTCTTCCTGTTTCTCCTCAAGGAATCTTGATTCCCTGAGCTTTGGTTAATGTTGGTTGTGGGTCTCTGCATCTGTTCCTATCAGTTGCTGGGTGAAGATGCTGTGATGATAATTATGTTAGGCTCCAGTCTACAAGAATGGCTAAGTATCATTAGGGATCATTTCATTTTCTTTTGCTCTCCCTCTCCTCTCTCTCTCCTTTCTTTCTTTTCTTTCTTTCTTTCTTTCTTTCTTTCTTTCTTCCTTTCTTTCTTTCTTTTTTTCTTCCTTCCTTTGTTTCTTTCTTTCATTCTCTCTCTTTCTTCCTTTCTTTCTTCTTTTTTTTCTTTATTGATGGTTGTACTCGGTTCCAACCTAGGTCTCTGGTCTATCTACTTTCTGCTTCCTGGCAGTGTATGGCATAAGTCTCATGTTTGACCAGTTATTGGCTGACTACTCATAAATTCTGCACAATTTTGTCCCAGTACATGTTGCAAGTAAACAAATTGTAGGTTGAAGGTTTTGTGACTGAATTAGTGTCCCAATCCTTTCACTGGAAGCCTGCTTACAGAAGATGTCCTGTTCAGGCTCTGCATCTCCCATTACTAAGAGTCTTCTCTAAGGTTAATTAATATATTCCTGGGAGTTTCTATTGTACTAGGTTTATACTTTACCCCCCAGAATGCCTTCCCAAATTCCATCCATCTTTCCCAGTTCTCTCCCTCCATTTGCCAAATGATCCCTCCTGTTTTCATCCCCATCTGACCTCCAGTCCAACAACAACAACAACAACAACAAATCAATTCTATTTTCCCATTCAAGGTGTGTGTATGTGTGTGTGTGTGTGTGTGTGTGTGTGTGTGGCCATTGTGGCCAAGCAGGGACTGTAGGGAAGGTGGTGATTGTACACTGTGACGGCATAAACATTTCTGGAAAATTCTACAGAAACAAGTTAAATTATCTGGCCTTTCTCTGAAAGCAGATGAACACCAACCTCTCTGGAGGCCCCTACCACTTCTGAGCTCTAAGCTGCATTTTTTTGGCACACTGTGTGAGGCATGTTGCTCCACAGGACCAAGAGAGGCCAGGCTGCCCTAGAACGCCTCAAGGTACTTTAAGGGACCCTTCCACCCTATGACAAGAAAGAGCAGATGGGGTGGTCCATTCCACCTTCCAGGTTGTATGACTGAAGCCTACCAGAAAGTTTGCTTACTTGGGTCATCTGGCTCATGAGGTCAGGTGGAAGTACTTGGCAGTGACCGCCACTCTGGAGAAGAAACGGAAGGAAAAGGCCAAGATTCACTATCAGATGACACATCTCTTGAAGCCACAGAAACAGGCAGAAAAGAATGTGGAGAAGAAAATCTGCAAATTCACAGAGGTCCTCAAGACCAATGGACTACCGGTGTGAACCCTGACTGGCCTGCCATTCCTTCACCGCCGACCAGGGAAGTGGGGGCCAAAGGTTCCTTAGTCACAGTTCTTGTGGGTAGAGGGTACATTTAGACAGCTAAGAGCTCACCACCTTGCTGGAGTTTATTGAGGCGATAGCCATCGAATGACTTAAGCTTCAGGGTTCAAAATGAGTATGAGGCCCCACCCACAGTCCCAGTACTGTTTTCGATAGCTCTAAAAACGAGGGTTACACACCTGGGCTGGGAGTCAGCAGTGCACACTGAAGATGCTGGCCAAGCACAGGCACTGCCTTTGCTGCTTCCCAACAGACAACAAGGCAATATTTTTCTATAGAATTCTATGTGCTAATGAAGTATGTGTGTGTGTATACATACATACATACATACATACATACATACATACAGACAGACAGACAGATAGATAGATAGATAGATAGATAGATAGATAGATCGTGATTTTTTTTGAGGCTTTACCAAACAAACACCTTGGCATTAGGTGTCTCTCCTTCCTCTTTCCTTGAGTATTGATCTCCCTTCTGGTTTACCTGCCACAGTCCTGCTCTGCATTTTTCCCATTTACCCCTCACACCACCTCTATTCTGCTACTCCTTTCTCAGGTCATCTCCCATGATCTCTTGATGATCTCTTGGTTTCTATGATAACTCCTTGTTAAATCCTCATATCAGAAGATTTAGAGCTAAGAAGTACAGATGAGAACTTGGTGTTTATCTAAGTTTGAGTTCCCTGACTAGACATAATCTTTTCTAGATCAGATGTGTTTTTTTCTTAATACTTCTTTCTTATGCTTACCTCTGTGGCCATAGGAAAACAGGCCACCACGGGGAAGCCCCGAGGGGCATTTTGCTATAACACTGATTGGCCAAAGCAGAAGGTAGACTTTCCATGTTCAGACACTTCTTCAAGTTGCCACTCTGAAAACCCAGGAGAAGACATAAATAAGTGAAGTAAGAGAAGTCGGGACATCAGCCCATCACATGTTCCTTCACAGTAATATGAGCTGAGGCCAACAACCCAGCTTATGTTCATAAACAATTTCATTCACATTGAAAGGCTTCAAAACTACAGAGAATTATGTAGCAAATTCCAATAGCTTGGCTAATATTTTGACCCAGTTATTAAACGTAAATAATGTCGGTAAAGGCTAGTTAACCATTTTTCCAACTTTATAGAGTTTTAGTATGAGATATGAAACTCTGGCCACCTAGAGGTAATGTAGATATGTTGTCTTTGCTATCTGTAAAACTAATCTCTATTACCCAAAGAATTTGAAATGCAGGTTACAAAAGAGTCCCATGAGATGACCGAAGGAGAATATTGTAGCAACATGGAGCTTCCCAAGGATCAGCTAGATCCAGTTTACAAACAGGTCAATAAAAAATATTCCACCTTGGAAGGTCTACGGATGACTAAGATACCATATAGAACTAAAATTGACTTCTACGATTCCCTCACATCTTCCCAGGAGGTTTCAAGCCTGAGTGAGACCATTGGCTGTCATCTGTCAAGGGATTGAAATGGAGAAGAGCCTGAGGAAAAGAAGGTCCAGGGAAAGGCCCAAAAGAGATCCAGCTCAAGAGGACTGGCTCTATGGAGCACTCGCCAAGAGGGACCTATCAGGACTGCCCTCCAAAAGATCCAACAAGCAGCTGAAAGAGTCAGATGCAGATATTTTCATCCAAGCAATCAACAGAAGCTGCTGACCCCTGTGGTTGAATTAGGGCAAAGCTGGAGGAAGCTGAGGAGGAGGGCTACACTGAAAGAGGATCAGCAGTCTCAATTAACCTGGACCCCTGTGATCTCTCAGATACTAGATCGTCAACCAGGCAGCATACACCAGCTGGTAAGAGTCCCCCAACACATACATAGCAGGGGATTCTTGGGTCTGGGTTCAGTTAGAGAAGATGCACCTAACCCTCAAGAGACTAGAGGCCCCAGAGAGTTTAGAGGTCTAGTGGGGTAGGTAGGGTGGGGACATCCTCATGGAGATAGGGAGGGGGACAGGAAGGAGGTATGGAATGTGGAACAGTAGAAGTGTAGACCTGGAGCGGAATAAAATCTTGAGTGTAAAATAAAAATAAAATAAAATAAAGAGAAAAAAAATTAAATAACTTACAGAATAGAACAGATGGGAATCTAAATTCAAATGCAGGCGATAAGATTCTTTGCATTTAGGCCTTATCCCTATCTCTTACTTCCTCAGAAAATAACTCAAACATAGTTTATCTAGATCATTCTCAGGGACCAGGTATTACAATACTCTGTTGCTTTGTGCTGGAGAGATGGCTTAGCAGTAAGAGAATTCGCTGTTCCTTTCAGAACACCTGAGTTCAATTTCCAACACCAAAATAGCTTCTTACAGCTGTTTAATTCCAGTTCCAGGTTATACAATATTCTTTTCTAGTTGTTTCAGGATTGCATGCCATAAAGCACAGACATACATGGAGGCAAAACACCCATAAACATAAATTTTAATGTTGAAATTTATATTTTCTAACATTTCATGCTTGTTTCTGATATTAAATAATAAAAAATATACTTATGTTATTTATACATTTCACTCCACTATGTAGATGTATGGCCAGATTTTCGTCATTCCTTAAACATCAAATAATGATGTATACATGCAATTCTGAAAAACGGTCAAACAAATTAGGACACTTAGTTATTAATATAATCTAATAAATAAAATGAACTTTTCCTTCTAAGTACAAAGCCAAACAAAGCCAATAGGAATACTTCAGGTTAGCAGTGTACTAGTTTATACTGTATGTGACATAACTACTGTCTTAAAATTATCTACATATGTCACAGTGCAATAAAATTATACTTATGAATGCTCATCACTGAGCTCAGCTCTCCTTCCTTACCAGCAAATAGCTGCATGCTGCATCAGGCTTACCTTCTTCTATCACCGAGCAGGCCATTTACCAAGTTGAGAAAGATTCTGCAATCCTAGTTTTCAAAAACAAAAAAGGGGGGGTTTAAAAATAGAAATTATACAAAAATCTTTTCTAGACTTGTTTTCTTATACTACTTACTGTTTCAAACTCACAGTCTTTAATCTCCTTAAATGCATTAGCAATAAAGTCTATTGAAAACCAAAAAAAAAAAGAGTCTCATGAAGTTTTTAAGAGCTTTCCCAGCATATTTCATTAAAATTCCATTCATATGTAGC
The DNA here is from genome assembly GCF_963924665.1 of Micromys minutus. Classification (NCBI taxonomy): domain Eukaryota; kingdom Metazoa; phylum Chordata; class Mammalia; order Rodentia; family Muridae; genus Micromys; species Micromys minutus. The sequence goes on from NC_137984.1 coordinate 10,876,695, forward strand.
ATTTTTGAACAGTTTCTTAAAAGTTTTCTGCAAAGTATAAGATATGATAGAGGTTATCTTTCTCTCAATATCTAGAGTTTGTACAAAGATTCTCCTCTCATAAACCTGTCCTATTCCTAAAGGCAAATGCATTGGCAGATATACAGTTATTTACAGAAAGCAATATCTGAGTGTTTACTATGCTTAGAAAGTTTGGTCAGCTGGGTAGGAGGCTACAGACCTATTAAGTACTATGAGTTGTAGTCAACGGGATATAAGTTTCTGTTGTCATAACACAAGAAGGAAGCACTTCCTTTGGGGGAAAATGAGGAACAGGAAAGACTCTTAATGACTCACTTTAATTAGCTTTTTAATTTTTCATGCATGTGAGGTTTACTCCTGCCCTGTTTGGTTTTGTTTTGTTTTCCTTAAAACACAAAACAATCTTCCATGTTTCTTCTGGGTAATGCACCTGTTTCAATTTTTCTTCTCTCAGGAAAGATCCAAAATAAATGTTCTGAGTGCCCTATCACCATAATTTCAGAGGATCTGAAAGCAAAGTCCCAAGGGTGGGAGGGGTGTGTCAAGAGATCAAGACAGAGTAGAAAGAAGAAGGGGGGGGGGAGGAGATTGAATTTGTCCATTATAATTATGTTTTTGAGATGATAATATAATTTCAGGCTTTTTCCTTTTCCTTCTCCCTCTGACCTCTTCAAACTGTCCCATGTAACTTTACCCAACTAACACCACCCTTTCTCAAAGCCATGCTTTCTCTCTCCCTCTCTGTCTGTCTCTCTGACTATCTGTTTCTCTCTCCCCCCCCCCCTTGTTTTGGGATTACTTTTAGGAGTTGTTGCTTTTCTAGAAGCCCTCTTTCCTATATGTTCACTTACAAAACAATCTTGTTGTAACTGTTATCCCCCCCCCCCAGCCTCCAACCCACCCTACCAGGCATCAGTCTCCTCTGCATCTGAAGAGGCTGTTAGCTGATGCCATCAGACTGTTCTACCTGACTCACTCATGGAATAAATTATCATCATGGTCCTGTTAGCAAGCCCAGGACAAGATAGCGCTATGACAGGTGTAATATAGGAATAATGCAGACCCAGGTGTAAATAATTAAAGCTGTAATTCAAGTGCAGCTTACTGGTGACATCATTTATCAATGTCATGAGAATCCCTCAATGAAATTACTGCTTTACATGTAGAATTTAGATGTACAACACTGCCTGGCCTCCGTGAAGGATGTTCCTATTAACAGTAGATGGAGGATACATTAACAGTAAGAGACAGGTGTTGATTTCAATGGCTGAGTCTCTTCCTTCCATTTTTTCCCCTCCTGTCATCAAAACGAATGCACATAGTGTCTTGAATTTCATCTTCGTTAAGAAATAATTGTCCTCCACTTGGAGGGGAGTTCAGAGGACAGAAAGCAAGGTTTAGAAGGTGGAAGAGGAAAACTGCTGGGCAATGACCAGAATAATAAAAACTTAGGTGAGTTCTCAAATACAACTAGTCTCTCTAGGCAGCTTGCCCTGCAGATCCCACTCTCTATCCTTAGAATGCTGGGATCATAGAAAGACTGTTACTCTCACCTGGTATTTATGTACATTCTGGAGAACCGTTGAGACCATATCTAGAGGTTAGGCATGTTCCCTTCCCTGGTTGAGGGATGGGGTCACCCACCCATCTCCAAAATTTTAACCCAGAATTGCTCCTGTCTATTCAGAAGGCCATCCAGAGACTTCTCCACCTGGGGGTCCATCTTCCATGTGAACATCAAACCCAGACACTATTGCTAATGCCAAGGCATACTTGCATAAAGGAGCCTGATAAAGAAAGCTGTCTCCTGAGAGGTTCTGCCAGATCCTGACCAGGCTGATGCTTGAAGTCCGTCATCAGACTGACCACAGGGACCCCAATGGAGGAGTTAGAAGAACTGAAGGTGTTAGCATTCTGTCTAAACTTCATCCCACAGTTACCTGGCAACAGCCAGATATGCCTGAAACAAGAGGCTGCTTGGCCTTTCTCATTCTCTTGCCCTCTTGCTCTCTTACCCTTTTGTCCTTTCTCTCCCCATTCCTTTCCCCCCTCTTTCTCCATGTGCTCATGGCCAACCTATGTTCCTCCTCTCTCTCCCTCACTCTTTCTCTCTCTCTCCCACCCCCTCCCTCCCTCCCTTCCTCTACTCCCCTTCCCATGCCCTGAATAAACTCTATTCTATACTATACTGTCGTGCCTGGTCCCTCAGGGCGAAGGAATGTCCAACATGGGCCCACAGAGACACCCCCTTCCCCCACACCTCACCACACCTCCATAGAACATATCCCCCCTTCCACTTTTTTTTTTTTTTATCTTTTTTATAACATTGGTGCCGATACCTGGAACATATCTTTTTATAAACACATCAGAAGGAGCTGAAGGGGCCTTATCTGGCATCAATGGGAGGGGAGGCCTTTAGTCCTGTGAAGGCTTAATGCTCCAGTGTAGAGTTATTCTAGGGAGGTGAGGTGGGAGCGTGTGTGGGGAGGGAGAGCAGCTTCATAGAAGTAGGCTAAGGGGGGGGGGAGAATAGGAGATTTTGCAGTGGGGAAATTGGGAAATGGAATAACATTTGAAATGTAAATAAAGAAAATATCCAATTAAAACAAATAAATAAATTTTTAAAAAGAAAATGAGAAAGACACACAAATAAACTTTTTATGAAGATACTATGAAAACATCTTGTTTTATCATTAATGTTTTATTACATTAAAAAAATTTCCAGAACAAATATATAATTTTTTTCAAACAGAAAAAATACTTCATTCGACTCATCTTTACGTTGTATTAGATAAAAGGGAACAGAACAAAGCTTCTAACGTCGGCCAGAAGGAATTATTTCTATTTTCAGTGGGGGCTGTGAACCTGAATGGATAGATCACTTTCCTTTCCTTTTGTTTCCATTTAGGATACAGAGAAAGCTTATAAATGATGAAACCATAATTGGCAAAGTTTCTGCTTAGATCATTGCCTTGTTTAAACAGCAAGCAAGCGAACAAACAAACACAAACTCACACATCCGCTTCTTCTCTAAGGAGCATGGTATTTCCATAGTATCCCTGAGCATGCGCACTTCCACTCTCTGTACTTCCTCTTGTGTGAGGAAGCCTCAGGTAGACACATAATAACTGGCTCTTATAAAAAAGGAGAGAACAGAGACCAGAAAAGGATGCCATTTGAACCTATCATCCTTCTTTCAAAAAGGATTGGTTGCAGTATGCTTGGTTGGGGCAATCTGTCCCTTGTTACCGATTTATACTGCTCTCAGTGGGACCGTGTTAGAAAAACATTATTATTATTAGCAGTCGTAATACTTGGCAGCCATTCAGCACATTTCATCAAAGACTCTAAGAGCTAAGCCATCAATCAAACATGCCTCGGTGTGCTCCTGGGAGGAGGTGGCATTATTTCTGCTCAGAAAAGAGGTTAAGTGACTTGCCCAAGGCCTTGAAGCTGGTGAGATTTGGAGCTGAGAATTAAACCCTGGAGACTCGACACCCAGCATCCCATTCTCCTTCCTGGAGCACATTGCCTCTGCTTGTCTGAAAGATGTAGGGATAAATAAAGCATCTCGTAGAAGATTGACCTGCTCCCCAGCATGTGTGCTGATGTTCAAGCTCTTCTGGCATTAAATTGAAAAAGCACAAGTTGACTCACTTAGAGCTGGAGCTAATATCTTTCAGTTTGGCACAGATTCCATTCATTCCTTCACCAAATATTTACCCGAGGCTATTCTGCACTGTTATTACTGTATGGACCCAAGTAAGTTGGAGGCATGACAGTCATGGCCCATAGGGGGGTTCCAGTGTCTCAGGAAAGACAGGGAAACAACACACCCTGGCATTTTCACTGATCTCCTTAACGTGGATGACTGTGTGGTGGTCCACATTTGAAGTCTCATATTGTTTTCTGTTGAGCCATATATCATGTAACATGACCGTAGTACCATAGCAATGTAAAGCCACATGCAACAGCTTATACTGTGTAGAAAATTGGATTTTTTTTCCTGTTACTGAAAATAAATTATTTTCTCATACAATATATCCAGATTGAGGTTTCCCATCTTTCTACTCTTCCCAGTTTCTCCCTACCTCCTTTCCCCTCCACATCTCCTCCCCTTCTGTCTCTCACTAGAACAGAATTCTAAGAGATGACAACCAAACGTGACAAAATAAAATAGAATAAGCTGAAACAAAAAAAAACTATCCTATGGAATTTAGACATGGCAACCCAATAAGAGAAAAAGAGTACCAAGAACACCAAAAGAACCAGAGAGACCCGTTTGTCACAGTCTGGAGTCCCATAGAAGTACTAATTTATCTAGGCTATATATAGATAGAACCTATATATATATATATATATATAGGTTCAGGCCCATGTAGGACCCATGCTTGTTACTTCAGTCTCTCTGAACTCATAATTGCTTAGTTGGTTCAGAGGTCTGTTCTCACTGATTACTCCACCCCTCTGGCTCTTACAATCTCTCTGCCTGCTCTTCCGCAGGTTTACCCGAGGTCTGAGTGAATGGGCTATATGGAGTTTTGCCATTTAGACTTTCTCTCCATGCAACATCTGTCTGTGGGCTTCTGTATCTGTTACCATCTGCTGAAAAAAGGAGTCACTTTACTAATACCTTGATGAGGCACTGACCTATAGGTAGAGCAGAAGATCATTAGGAATCGTTTTATTGATACTTTTTTTGGATCAGTGTTTGGTCCAACACTAAGTCTCCTACTCTCTAGTCCCTGATTCTTGGTTATCCAAACACTGTCATGTGTAGCTTCATTTTTGTAGACATTAAGTGAAATCAAACATTGGTTGGCTATTCCCACAGGATCTGTGTCACCATTGCCCTAGTATATTTTCAGGCAGAACAGATATGTCAAAGGTTTTTTGGCTGGTTTGGTGCTCAAATTTCGCTTTGAATAGCCTGCAAAATACTTTCCCTCATCAAAGAGACTAGAACAAAGGGTGAAGGTTTCATGTACTCACCAGCTTGACTTCACTATGTGTAATGAGTTATGTGGGTTGTCCTCTGATATGGGGTCCACTGTCAGTTTTCAGAGAATGATCCTTGGTCTTAGCAATGACCTGGAATTTGGGGGGATTTTCATGGGGCTCACTTAGCCAATTACTCAACTGAATGCCACACAGTCCCTCCACTGTAAGCACTGTCTGGTGATAAGAGATCCTATTAAGAATCTATATTCCCAATTCAAAGAAATCCTCATTAGGATCATCTTTGTAGATTCCTGGAAGTTTTCACTCCTCTATGTTTACACACCATTCCCCTAAAGCTCCTTCCCAAATTCAGCCATCTCTACCCATACTCTCTCTCAGCATCCCACCTCTCCCCACTATCTGATAACTTCACTTCTGTCCCCACCCACTCCTAATCTGTCTGATAAATCTTTTATATTTTACCCTTCCAGGGAATACATCCATCTCTTCTATACCACCTCTTCTCTTTACCCCATCTCCTGAGATCTACAGAATGTAACTTGGTTATCATAACTTAGCAGCTATTATCCAGTTATACATGAATTGATGTCATATTTATCTTTCTAGTTTTGATCACCTCACTCAGCAGGAACAGTTCCATCTATTTGCCTGAAAGTTTCATGATGTATCACTTTTTAACAGTTGAGTGATACTCCATTTAGAAAATATACAATATTTTCTTTATCTATTTTTTTTCTGTTGAGAGATTGAGAGATATCTAGGTTAATTCCTGGTTGGTTGTTCTTTCTTTCTTTCTTTCTTTCTTTCTTTCTTATTTTTTTTAGCTATTATGAATAAAGCCACTATGAATATGGTTAAGCCAACTGCCCTTGTCATAGAATGGTGTGACCTTTGGGTATATGCTGAAGAGTGGTATAGCAGGACCCCGAGGTGTATCCATTCCCATCGTTCTGAGGAAGTACCATATTTACTTCCATAGTGGCTGTTCAACTTTGTACCCACACCAGCAATGGATGCTTGCTGCATATCCTCACCAGCATGAACCATCATTTGTGTTATTGTCTTAGCCACTCTGCTGGGTATAAGACAGAGTCTCAAAACAGTTTTAATTTGCATTTCCCTAATGTTTAAGAGTGTAGAACGTTTAAGTGTTTCTCAAACATTTACGTTTCCTCCACTAGGAATTTTCTGTTAAGAATCATACCTTATTTTTTTCAGTTGTATTATTTGTTTTCTGATATCTGGTTTCTTGAGTTTATTATATATTTCAGACATTAGATCTTTATTGGATGTGAAGCTGGTAAAAGTCTTTCCCATTCTGTAAACAACCACTTTGTTTCATTGACTGTGACTTTTGCCTTACAGAAGCTTTTCAGTTTCATGAGGTCCTATTCATTAATTGTTGATCTTGGTGCCTGTGCTATTGATGTTCTGTTCAGAAAGTCATCTTCTCAGCCAATACATTTAAGGCTATTCCCATTTTCTCTTATTTTGGGTTCAGTGTATCTTGTTTTATGTTGAGGTATTTGACTTGCTTGGTCTTAATATTTGTGCAGGGTAATAAATATGCATCTATCTTCATTTTCACAAACAAGCATACGTTTAACCAGCACAGTCTCTTAAAGATTATTTTTCCCAGTGTGTATTTCTGGTTCCTTTATCAAAAATCAGGTGACTATATGTGTATAGACTTACATCTGGTATTCAGCTCTATTCCACTGACCAACATGTTTGTCATTACCCCGATGCTGTGAGGCTTTTATTATAGTAACTCTATAGTAGAAACTGAAATAGCTACTCTGAGTTTTGTCATTGTTGCTCCACACGAAGTTGAGGATGGTTTATAAAGAAATTGTTGAACTATTGATGGGGATCCTATTGATTATGTAGACTGCTTTTGGCAAGATGTCATTTTTACATATTAATCTTACTGCCCCATGAGCATGAGAAATCTTTCTGTCTGCTGATATCTTCTTCAATTTCTCTCTTCAGAAACTTGAAGATTTTACAATACATGTCTTTGACTTGCTTGGTTAGGGTTACTTCAAGATAGTTTATATTATTTCAAGCCATTGTGAAGGACATTGTTTCCCGGATTTCTTCTCAGACTGTGTGTTATTTGTGTATAGGAGGGCTACTATATACTATATATACCTTATCCAGCCACTTTGCTGAAAGTATTTATCAACTGTAAAAGTTCAATAGTAGATATTTTAGGGTCACTTACATATACTATTAAATCATCTGCAAAAAGCATTTGAATTTTTTTTCCAGTTTGTAGCCCCTGATCTCCTTCTATTGTCTTATTGCTGTAATTAAAGGTTTAACTAGATATAAAGAGAGTAGATAACCTTATCTTTTGTTCTGAGTTTAGTGAAATTTCTTTGAGTTTCTTTCCACTTGTTGTTGGCTATTAGCATACTGTTCATGCCTTTATTATGCTTAAACACGTCTCTTATACCCCTAATATCTTCAGAAGTTTTATTATGAATGGGCACTGGATTTTGTCAAAGGCCTTTACGGGATCCAGTGAGATGATTTTGTTGTTTTCTTTGTTTGTACTATTTTTTTTAATATGGCAGACCTCAATTATTAATTTTATATATGAAATTACCTCTGTATCTCTGTGATGAAGCCTACTTGATCATGGTATATGACCTTTTTGATGTGATCTTGGATTCAGCTTGCAACAATTTTATTAAGTGTTTTTGCATCAGTATTCATAAAGGAAATTTGTCCATAATTCTCTTTCTTTGTTGAGTTTTTACATAGTTTACATACCAGAATAACTGTGGCCTGATCAAAATTATTTGGGTAATATTTCTATTTTGAGGAATATTTTGTAAAATATTGGCATTAGCTCTTCTTTGCAAATCTGGCTGAATTCTGGGCTAAAACTACCTGGTCCTGTTTTTTTCTTTTTTTCTTTCAGAAGATTTTAGTGATAAAATAAATATAGATTAAAAAAATCCACCCCAGTGCCTTGGCATTTCCCTACATCGGGAAAACGTGCCCTACCTGGACCAAAGATCTCTTCTCACATTGTTTCCAGATAGATACTGCTATCTTCAGTTCCACATACAACCGGAGCCGAAGGTTTCTCAATGTGTGCTCAATAGTTGGTGTTTTAGTTCATTGGAGTTGTGGAGGGTTTGGTTGGTTGATAATGTTGTTCTTCTCATGAGGTTTAAACCTCTTTCAGCTCCTTCTGTTCTTTCTTTAGCACCTTCATTGGGGTCCTTCCTGTTCAGTCTGTTGGTTAGCTGCAAGCATGCTCAGCTGTATCTCTATGATTCTGGCAGAGCTCCTGAAGAGGCATCCCTATGTGGTTCCTGCTGGTAAGTACTTCTTAGCATCACCAATAGTGCTTGGGTTTGGTGTATTTATATGGGGTGGATCCCCAGATAAGGCAGCCTCTGAATGATCTTTGCTTCATACCCTGTTCCTCTATTTGACTTTGCATTTCCTCTCATGAGTGTTTTGTTTTCCCTTCTAAGAAGTACTGAGGCATCCCCCTTTTGGCCTTCCTTCTTTTTGAGCTTCATAATGCTTGTGAATTGTTTCTTGTGCATTAAGAATTTTCTGGGACTAGTATCCCCTTATCAGTGAGTGCAACACCATATGTGTTCTTTTGTGACTGGGTTACTTCACTCAGGATAATAGTCTCTAGTTCCATCCATTTGCCTAGGAATTTCATGAAGTCATTGTTTCTAACAGCTGACTAGTACTCCATTGTGTAAATGTACCAGACATTCTGTATACATTTCTCTGTTGAAGGACATCTAAGTTCTTTCCAGCTCTGGCTATTATATATGAGGCTGTTATGAACATGATGGAGCATTTATCCTTATTATTAAAGTGGCTGCATCAGCTTGATTTTTTTTTAACGTTCAATTTGCTTAGAATATGTTGTTCCAATGCCTTACCCAAGGTGAGGTCTATACTTGTTGTTGAGGTGTATTTCTTAGAAACAGTATAAAGGTGAAAACTGTTTCACATTCATTTGTTAGTGTATCTTTTTATTGTGGAATTGATACCATTAATATTGATAGGTATAAATGACAGGTAGTCATTGATTTCTATTATTTTTGCTGTTATTGTTTGGTGGGAATGGTGTGTGTGTGTGTATGCACACAGGCACACACATGTGTGTTATTTTGATTTTTCTGGTGTGATAATACTTATTTCCTGTGTTTTCATGGGTATAGTTAATTTTCTTAAGTTGGAGTTTTTCCTCTACCACCTTCTGTAGTGCTGGATATTTAGATTGCTATTGTTTAAATTTGAATTTACCATGTAATTTATTATGTTCTTCATTTGTTCTGATTGAAAGTTTGAAGTATATTGTAGTTGGGGACTTGCTTTTCTGGTTCAATCTATTTTGTGTTCTGTAAGCTTATTGTACCTAGCTTGATAGTTATCTCTTTCTTTAGGTTATTTTCATCTATAATTTTGTTGAAAATAAGTTCTGGGCTTTTTGAGTTTGCATTATTCTGATTCTGTTATTTCTATTATTCGTCTATATGGACTTCTTATAATGTCCTAGAATTCATGAATATCTTGTGTGTTTTAGATTTGATTGTTGCAATGACAAATGTATTCATTTCTTTTATTGTACCTTGAGTGCATGAGATTTTCTCTTTCCTCACCTGTATTCTGTTTGTGAAGCTTTCATCTCTAGTTCTGTTTAAAATTAAAATTTTCTGTTTAAAATCTTAATTTTTTATCTCCAGAGTTCCCTCAGTGTTGTTCTTTTTATTCTATTTCCATTTTTAGGTCTTGAACAATTTTATGTGTTTCCTTGAATTGTTTGTGTTTTCTTCTATTTTTATAAAAGAAATTTATTTATTTCCTCAAACATTTTCTTTGCATTTTTGGATTTCTTTAAATCACTTATTCAGTATTTTTCTTTTAAAAACTTTATCATTTTCTATAGTTGGTTTTAAGTTTTTTTTCTTATTTTCCTATATATTGTGATATTCAAAGTCTACCTTAGTGGGACAACTGAGCTCTAGTGGGGATATATTGCCATGGCTGTTGTTGATTGGGTTTTTAAACTGGCATCTAGGCATCTAGGTTTGGGATGATTATAAGTCTAGATGTTCATTTCTGGATTTGTCTTTGCTGGGTAGGTATTTTATTCCTTGGTTTCTGTTTCCTTTCTGGACTTTTTGGAGAGTGAGGAGGTTTGCATTTTGCTTATTTTTCCTAGACTGCTCAGCTTGTGTGTTAACAGGGAAATGCCTGCTGGTGGCTGATATACTGGGATAAGATGAGGGAAAAAAGATGGAAGGGGAAGGTCTATGTGATCCCTTGGAGATTGGAATTAGAGAGGAAAGGAAGAGCATAGCACGTGTTCTACTACTGAGCAGGGATGAAACTTTGGGGATTGGATCCCAGGAGCAGTAGGAGAGGTTTTGGTCTTCAGTCTACTTATTGCTTTGAGAGAATTAGCCTTTGTTTGGGTTGGCAGGTGATACATTTTGGGCTCAGAGGCTAAAACAAGTCTACAAGTGGGGTAAGCAAAGTTAGAAGAGAAAAATCTGTGGGATCCACAGGGTATGGGAGCAGGAAGGCAGGCAAGGCTGACTTGGGTGTTCTGCTGCAGAGCTGGGAATGAGACTAGGGGATTAGATTTGGGAGAAGAGATTAAAAATGAAATGTCTGAAAATTATGTTTTATCCTTTAACTTTAAATGGAATAGTTCAGAAATAATCATTCTGTTTTTGTTTTCCACTTGAAGAAGGTGAGATAATAGAAACCAGGTTGTGGTTGGTACATGCCTTTGATCCCAGCACTGTGGGGTCAGAGGCAGGTTGATCTTTGGCTTACAGAGCAAGTTCCTGGACAGGCAGAGCTACACAGAGAAACTTATTTCAAATAAGTAAATAAATAAATAAGTAAATGAATGAATAAATAAATAAACAAATAAGCACAGTCATTTTTAAGAACTTGCTTTTACTATAACAAAAATAATTAAGCGATTTAAAAAATCTGTGAGCACTTAAATTGCAGTCTTGCTCTCTGAGAAAAGCGGAGTTCTGTAGTAGCAGGGAATACTGGTCCTGCCATTTTAATTAAGACAGGAGTCTACAACCTGGGTAAAAGTCTATTCAGATGGATCTATAGATCTGCCCACTGAAATTTCAAATCGACTATAAACAACTGTAAGTACACTATCGTAAGGGAATTCCATGTCCCTGTTGTTAGGGACACTTTCTTCTGATGTCACTAGCACTGAAATGCTCAGGTGGCATGGAGCAGGGAGCAGAGCAATGATCTGGACATTACCAGTTTCTGTCTGTGACAGCGTCCTACCTTGGATATCTGCTCCTTATTGCTACCACGGTAGATTTTATTTGGTAAAACAAAGCAACAATTGTTTGTTTGTTTGTTTGCTTGCTTGCTTGTCTTCAATCTTATTTAACCAACCACTGGGGCTTTAAAGACAAAATGCAATATTATACTTTAAGACTACCTGATAAACTCTAAAGTGTTATATATAAGTAACTACCAAATATTTATTTTGGAGCAATAAAAAAATTTTGGAATATACATGCTTGTCTGAAGTAGGATATGTCTTTCTTGATATACCTAACAATAAAAATGGTACTAAGAAAAATATAGTCTTGCCACATCCATGTCTGATCACATGTAGGCAGGGTAATTTTTCCTCCTGAAACTGCTTTGTTTTAAAAATAGATCATAACAACTAATCTTAAACCAAAAAGATATATATATATAGACACTTGTTACTAATGATGCAAGGTGGTAATATTAGCCACAACAATAACAAAAACAACAAAAGATACAGATTTTCTCAGCTAATTAAAATAGAAGATATTTTCTTTAGTCTGAAAGGGTGCATATCTGATCACCTAATGCAAAAAAAGTTTAACACTTTAACTTTTAAAGTTGAGAATAAGATAAACATACCTCTTCTCCTTATTTGGATTAGTCACTGTGACAGACTTGTCAACAAGGCAAAACATAAGAAAAAAATGTGCAAAAACTAAAAGTCTAAATATCAACTTAACTATTTCCTGATGTTATAGTTGCCTATGTATAAAATCCCAAAGAGTATACACCACACACACACACACACACACACACACACACACACACAAAGGGGTATTCTATTAGTATTAATTAGATACATGGAAATCTTTTTTGAAACTGAATTATTTCTTTACTTTTGCAACACATGATTAGAAAATGAAGTTTACAAACAATTCAAAAAACAAGAGAATGAAATCTATTAATACCTGGAGACTAATTTAATACTCTTAGGCTATATTATAAACATTGATGGATTTAAATAAATTGTGGTCTGTCCTGTTAATAGAGTGAAAGATTTGAAAATATTACGACGCCCATCGTCATCAAAATAGATCTGCAATATCAAAATCACAGTGATCATCATTCTAGAGATTTAAAAAAAGGCCCTCTAATATGAAAACTTGATGATTCTATAATTTTCAATTTTTTCAAAAACAAAATGGATTTGTATGAGTCATATTATTCAAGTTCAAAGTTCAGTATAAAAGTAAAACAATTAAGACAGTGTGATATTTGCCAAGATAACCATCTAAAACATTGAAAGAACTGAGCCTGGAACCAGACCTTCTATGTTTATGGTCAAATAACTCTGACAAAGTGTCTGCTTCTATGGGGGAGAATACGGACTGCTCAAAATGTGGCCCTGAAACAATTTGTTATTCATATGGAAGAAATTAGCTTTGATCCTTGCCTCATATCTTATGTTAAAATTAATTAGACATGGGTTATATTAAACATAAATGCTAACTATAAAACTTAGAGAAAGAAACCGGAGAGAAAATCTGAAACATTGGGATTGTCAAGGATTTTGAAGGAGCTCACCATAAAATGCTCAGGGCAAAGGATAGACTGGACTCCATCACAAATAAAACCTACTTTTCAACAGACACCACTGAAAACAGGAAATGATTCCACTCACTCTGGGACATCTGCAGCACATACCTGACCAAATGGTTTCATGGGAATACAGAAAAAAAAAAAAAAAAAAAAAAAGCACCTGAGCATCTCAGTCAAAAGGAGAAAACAGCCTAATATAAACAGAAATAGACTTGTAGAGACACACCACAGAGGTGCCTTTTTGGTAACATTGCTTTCCTATGGGTGTTGCCCTGGTTACCTTTGGCTTTCAGCAACAGATGTCTGCTTCCTTGTTTTTGGTGTTTTATTTGCTGCAAAAGGGATGGTACCCAGTACCTTGTGAACACTAGGTTGGCACTTTCCCTCTGAGCCACCAAACCATACTTTTCCCAACTGTTTGTTTGTATTTAATTTTTTCTTGCTTTGAATTCTCAGTCTTGAAACTTTAAAACAGAACACGGTTGTGTTTTTAAGATGCTACTTCTCCCACACACTCTGTTTACTTAGGGAACCCTAGCCCTCACATACACTATAAAAGGTTGAATAATGAGAGAAGTGTTCCTTTTTATATCTGCAACTTGTGAACTTGTGTTTTTAAGGATTATTTTAAAGGAGAATTTCAGGTAACCCAGAATGAATTCTTTCTCCCCCAGTAGCTGAGGATGACCCTGAACTCCAGTTTTGGGATTATAGCTGTGAGTCTTGCTTATGCAGTGGGTGATGGGGATTGTACAAGGATCTTGTATGCTAATCAGGCGCTGTGCTCAATGAGTTGCATCTCTGGGTCCCTGGGAAGGTGTTTAAATGGACACTAAATGTTATCAGAAAGTAAATTAAAGCTCTGGGATATCACTTCATTTCTCTAGAGTGATGAAATATAGACTGTTTACAAATGCAACTATAGGGGAAATGGAACCAGAAAATGCCACGTGTCCCCTTCCTGTCATAACATAGGAACTTCTTAAGAGAAGAAGCAGTTTATAGTCTAAATCCCATGTACTCCTCAGTCACGCTGATTATATTTTTAGCTGTTGATACTCGGATAAAGGAAGCATGCTCCCAACTTATATCCATATATGTCCACATTGAGTTTATTAATAACAATCCCCAACCCGCAGCAAAGGAAATCTATGAGTGGGTGCATGTCGAAACAGCAAACTTTTTTTTTTTTTTTTTAGTGCTATGGATGGAGTGTTTCTCAACAATAAGATGGACTAACTGCCTAAAGACATAAAGAGCTTGAGTGAGAACAACAGATGGCTCGAGGTTCAAAATACTAGAGCAGGAAGGTCCACGGTGATGCTGTAGAAAAGCTAAAACTGAAATGCTGTTCTCTGCCATGCTTCAAATGAGTGTTTGCTTTTGTTTTGAATGATATGACATGAAACTTTTTTTTTTTAAAGTCGTGATAGAAATATCTTCATTGGGATAGAAAAACAGTTGCTAGCGTCCAACAAAAACCCTCATTTCTGCTGTAGCCAGATGTCATGGCTCTGGTAGTCACAGCAGGGACTGCTCATTCAATCAGGGGTGTAGCCTGGACATCTTCTGGTAGAGGCCCCTTATCTGTCCCTAAGGTAGCATTGGCAACAGTGGGGTTATCCTACCTTCTTACATGATTCTAAGGGTCTGGGAAATTGTGTGAGGCTCTTTTGAATCTTGTGTTACAAATCAACTCTTTAGATGGACAAGGAACAAGAAAGGAAGGTGACCATTGGCAATGCTGACTACAGGGAACTCGGGAACTCGACCCTGTGGGAAAGAGGAGGTATTCTCTAATTTGATGGATTGCTTTTATATGCAAATGTGGTTCAGAGTTAACAGGCCTTCTGGATTTATATTAAATTGTAACTATGGTTTTATGTGAAATTTCCTGACAGCATACCAAAGCAAGCCTGTGGGCTGTTCTGTTTGCCTCTCCTTGCTGTTGTAAGGGATTATCACAAAATCTAACTTAAAACAGCCCAAATTGATTATCTTACAGTTCAGTGGGTCAGAATCTCTTGGGGGCTAAACTTGGCTTCTTGGCAGGCCTTGCTCCTGCCTAAAGACCTAGGGGCATTCTGTTTCCTGACTTTTTCCAGTTGCAGTGGCCACCCACATTTCTTGGCTTATAACCCCTTCCCCATCTTCAAAACCAGTAATGCCACACCTCTCTGTTTCTTTATCTCCTGTCACATCTCTCTGACTGCTGCTCAGAAAAGGCTCCCCACTCCAAAGAATGAAAGGGATTAGTCAAGAATCATGTAGGTGATCAGAACAATGTCCCCATTGCAAATTCCTTAACTTTAATCCCAAATATAAACTTGTTTTTCGAAGCCAGGAATTCAATCCAAAACTTCTTGGGATCTGAATTGGGAATAACAAAACTCAAGATAGCAAATACTATTCTCAACCATAAAAGAACTTCTGGAGGAATCACTATTTCTGACCTCAAGCTATATTATAGATAAATATTGATAAAAAGTGCATGATGTTGGTACAGAAACAAGCAGGTAGATCAATGAAATAGAATTTAAGATGCAGAAATGAACTCACACACGTATGGTCACTTGATCTTTGACAAAGGAACCTAAACCATCCAGTGGGGGAAAAAAGACATTTTCAACAAATGGTACTGCTTCAACTGACAGCACTTAGAAGGATCCAAATTGATTCATTCTTATCACTTTGTACAAAGCTCAAGTCCAAGTAGATCGAGGACCTCCACACAAATCTAGATACATCTAATCTAATAGAAGAGAAAGTGGGGAAGAGCCTCAAACACATGGATGCAGGGCAACTTTTTTGAAGAGAACACCAATGGCTTATGATTTAATATCAAGAATGGACTAACTAGACCTCATAAAATTGAAAATCTTCTATAAGGCAAAGGAATGTCAACAGTACAAAACTGTATTCAACAGACTGGAAAAAAATCTTTACCAATCCACACCTGATAGAGGTCTAATATCTAATACATGTGAAGAACTCAAGAAGTTAGACTCTAGAGAATCAAATAACACTATTAAAAATGGGGTACAACCAGACTGTGAGGAAGGAGAGGGTGGGTGAGATGGAGCATCTTCATGGAAGCAATGGGAGTGGGAGTGGGGATGGGATTGGGAGAAAGGGGATAACATCTGAAATATAAATACAGAGAACATCCAATAAAAAAAACAAACAGTTAAAAATGGCATACAAACTAAACAAATTCTCAACTGAAGGATATCGGATGACCAAGAAGTGCCCAAAGAAATGTTCAACATCCTTTGTCATCAGAGAAATGCAAGTCAAAATGACCCTGGGATTCCAACTCACACCAATCAGAATGGATAAAAGCAACAACTCAGGTGACAGCAGATGCTAGTGAGGATGTGGAGAAAGAGGAACACTCCTCCACTGTTGGTAGGATTGTAAGCTGGTACAACCACTGTGTAAATCAGTCTTGCAGTTCCTCAGAAAATTGGAAATACTACTACCCAGCTATACCATTCCTGGGCATACACCCAAATGATGCCCCAACATATACCAAGGACACATGCTCCACTATGCTCATAACAGCCTTATTTATAATAGCTAGAAGCTGGAAACAACCCAGATGTCCTTCAAAAGAGGAATGAATACAGAAAATGTAAATTTACACTATGGAGTACTACTCAGCTATTAAAAAGAAAAACTTCACGACAATCACAGGCAAATGGATGATATTAGATAATATCCCGAGTGAGTTAACCCAGTTGCAAAAGATCACAGGTGATATGTACTCACTAAGAAGTGGATATTAGCCCAAAAGCCCATGATGCCCATAATACAACCCACAGAACATATAGAATGTAGAAGGAAGACCAGGTTGTGGATGCTTCAGTACTGCATGGAGTGGGTAACAGGACAATTGTGGGAGCTGAAAGGAAAGGGAAACTGGGTAGGGACAAAGAAGAGAGAGGAATTAAGGCTGGCAACTCAAGGATCTTGAGAAGATGTGAGAGAGGTACAGACAGTCAGGAAATCTAACAAGGCATGTAGCCGTGGGGATGAGGAACTGGAGAGTCACTGGAGAGTCCCAGACACCAGGGAGTCACGAGGCTCCCATCACTCAACGGGGATGAGTTTAGCCAAAACACACAGGTAAGAGGGAGATAATCCCCGTATAGTTCTTCTCCAGCAGATAGACATGGCCCCCAGCCAAGGGATAAAGACACCCACCCATCTCAAAATTTTTAACCCAGAAACATTCCTGTACATAGGAAGAATAGGGACAAAATATAGAACAGAGACTGAAAGAAGAGACAAGCAGCATCTGCTCCACCTGCGGATCCATCTTGTTTGCAAACACAAAACCCAACACAGTTGCCATGTTGGCAGGAGGTGCTTGTTGACAGCAACCTAGTGCTGCAGCCCCTGAGGAGGTCCAGCCAGCAGCTGACTGATGAAGATGTGGATGCTTGGAGCCACCCATCAGATAGAGTCTGTTGTTTTTGTAGGAATCCTTATGATTCCTGAGAAGTATAGCTGAGACTGTTGGGATTAAGTGTTTGAAAGTTTCATATGGTTTGGACTGTCAACTATGGTTTGTGGTTTAGTTTACCTGCAAAAAAATGTTGTGTTTATATGTAACAGAGACAGATAGAGACAGACTGGCTGTGTCGATGATGAAAAGAAGGTGAATTTGGGTAAGAAAATGGAGTTCTCCGTTAAAATATATATAATTTTCAGCATTCTTTATCTAAGAAAATATAAACTTTACATGAAAAATGAGCATTGAGATATAAAGCATTATATAAAAGCTGTGTTTATAATGGCAGAGACAATCTAAATCTATAATAAGAAGCATTGAAGTATTAAATTACAATCGCATGTATTAAATAAAATATTATGAAAATGTAGATAGGAAAAAGACGTTGGAATGGAATATTGTGTAAAGATGAAGAGCAATAAAATATGTAATATATATGTGACATGTTATTTGTTTAAAATCATGTGAGAAGTATTTGAGTCTGAAACAATTTTTATAATCTGTGTTGATGAAGGGAAGGTAAACATGGGCACTATTTTAAACACCTTTAGACTGTGGGATCAACATGGTTTTTATATTATATACACATTTGATATGCTGTCATCTTTTTATTTTTTACTTCTCTTAATAGACTTTTTATTTATTTAATCATCTTACAAAATTAACACTTAAAGTCCACATTGCTGAAAAAGAGAGAGGGGCATCTCACAATATTGACCTCACCATTTTCCATGTATTATTTTCATTTCTTTTGCATAGGATGGACTGTCGAGTTAAGTTGGAAGGTAACTGGCAGGAGATACATCAACACAATGTCCTGTACAGTCAAGGTAATTAAAATAGTTCCTCTGTCTTAAATTAGCTTTATTATGTCACTGAAAAGAGAATACACCTGCTATAATTAGAAATCTCACATTTCTAAGAGCTCCGTGCAATATTGTATAAGATCGTATGTCAAGAGCTGAAAATGGGGTTAGAATGGTATTTACTATGACATAATGCTATTACAATCCACTTTTTCTTGCTATTTGCAAGCTTTCTAAATCTTAGACTATAGCTGAATTTATAGTAAGTTCTTACTTACTATAGTAAATTATTGGCTCATCATTAAAGTACATCAGCTCATTTTTGACTATTGGTAAGCTGATATGTGAACAATTCTCTTATTTGGTAAATCAAAGTATTATCTAATGATTTCAAACTTTTCTTGGATAACCTACTTCAAGGAACTAGGATGTGTGTGTGTGTGTGTGTGTGTGTGTGTTTACCTATCAGCCTGAGTTACTCATGAAACTTGGACAGAAAGATCATTTGAACCCAAGAATTTGAAACCCTTTTAGGAATCATCACCTATCTCTTAAACCAAAACTAGGCAAAAACCTATTAAAATTATATTATTACCATATTTGCAAAAACTAATTCTCTGTTGAGTTATAAACATCAGCAAAGCAGAATTTTAGGAAGATGGTATTCAATGGGTCTTTCTGTTTGATACCTGGACAAGAGCTACTGGCTAATGAATGGAGGAAGTTGAGTATAAAAGTAAGACTTTGCTATGTGAATCTAGGCAGCAGTGTAGAAACTGCACCTCTCCAGATCTTTAGTATTGCAAACTGTCCCCAATTAGAGCTGAAGCCCTACTTGGAGCCTCTGCTCTCCTGGCTCTTATTTAAATCAGAAACTACAACGTACCATTTTATGACTTCTCTGAAGTTAAAAACCAAATGCTTTGTCAGCACAGTATCACAGAGGATTAACAAAATCACTTATTGGTTTCACCAGCATATTTATCTACCCACACAACTATACATGCATTCATGCATCCATCCATGCATCCATCCATCCATTTATCCATCCATCCATTCAGCAAGTATGTGTTGGTTTCTTGTTATTTGCCAAGCTCTAAACCAAACACCAGAAATGTAAACATGACTCCACGGAGCTTACAATTGAGCACTGATAACATCAGAGAAATTATAATTCAATAGACTGGAGAAGAGTGAGTAAGGTCTGCTTCTGAGAAAACTATACTTAGCTCAGCTGACTATACCACAGTTAGGTGACAGAGACATCTGTCAATCAAGAAAAGTAGTGTAGCTCTGTGACCTCAAATAAACTTCGAGGTTTCCAGAGCACAATTTTCACAAAACTCTGAAGCATAAATAGTCTCTAAATGATGAGTCATTTCTCTGCCCCCTTTCAACCTTCTATCTAATATCCTTGACTCTACTTTATTTCCTTTGAAATTAAGCCAGTAAGGTTTTATGTGACTCTTAGCTCAGATAAATACCAGGTTAATATTGTAGCTTCATCATCAGCATAACACACAAAACATAGAAAACTACCACTAGTTTTTAGATAATAGTCCATATTTGTATTGATAAGCCATAAGTATTTTGAGTTGAAATTCAGAAACTCTTTGGATTGATTTTCATCAGAACTAACCGAAGAAATTTGGTGGTCTGCGCTGTGGAGTCTATCAGAGAAGGTGCATTGATCTTTGCTTTAAAGAAACATTGAAATAAAAATTATAAACTGACACAAGTCTATGGAACTAGACATGTTTTTATACAAGTATATGATTCTATAAAGTGGAATTTGACAGAATCATTTGAGTGTGAGTTCCAAATGATCCATTCTCTCTCTCTCTCTCTCTCTCTCTCTCTCTCTCTCTCTCTCTCTCTCTCTCTCTCTGTACAAACTAGAAAATATCCTGCTTTTCCACTTACATCATTAAGTACAATGTGAAGTGGTTTAGCTGAGATGCTTGCTCAGGGTCAGAGGGGAGGCTCCACTGTTACTGTGTCAGAGAGTAGCTTGCCCAGGATCTCAGACTGGAATGAGTTCTGTTCTCCAAACTGATTTACCTGCCTAGTGGCAATATTGCAGTGGGAAGAAACATGAGTATCATTTTAGCAATGATCTGTGGAAGCTTCTATTTCCTTCTGATAAGAAAGATGCCTTTCAAGTCACTTCTTACACAAGAACCTTTACTGAGAACAGGACAGCACAGCTAAATGAAAACCTCACATGCGTCATTGCACCTGCTTGCACTGAAGTGCTAAAACTTTTCTGATGCTCAGGTAGCGGTGCCTTAGTAGCCGATAGGACCAGAAACTATCATGAGGATGATAAGGAGAAGAATTTTAGCCTTTTTATTGCCCATTTGTCTACATAGGCAGAGTTCCTTCTTATTTTACTGGTGGTGCTAGGACTTGTGTGCAGTCTGATGCTTGGAAAATGAGATTGCTGTTGGAAACTAGACAGAAATGATGTGCTTACAATCTAGATTATATTAATGATACCATAAATGGGAATCATCATTGTCTTAGAGAAATGGGAGTGGGAAGGTATATTTATAGCAAACACATCATAAAATTCAGTTACTGCACATAAAATGCGAATTTCTTGAAACTTGACGGAAAAAAAATTAAACATAGGCATATGCAAAGACAGTTTTTTGACTACTACTAAAACGGAAAAAATTTGGATCTAAATTGGACTGTGAAGAAGGCATAGTTGCTAACTAAGACCCCTCTTGGGGGAGGGGCAGGCTATTTCTGAGAAGCCAAGGCCATTTTTCCTATGGAAACTATGACAGGGAGGGAAAGAATAGGGGGCCAAGGGAGAAGGGCCTGGTAACACCTTTGCCAAGCACCATTTCCGATCATCTAAGCCTGATTCTGATTACTCCTGCCATTTCTGAAAGCTCCGAGCCTGTATATTTGACAAGGAAATAGACTAAAAAATTGAACTGCGTGTAAACTATTTATAGGTTTGCTAGCCCAGAGAAATAGGACAGCCGCAAACAGCAGCAGCAGCACATTCCAAATTGGCCATAAATCTGAAATAGGAAATATCAGACATGCACTGGGCACCATATGCCAGGATCAGCTTTTGAGCTAAGAAGTGTGTTTTATACATATAAACAGGGAGAACATCTTTCATTTGTTCTCTCTGCTTGTTGAAGGGGAAAATTGCAGCCAAGAATCGGCACTCACAGCAAAAGTCGGTTACTGGGATGAAGCATTGTTTATATTTTCTGCTTCATTACTGTAAATGCTCAAACCATTAGCAGTTTTGCTGAAGTAAAGAAGGTTCCACTGTTCACAGGAGTGGGCTAGAGCCTGCTGGACTCAAATGTTTGCCTTCTGTTTAGCCTCAGGCATGTCCTTTAGCTTTTGTGACTCAATTTAATCTTTCTATGAGCTCAGAGGAAAGTATAAAGCAGTCCTTAACACAGTCACTAGTAGCCTGGGGATACTCATGTCACCTTCAGGGGTCATGTGATACCAGGGGAAAAAGTAAGTAACTACATAGTAACAAAGACCCGGAGATGTGTTAGGTGCTAGTTCTTACCCTAGAGGCATTACCTCATTGGCCCTTGGCACTTTCTACTCCCTGACTTAAGTGCCCATAGAGATAACTCTAAAAAAGCTGCAGTCTTCCCCATAAGCTGTTGTCAGGTACTATAAGTGCTTTTCCCTTGTAAACATGATCTTAGACCCAGTTGAGACACTTATAATAACAATATAATAACAAGAAAGATATGAGGACTTACTGGAGTACACTTTGGAACAAACATGACCAATAATTGATCCAATTTTAAAAGAAAAACCCGCACATCCCAGTCTTTAGTGGAGGGAACAGTCCAAGAGAGACAGTGGATGCCTCCACAGTGTGGTAGAATCTGAACTCTTAAGAGCTTATGAGAAGTTCTTTCAGAGTGTAGCAAGAGGTAGCAACAGTCTCCACGAGGGAGTTGAAGAAAGCTATGTAGATACATGGGCTTTTTAATGTTGTTATACTTTGTATTATTATTTATTAATTTTTGAGCCAGGGTCTGATGCATTTAAGGCTAACCACAAATTCACTATGTAGAAGAGGACTATCTCGAACAACTGATCCTCCTGTTTCTATATTCTGAGTTCTGGGATTACAAGCATATAGCACCTGCCTTTCATGTTCCTGGTAATACTATGAGAACATGTGTTTCTGTAGGAAGAGAATTATATAATATCTATGGCATAATGATAATATATGGACTCCAGAGTTATTCTTGGAGCTTAGCACCTATAATCTCTTCAGAGACTGGGGAAGAAGAGTCATAATTTCAAAGCTACCTTGGACAATTTAGAGAAGGACTGGCTCAAAATGAAGAACAGCTAGGAAGACAGAGGATGCCTAAGTGGTAGTAGCATTTACCTTATATAAATAGGGGTCTAGGTGTGTGTGTGTGTGTGTGTGTGTGCGTGTGTGTGTGTGTGTGTGTGTGTGTGTGTGTGTGTGAATATAAATTGTATAACTGGCATAGAAAATATTAATGTTTTAAAAGAAACGCATTTTTATGTGTATTACTCTGCTACCATCCTGCTGAGAGTTGATGTTAAATAATTATAAGATGTTATCATTATTCTTCTCTTCTACCCACGATCCAATTAGAAGTTTGGTTTCGTGCCTGTATGCCACTGTCACTGCTGAAGGACCGTTTGTGTGTCTGTGGCCTCTTTCCAGTTTTGTTTCACAACCAGTTTATGATGTGGACAGCACAGAACCATGTTGTGGTAAAAAGACAGGGTCTCGGTTTCCCTTTACGGAAGGACAAAAGACACGCAATGGATTCCGCAAGCTTAGTGCGTTTGAGTGAAGATGCTGCAACACGTAGACACATTTGTAAGAGCAGCACAATCGAAATGTGTCTCTCCTTCTCAAAGATGCTCTCACCTCGCTCCGGTGACCTCTGTGTCTGCCCACTGTCATCCCAGTCACAGCAACCACTTCATGCTGAGCTCCTTCAAGCCTGTACAAATGGATGAAGTAATGCTTTCTATGATTACATATATGTCTACATACCCATTATAAAGTCATAAATTCTACAATCAGTTTTAAAGTACACAAACTAGTTGAATTTATCCCATCGTTCTGGAAACTGAAAACCAAGATCACAGTGTGACCTAGAAAAAGAAAGGGCATCTTTCTATATGAAAAGGCATCTGGGAAGCCATGAAATAAAAAATTAGAGAAGATACCAGGATCCTATAACCATTACCACTCTTAGGTACCCCATGAGAGGAAGAAGGAGAATTTTCCTGTGGGAGAAAGCATTAAACCTGGCCAGGGCAGAGCTGTCTGGCCTCATAGATTTCTAGTTGGTACCACTTCTTAACATTTCTTCTCTCTAGCAGGCCACACTAGGAACCAGTGTGTGAGACTTAATGACAAACTGCATCTAAACTACAGCATTGACAATATGTACATGTGTATGCATACCCATGTATATTTATAAACACACATATATATACATACGACATTTATATACATATGTATTCATGTGTACATGAATATACATACATAGCAGTTCATTTGTGTTTTAGACTTGTTCAGGTTATGTCTACATTCTTGATATTCAGAAACCTGTTGAATTCATTCTGTCAGCATGTGACAATTATACATTTTAGTGGTGTACACTGTGATATTTCTGCATCTGAACAGCACGTTCTCTTTCCAATAGTCTACCTCTGTCCACTCCCTTCCCTCCTTCTTAGTCTCTTATAAATATTATTACATGTTTAGACCTCATGATTTACACTTTCATATATGAGAGACAATAGCTAACATTTGTTCTTCTGTGCCTAGCATTTCTCACTTACCTCGGTATCCTCCTGTTACATCTAGGTTGCTGCACATGGCAGGCTTTCATTTATCTTTACAGAAAAGTAATGCTATACTGTGTATGTACATACTTCATAGCACCAGGAATATGTGTCTTCAAGGTTGAAGAGACAGCTGAGCAATTAAGAGTATGTACTGCTCTTCCAGAGCATCCAAGTTGAGTTGGGTGCCCAGCATCCACATCAAGTCCCTCACAATCTCTTGCTACTCAAGCTCCAGGGCATCCAACACTCTTCTGTAGCCTACATATGCACAACATGTGTGTTCATTAACCTACATACAGACATACACATATACACAGAACCACAATGGCTTTGTTAATCTATAAACAAAATTTTATCTTCTTAGAATATATATGTTTTGAGGTTCTTACTTCAGATACCAGTAATACATATTTCTTTATTACTGTTTCTCATACAATGGCTATATGGAAATTTAAATATCCATTATCTACTGATTATTTATATGGTTTTGACACTAGGTCTATTAATGCTATTATGGATATGTATTTGTAAGCCTTTTGTGAACAGGTGTTTTCCAATCACTGTATATACTCATTGATAAGCAGATACTAGCCCAAAAAAGCTCAGAATACCCAAGAAACAATTCACAGAAATTATGAAGCTTAAGGAGAAGGAAGGCCAGAAAGTGGATGCCTCAGTCCTTCTTAGAAGAGAAAACAAAATGCTCATGGGAGAAAATAATGGGACAAATAGAGAAGCAGGGATTGGGGAAAAGATCATCCAGAGACTGCCTCACCTGGGGATCCATCCCATATGCCGCCACTAAACCCACACACTATTGATCCCAAGTAGTGCTTACTGGCAGGAGCCTGATATGGATGCCTCCTTGGGGTTCTGCCAGAGCCATACTGATACAGAGGAGGATGCTTCCAGCTGACCATTGGACTGAACACGGGAGCCCCAATGAAGGAGCTAGAGAAAGGACTGAAGAAGCTGAAAGGGTCTGAAACCCTATGGGAAGAACAAAATTAACTAACCAAACCCACCACTGCTCCCAAGGACTAAAACACCAACCAATGAGGTCACATGGAGACACCCATGGCTTCAGGTACATATGTAGCAGAGGATGACATTGTCTTACATAAATGGGAGGAGAAGACTTTGGTCTAGTGAACGCTTGTTTTCTCAGTGTAGGGGAACACCAAGGTGGTCAGGTGGAAGAGGGTGGTTGTGAGAGGGAGAACCTGTAGGAAGGCAATGGGAGGGGGAGGAGGAATGGGATTGGTGGAAGGGGAGAACATATGAAATGTAAGTACAGAGAATACTACATACATTCATATATATATATATATATATACATGTGTTTTCTTTCATTCCTTGGAAAACTATCTACAAATGAAAAGGCAGTGGAGTTACTGGACTCCAGCCATTTGATCAATAGTGGGTAAGAGTCTAGGCAAACAGTTGGTATAGTAAGATATTTAATTTTAGTCATGGAAGTGGGTATGTAGCAATAGTTAGCTGAAGTTTTACTTATATTTTCTTCATTATTTATGAATTTGACTTTTTTTAAACGACTTTATTTTGCAAAACAAAAAAAATGTACAGATTTTAAATATTTTTGCTTAAAATTATACATTTTTGTCAGTACTGTTTTTTCAGACATTAAAATAAATTTTACATAAAAACATATGAATATGTTTTTTAGTCAGTACTTGATTTTTTTCAAAAGCTTGACAGTATGCATTGAAAACCTACTAAGTGCAATAAGCGTAAAGTACATGCAAAACAAAACGCAACATGGAAATAGTCAAAGTCTTCTTGTTTTGTGAATATATGTATATTTTTTTGTTTTCTTTATTTCTTGGACTTTATACAGTCTGTGAGTTGTTTCTGGGGGAGTGCAAGCCTCTGGGGTTAGCATCCCACTATCAGTGACTGCATATTAGGTCTGTTCTTTTGTGACTGGGTTATCTCACTCAGGATGATCTGCTCTAGATGCAGCCATTTTCTTAAGAATTTGGTTAAGTCATTGTTTCTGGTGGCTGAGTAGTATTCCATTGTGTATATGTACCACAATTTTTGTATCCATTCGTCTTCTGAAGGACATCTGGGTTCTTTCCAGCTTCTGGCTATTATAAATAGAGCAGCTATGAACATTGTGGTGCATATATCTTTGTTGTGTATTAAAGTGTCGCTGGGGTATATGCCCAGAAGTGGAATAGCTGGGTCTTCAGGTAGTACTATATCCAATTTTCTGAGGTATCGCCAGACTGATTTCCAGAGTGGTTGTATTAGCTTGCAACCCCAACAGTGGAGAAGTGTTCCTCTTTCTCTGCAGCCTCGCCAGCATCTGCTGTCATCTGAGTTTTGGATCTTGGCCAATCTGACTGGTGTGAGGTGGAATCTTAGGGTTGTTTTGATTTGCATTTCCCTGATGGCTAAGGATGTCCAGCACTTCCTCAGATGTTTCTCGGCCATTCGGTGTTCCTCAACTGAAAATGATTTGTTTAGCTCTGTACCCCATTTTTTAATAGGGTTATTTGATTCTCTGGTGTCTAGATTTTTGAGTTCCTTGTACACCTTGGATATTAGGCCCCTATCTGATGTGATGTTGGTTAAGTTCTTTTCCCATTCTGTTGGTTGCCGTTTTGTTTTCTTTCCTTAGCCTTACAGAAACTTTGCAATCTCATTAAGTCCCATATGTTAATCTTTGACCTTAGAGCTTGAGCCATTGGTGTTTTGTTCAGGAAATTTTCTCCTGTGCCTATGTGTTCTAAGGTTTTCCCTACTTTCTCATCTAATAGTTTCAGTGTATCTGGTTTAATGTGGAGATCTTAAATCCACTTACACTTGAGCTTTGTACAAGGAGATAAGAAAGGGTCTATTTTCATTCTTTTGCATGTTGAGTACCAGTTGGACCAGCACCATTTGTTGAATAGGCTGTCCTTTTTCCATTGAATGTTTACTGATCCTTTGTCAAAAATCAGGTGACCATTTACATGAGGGCTCATTTCTGGATCTTATATTCTATTTCATTGATCCACTTGCCTATTTCTGTACCAGTACCATGCAGTTTTCAGCACAATTGCCTTGTAATATAGCTTGAGGTCAGGGATAGTGATTCCCGCAGATGTTTTTTTGTTGTTGAGGATGGATTTTGCTATTCTAGGTCTTTTGTTATTCCATATGAAATTGCACATTGATCTTTCCAATTTCATGAAGCACTGGGTTAAAATTTTGATGGGGATTGCATTGAATCTGTAAATTGCTTTTGGTAGGATGGCCATTTTTAAGATGTTGATCTTTCCAATCCATGAGCATGGGAGATCTTTCCATTTTCTGAGATCCTCCTCAATTTCTTTCTTTAGAGGTTTGAAGTTCTTGTCATACAGGTCCTTCACTTGCTTAGTTAGAGTCACACCAAGGTATTTCATAGTTTTTGTAATGATTGTGAAGGGTACCTTTTCCCTAATTTCTTTCTCCACAGGTTTGTCCTTTGAGTATAGGAAGGCTACTGATTTGTTTGAGTTAATTTTGTATCCGGCCACTTTGCTGAACTTGTTTATCAGCTGTAGGAGTTCTCTGGTGGAATTTTTGGGGTCACTCAAATACACTATCATGTCATCGGCAAAGAGTGATGTTTTTATCTCTTCCTTTACGATTTGTATCCCTTTGATCTCCTTTTGCTGTCTAATTGCTCCAGGCAGGACTTCCAATACTATGTTGAATAGGTAGGGAAAAAATGGGCAGCCTTGTCGAGTCCCTGATTTTAGTGGGATTGCTTCAAGTTTCTCGCCATTAAGTTTGATGTTGGCTGTTGGTTTGCTGTATATTGCTTTTATTATTTTTAAATATGGGCCTTGGATTCCTGTTTTTTCCAGGACTTTTAACATGAAGGGGTGTTGGATTTTGTCAAATGCTTTCTCAGCATCTAGTGAGATGACCATGTGATTTTGGTCTTTAAGTTGGTTTATATGGTGGATTACATTGATGGATTTCCTTATGTTAAACCATCCCTGCATTCCAGGGATGAAGCCTACTTGGTCATGATGAATGATGGTTTTGATGTGTTCTTGGATTCGGTTTGCAAGGATTTTGTTGAGTATTTTTGCATCAATGTTCATAAGTGAGATTGGTCTGAAGTTCTCTTTTGTTGTAGAGTCTTTGTGTGGCTTAGGTATGAGGGTTATTGTAGCCTCAAAAAATGAGTTGGGTAATATTCCATCTGATTCT
The DNA here is from genome assembly GCF_963924665.1 of Micromys minutus. NCBI lineage: Eukaryota > Metazoa > Chordata > Mammalia > Rodentia > Muridae > Micromys > Micromys minutus. The sequence goes on from NC_137984.1 coordinate 10,904,961, forward strand.
ATCTTTTGGAATAGTTTGGCGAATATTGGTGTTATATCCCCAATAAATATTTGATGAAATTCTGCACTGAACCCGTCTGGACCTGGGCTTTTTTTGGTTGGGAGGCTTTTGATGACTTCTTCTATTTCTTTAGGTGTTATAGGGTTATTTAGATGGTTTACTTGGTCCTGGTTAAACTTTGGGACCTTGTATCTGTCTAGGAATTCATCCATTCCCTCCAGATTTTCCAATTTTGTGGAGTATAAGTGTTTGTAGTAGGATCTGATGATTTCTTGAATTTCCTTAGTTTCAGTTGTTATGTCACCACTTTCCTTTCTGATTTTGTTAATTTGGATACTGTCTCTTTGCCATTTAGTTAGTCTGGCTAGGGGTTTTTCAATCTTGTTGATTTTCTCAAAGAACCAACTCTTTGTTTTGTTGATTTTTTCAATGGTTCTTTTTGTTTCTATTTGGTGTATTTCTGCCCTAATTTTGATTATTTCTTGCTGTCTACTCTTTTTGGGTATATCTGCTTCCTTTTGTTCTAGGGCTTTTAGCTGTGCTGTCAGGTTGCTGACGTAAGCTCTCTCCAGTTTCTTTTTGGATGCACTTAGGGCTATGAGTTTTCCTCTCAATACTGCTTTCATTGCATCCCATAGGTTTGGGTATGTTGTGTTATCGTTTTCATTGAATTCTAGAAAGTCCTTAATTTCTTTCTTTATTTCTTCTTTGACCCTGCTATCCTTTAACAGAGCGTTGTTTAGTTTCCATGTGTATGTGGGCATTTTGTTGTCTTTGTTGTTGTTAAAGACCAGCCATAGACCAGGGTGATCTGAGAGGATGCATGGGAGTATTTCAATCTTCTTATATCGATGAAGGCTCGTTCTGTGTCCAATTATGTGGTCAATTTTCGAGAAGGTGCCATGGGGTGATGAGAAGAATGTGTATTCTTTTACTTTAGGATAATATGTTCTGAATATATCTATTAATTCTAGTATGTTCAAAGTCTCTGCTAGTTTTGCAGTGTCCTTGTTCAGTTTCTGTTTCCCTGATCTGTCCATTGTTGAGAGTGGGGTATTAAAGTCTCCCACTATTATTGTGTGGGGTGAAATGTATTTTTTGAGCTTTAGTAGAGTTTCTTTTATGAATGTGGGTGATTTTTTATTTGGAGCATATATGTTAAGGATTGAGAGTTCCTCCTGACAGATTTCCCCGGTAATGAGTAAAAAGTGTCCTTCTTTATCTTTTTTGATAACTTTTGGTTGGAAATTTACTTTATTCGATATTAGAATAGCCACTCCAGCTTGCTTCTTGGAGCTGTTTGCTTGGAAGTTTTTTTCCCACCCTTTTACTCTGAGATAGTGTCTGTCTCTGTCTCTGAGATGAGTTTCCTGTATGCAGCAAAAGGCTTTTGTTTATGTATCCAGTCTGATAGTCTATGTCTCTTTATTGGGGAGTTGAGACCATTTATGTTAATAGATATCAAGGAATAATTGTTTCTGTTTCCTGCCATTTTTGCTTTTTTGGGTTGAGTTGTGTCTGTGTTTTTTTCTTCTTTTAGTTTTCTTGTTTAGGAGTTTTCTTGTTTTTACTAGGCTGTATTTTCCCTCCTTGTATTAGGTTTTCCACCTATAATTTGTTGTAGTGCTGGGTTTGTGGTCAGATATTGTGTGAATTTTGATTTGTCTTGAAATATCTTTGTCTCTCCATCGATGGTGATTGATAGTTTTGCTGGGTATAGCAGCTTGGGCCTGCACTTGTGCTCTCTTTAGGAGTGCATGATGTCTGTCCAGGCTCTTCTAGCTTTCATAGTCTCTGTTTAGAAATCGGGTGTGAGTCTGATTGGTCTGCCTTTATATGTTACCTGAACTTTTTCCCTTACTGCTTTTAGTATTCTTTCTTTACTTTGGGCACTTGATGTTTTTACTATTATGTGTCGGGAGGTATTTCTTTTCTGGTCCAACCTATTTGGAGTTCTGAAGGCTTCTTTTATGCTCGTGGTCATCTCATTCTTGAGTGTAGGGAAGTTTTCTTCTATGATTTTGTTGAAGATATTTACTGTGCCTCTTAGTTGATACTCTTCTCCCTCTTCTATTCCTATTATCCTTAGGTTTGGTCTTCTCATTGTGTCTTGTATTTCCTGGACATTTTGGGTTAGGAGTTTTTTGTTTTTTGCATCTTCTCTGGCTGTTTTGTCTATGTTTGCAATGTTGTCTTCTGCCCCCGAGATCCTCTCCTCCATCTCTTGTAATCTGTTGGAAATGCTTGCTTCTGTGACTCCTGATTTCTTTTTTTTTTTTTTTTTTTTTTTTTTTTTTTTTTTTTTTTTTTGGTGTTCTGACTCTAGGGTTATCTCTTTTAGCGCTTTCTTTATTGTGTCAATTTCTGTTTTAATTTACTTCTTCCATTCCTTTATTTCTTTGGTTCTGTTTTCCTCTTGTTCTTTGAGTTCTTTGAGTGTTTTTCTTGTTTCTTCTTTAAAAGCTTCTGAATCTTTTTGCTTTTCCTCCCTTTCTTGCTTAAGGATCTCTATCATCATCTTGAGGTATGATTTTAGGTCTGCGTCTTCTTTTTCTGGAGTGTTTGTCATTCCGCTGTTTGCTGTGATGGGAGAGCTGGGTACTGGTGTTGCCAGGTTGTCTTTGATTCCTTGGGATATGCTCTTTCGTTTTTCTCTTGCCATCTTGCCTTTCCCTTGTACCTGGTCTGTGTCCCTGGATTTCTGCTGGTCCAGGTGGCGGATGGTCCGAGCCCTGTTCTATTCCCCAGAGCAGCCAGGTGAGAACAGAGGTCCCAATGCTGGGTTTCTGATCCCTGGATCAGTCAGGGTAGGTGTGCGCTTTCCGTGTGCACTCGGCAGAGATCTTTCTACCCCCTGGCTACTCGGATCTCCTTCACACTATGCCTTTACCTTTGGGAACTGCTGGTCCAGGTGCCATCTTCAATTTCTTTCTATATTTCTTACCTGACAAAGTCATCATTTAGTAGAGCTTTGTTCAGCTTCCATGTGCCTTTGTATATTCGTTTTTGTTGTTATTAAAGACCCACATTAGTCCATGGTGATCTGATATGATGCATGGGATTATTTTCATCCTCTTGTATCTGTTGAGGCTTGTTTTGTGACCAATTATATGGTCAATTTTGGAGAACATACCATGATGTGGTGAGAATAAGGCATATACTTTTGTTTTTAGATGATATGCTCTATTGATATCTGTTGACTCCATTTAGTTCATAACTTCTCTTAGCTTCACTGTGTTTCTGTTTTGACGATCTGTCCATCAATGAGCTTGGGGTGATGAAGTCTTCCGGTATTGTTTGTGGTGTGATGTATGCTTTGAGCTTTCCTACAGTTTTTTTTCTGAATGTGGTTGCCCTTGCGTTTGGAGCTCAGATGTTCAGAATTGAGAGTTCCTCTTGGTATATTTTTTCTTTTGATGACTATAAGGTGCCCTTCTTTATTTTTTTTGATAACTTTTGGTTGAATGTCAGTTTTGTTATTAGTATAGCTACTCCAGCTTGTGTCTTGGGACCATTTCTTTGGAAGAAATTTTTTTCTATCCTTTTACCCTGAAGTCATATCTGTCTTTGTCACTGAGGTGCCTTTCCTGTATGCAGCAAAATGCTGGGTCCTTTTCAAATATCTAGTCTGTTAGTTTATGTGATTTCATTGGGAAATGAATCCACTGATTATCTGAGATATTAAGAAATAGTAATTGTTGTTTTCTGTTATTTTTGATGTTAGAGGTGGAATTATGTTTGTTTAGCTATCTTCTTTGGGGTTTATTAAAAGATAACTTTTGTGCTTTTTCTAGTGCATATTTTCCCTCATTGTGTTTGAGTTTTCCATCTTTTATCCTTTGTATGGTTGGATTTGTGGAAAGATATTGTGTAAATTTAGTTTTGTCCTGCAATATCTTGGTTTTTCCATCTATGTTTACAAAGAGTTTTGCTGGGTAGAGAAGTCTGGGCTGGCATTTATGTTTTCTTAGTATGTGTATGACATCTGCCCAAGGATATTCTGTCTTTTAGAGTCTCTGTTGAGAAGGCTGGTGTAACCTTGATAAGTCTGCCTTTATGTGTTACTTAAACTTTTTCCCTTACTGCTTTTAAGATTCTTTCTTGGTTTGTGTATTTAGGTGTTTTGACTATTATGTGATGGGAGGAATTTTTTCTGGTCCAGTTTATTTGGAGGTCTGTGTGCTTTTTGTGTGTTCTTGGGCATCTCTTTAATTAGGTGAGGGAAGTTTTCTTTTATAATTTTGTTGACGATATTTACTAGCACTTTGAGTCGGGCATCTTTGCTCTCTTCTATGCCTATTATCTTTAGGTTTGGTTTTCTCATTGTATGGTGTGTTTTCTGAATGTTTTAGGTTAGGAGCTTTTTGCATTATGCATTTTCTTTGACTATTGTGTCAATGTTTTCTATGGTATCTTATACACCCGAGATTCCCTCTTTTATCTCTTGTACTCTGTTGGTGATGCTTGCATCTATGACTCCTGATCTCTTTCCTATGTTTTCTGTCTTCAGGGCTATCTCTCTTTGTGATTTCTTGGTTGTTTCCATTTCCATTTTTAGATCCTGGATGGTTTATCTTTACTCTGTCACCTGCTTTGTTTTGTTTTCCTGTACTTCTTTAAGGGGTTTCTGTGTTTCCTCTTTAAGGGTTTCTACTTATTCACCTGTTTTTCTTTAAGGGAATTACTTCATTACTTCTTAAAGTCCTCTATCTTCATCATGAGATGTGCTTTTAAGTCAAATTCTTATTCTTCGGGTGTGTTGGGGTATCTAGGACTTGCTGGTGTAGAAGACCTGGTTTCTGATGATGCCAGATATAGCCTTGTTTCTGTTACTTAAGTTCTTTCATTTGCCTCTTATCATCTGGTTACTTCTGGTGTTAGATTCTCTTGCAGTCCTTGGCTTGAGAGATTTTTCCTCCTGTGGTCCTATGTGCCTGTGCTCTTAGGAACGAGAGCACTCCTGAGAGGCCAGCTATCCCTGGACAGAATTTGTTGGATAGACTTAGTTCTGGGCACATATGGAGCCTAGAATGATCTTTTTCCACACTGCTTCACAGCCCCAGTGCCCTTTGCACTCCTGGTTTGTCCTTCTTTGGACAGTTAGGCTCAAAAGTGGAGTCTTGGCTGTGGATTTAGGAGTGAGAGCACTTTTCGGGAAACCAGCTTTTGTCTGGAAGGATTTGGTTATGGAGGGCTGTGGGACAGTCTTAGTTTTGGGCATAGATGGACACCAGAAGGATCCACCTTTTAGTGGTATTTTTTGTCTATTGATATGATCATACTCTTCTTCATTGCTGATAACTTATGCTAAATGAACCTTACATTCCTTAGATAAATAACAGTAGAGTAAGATGAGCCACTATTCAATTCATGTGTCATTTGGCTATTGTATTAAATTTTTAAAGTTTTTGTTTTTCAGCAGCCAACCGAGTGGGAGAAGATCTTTACCAACCCCACATCAGAGGCCTACTATCCAAGGTATGTAAAAAACTCAAGAAGCTAGACACCAGAGAATCAAACAACCCTATTAAAAATGGGATACAGAGCTAAACAAAAAGTTCTCAATTGAGGAATATCAAATGGCTGAGGAGTATCTAAGGAAGTGTTCGACATCATTAGCCATCAGGGAAATGCAAATCAAAAGAACCCTGAGATTTCACCTCACACCAGTCAGATTGGCCAAGATCAAAAATTCAGATGACAGCAGATGCTGGTGAGGATGTGGAGAAAGAGAAACACTTCTCCACTGCTGGTGGGGTTGTAAAGTGGTACAACCACTCTGGAAATCAGTCTGGCGATTCCTCAGAAAATTGGACATAGTACTACCTGAAGACCCAGCTATTCCACTTCTGGGCATTTACCGCAGAGATGCTCCAACATGTAACAAAGACACATGCACCACAATGTTTATAGCAGCTCTATTTAAAATAGCCAGAAGCTGGAAAGAACCCAGATGTCCTTCAGTAGATGAACAGATACAAAAGTTTTGGTATATTTACATAATGGAGTACTACTCAGCTATCAGAAACAATGACTTTATGAAATTCTTAAGAAAATGGATGCATCTAGAGAATATCATCCTGAGTGAGATAACCCAGTCACAATAACGGATATAATATGCAGTCACTGATAATTGGATACTAACCCCAGAAAGCTCTGAACACCCCAGAAACAACTCACAGACTGTGTGAAGTTCAAGAAAAGAAAAAGAAAAGAAAAGAAAAGAAAAGGAAAGAAAAGAAAAGAAAAGAAAAGAAAAGAAAAAAGAAAAAGACCATTATGCTTAATCCTTACACACCAGGAAAACTTTGACTAATTTCAGGTTACATCCTGTTTTACATGTACTTTATACTCATTGTAACTAGTAAGATCTTAATCCACACTATCAAACCTTTTAAAAAAAAAGCCAAGCAATGACAAAAATGTATTTGTATACTTTTATGCAAAAATGCTTAAAATTTGTACATTTATCTTTGTTTTTTAAAATAAAGTTGTTCAATAAAAAAGAGAAAGGATAAAAAAGTTTTTGTTTTTACATTTATACACATAAGATATACTGGTCTAGCTTGGTTTTTTATCTTTTAATATTTAACCAATTTTCAGAAAGTAATTTTCTTATCAAACAGATTCTGAGATATTGTCTTATTTTTTAATTTGTCTGGATTATTTCTTTAAGATTCATAAAGTTTTAATAGACAACAAGAATCTAAAATACAGTTGAGATTAAGAGTTTTCTTCAAATAAGTATTTTAAAGTCATACTCAATTTCTTTAGCATATATGGAGTTATTCTGGTTATTTATGTTCTCTTGAGTAGTTTTTCTCTTTCAAGAGATTTTTTTTCTATTTTCACCTGAGTCATCACATTTATGAATATAAAGTTGTTCATGATGTTCCATTTCTCCTTAGTATATGTTACCATTTACAGATGCAGAAGGCTCTTGATAACTATCAGTTAAACCAGGACATTCAGTTTTAATCATAGAGGTTTGAGCTTGTGTAACAGATCTGCAATATCAAGTGATCTGTAAAAATTAATTGTCTCTATTAACATAATTATGTCTGAATAGTATAGGAAATGTGGGATTCAGATATTCTTCAGGCCTATCTTACAAGCTTTATGTTTACCACCCCATTCAATGATTGTCATAGCATGCAGATTTTTGCACATAAAATTATTTTCTTAACTCTGCCTTGAACCTTTGTATATGTGCCTAGGAGCTTCTCTACTTCTACTAAGGATGGTCTCTTTGCTTGTTGACTTTGAGAAAATCTGCAATTGCAAACTTTTTAAACCAATGGACCTGATTTGATGGGTAAAAGAAGCCTTGAAAAAATGTTTTTATCTCTTATTCCACAGCCAGTTAGTTCTAAATTTTATTCTGCTGAGCCTTAAAAAGTGTTCTAGGTGTATGGGCTTATGGTACTGATGAGCTTAATAACTGATTGCTTAGGCTTTTCCTACCATCTTGCTTCATTCTTTCTGGTCCTAATTCTCAGGGGCATGTATTGAAAGTACTTTTACCTTAGCTTTTCACGTTCTGTTGAGACAGACAAGCAAGAAACAGTTACTGGTGGCAGGTGTTCTATTAGTTATATCATTCCTTACTTTGCACCATTCTCTTTCCTGTTTCTTTAAGTCACATTCACCTGTCAAGTTCTACCACAGTGGATTCTCTCTTTTAACATACTTCATTATTGCATTTCATTTTCCACCAATAAACAAGGAAGAATTTCAGTGTTCAATACTTAGACATTTTGAGTTGAATTATTCACTGTAATATATTTATTTCCTTGGGTGTCATCAATGTCTTATTTGTACCTCCAATGATTCTTATAATCTTGAAATTCTAATGCATGCATAGCTCTATACTTGAAACTACATTTTCAATTTTTAATGAGGTCAAAATTATTTTGAGCAAAAATGTTTATTAAAACTATTTTATATTCAAACACTTAGTTAATCACACTGCTGAGTAACTGTTACTTATTCTCTAAAACCAAATCTATAAACAAGTACAATTAAGCATGCCTTAATAATTGTGTGTGTTGTTCCAATTCATTGCTGTCTCTAACTTGAACCATGATTATAACTTCTTCATTGTCTTATATTACTTATTCTTGGTCCCTAGAATAATATCTGTATAGTTAAGAGAATTATTTCTTAAGCCCATTAATCAGAACATGGCATTCCTTAGCTTGAAACCTTCCAAAGGCTTTTAGCTGCACTGGAATAAATCTAATGACTTACTATGACCTTCAAGACCTGCATGAACCAGCTGCTGCCTGCCTGTCTGACCCCATCATCAGCCTTGTTCTACCTCCCTCATTATACCAGAGCCACACTGGCCTCGCAGCTCATCTTCTAATTTATCACGCAGATCCCTGCCTGAAGACATTCTCACTTTCTTCCCTCTTTCTGAAACAAGCTGCCACCATATCTTCATAGATAACTATTTTTGTAATTTGTCTCAGCTCAAATGTCACCAATTCTTATAGGTCTTCAAATTTAACAAAACTTAGCTTCTTGCTTACTCAGTTTAAACCATAACTTTTATCTATAACTCCTTTCTATATCCATATACATATGATTATCAAATTGTGGTGCCTTTTTGTATTTAATTACATATTTTTCCTTCATCTCTTAAGAATACAAGCTCCCGATTCTACTCAAATAGTGGGAATTGTGCCCAGTACTGGAAAACTGGAGAACTAATCAGTGCTATAACCAGTAACTTGCCAAACTAGCATTATCTCTAACAACAATCTATAAACATTTGTCTTTATACCCACAGGCAAATGTAGCCTTAGCCCTGCTCCAGAACATTTCTCTTTGCAATAGATGCAGACCAATCATAAGGTAGATCCTAGTCTCAACAATATACAGGTACAAAAAAATCCCACACCTAAGTCTCAAGAAACATTGTGGATGAGAAAGAAAAAAGATTGAAAGAACCAGAGCCAGAGGATCAGGGACTATCATGACGTTGTGTCTCCTAGCAAAGTCTTATCAACATGACCACCCAAACATGAGGTGAATAAGAAGAATCCTAATGAACATGCAAAAATGCATTGGGAGAAACCTATGAGGCTTATCCTTACACAAAGAACTATAGGCCTTGGAATGAAGATGGGAATGGGAGAGAGGTTCCTACCTAGGTGTCTTAGAGTTTTATTGCTTTGAACAGACACCATGGCCAAAGCAAGTCTTATAAGGACAGCATTTAGTTGGAGCTGGCTTGCAGGTTCACAGGTTCACTCTAGTATCATTGAGGCAGGAACATGGCAGTGTCCAGGCAGGCTTGGTGCAGGAGAAGCAAGAGTTCTACATCTTTATCTGAACGAAACCAGAAACAGACTGAACATCTTCAGGCAGCTAGAAGGAGTGTCTCCAAGCCTACCTCCAAAGTGACACACTTCCTCCAACAAGGCCTCACCTTTTAATAGTGCCACTTTTTGGGCCAAGCATATGCAAACCATCACACTAGGGAAGAACACACCAATTGGTTTTCCAGTGCCCCCAAACAGTGAGTTTTAAAAATACAGACAAAATAGTACTGTATGGACCCTATATGTTTTACACACACACACACACACACACACACACACACACACACACACACACACACGCGCGTGCCTCGGCTTGCACTAATAAGTGAATGAAACGAAAGCCATGGATTTAAAGGAGGGTACCAGGGGCTATGTGGGAGGGTTTGCATAGAGGAAAGAGAAGCACAAATGTTATAAATAAAACACAACCCAGAGATGATAACAATAGCAAAAAGGATATAAACTGTGTGCACTTATATTTTTCAAACTTCAGTGTTTTTCTCTCTACTTGTCCTGGTATTTAAGTAGAGGTGCATAAGCATATAGTGGGTGTTTGTAGAAATATGTCTTCCCTCGGTAGCTAAGAATGTATACTATTCTTGCAGAGGACTGGTGTTTGGGATCCAGTGTTCCCCTAGGATGATGTTTTTAGTGCCACCTTCTCATGGAATCCTTGGCCTCTTGCATTTATATAGGCACACACCCACACATAAATGTCCAAGTTAAAAATAAAATTTCTCTTCAAAACATAAAATTATGATTTACAAAGTACCTAAAACATTGTTTTCTGTTTTGACTTTCATAGTTATTGTTTTCTTTGTATAATTTTGCCAGTCTTTTTTACCTTTTACTTTAAAAAATTACTTTTTAACCTCCTAGGCAATTTCTTAAAAACTTGAAATGATCATGGACATTGAAAAGAGAACAAGGATGCTCTTTGTCCCTTTTCTTTTTCTTATTCATGGACATGGTTCACCTTGCCATTAGATATAGGATATAAGTTTCAACAGCATGATGAAATCAAGAAAATCTCAAATGAACTTAAAGGTTCAGATTTCTAGGAGTTATTTCACTGTGGTATAGTTACAGGATTAAACTCATTCTATCTCCATGTTGAGTAATGTTCATAAATGGAGTAATAGAACAATACCTGCTTTACAAAACCAAGGCTGTGAATCCCTATCCAGGATTTGCAAAGGTTTGAATCCAAAATTATGATATTCATCTCATACACATGAGAATAAAATGACTAACTTTAAAGATGTTTGGTAGATCCTTTCCCTTACCCAAAAAAAAAAAAAAAACCCTGTGACCCTGTGGAATTAGTGATATTTTCTTGTCCTTCATCTACAAGCTAAATTGTCCTTAAATTAGAATACAATGACATTAAATGGGTCACCAATAGAAACTGCTGAATGAGCCTTGGGTCTTGACTAGCAAGGTTGACTGCTATCTAAAAGCTGTTCCTGTTATCAAAAAGAATGTTGGCAGTTGATATCAGATCACAGCAGTGTAGGTTCCCCTTGGAAGGCAGAGGCTCGTGGGAAAAAAAATTTATTTTCAGAGAACCATAGGGCAGCTTCTGGACAGAATGTACAATTCTCTACAACTCCTAGTCTGTGACATGCTAAGTATTGTAAAAAGCTGTAGGCTGTTGTTCATGGAGCTGGAAAAAAAATGCATTCTCTAATCTCAAAGGAGCTGCTGTGGGGAATTCTCTGAATGAGATAATCCCAACAGACTTGAGAAAGGTTTATCTGTAACATTATGGTTAATGCTAGAAACTTGAAATCTTTACATAAGAAAACAAGTCAAAGAGGGACATTTTCATTAATTTTAATGAAGTTTATAAAGAACATCTCCAGCACAAAATGTAAAGGTCACCATTTTAATAGCTTAAACCCATAAGCAAGCCATGTTCCTATGTGGTAAAACCTAGAAGTTTCTATGATAATACATTTCAACAATTAAGAAAAAAAAACCTGCTACTTCATGTGGCAAAATAGATCAGATTCTAAAGCACAATGACCAAGTGTCCAGCGCTATGGTTACAAAATGACCCCACTTATTAATTTACTTACTATCTTATAAGCTGTAGAAAAACATTCAAATCACTTACAGATGTCTGGAGTGTAGGGAAAAATTGACTAGGGGGGATAAAAGGCAAGAATTTGAGGAGATGTAAAAGTTTGTCTTGATTACAATGATCATTCCATGTCGATTAAGTTAGAAAACCTTATACTGTGCAACTAAAAGCTAATTGTTCCAATGTGCAGCAATAGATTTAGGCATAGCTGGCGAAGAGAACACACAGAAGATAAATGTAACCTGCCACAGGGTGAGGCAACGCTTTGTGATAAATGTAGCATCCATATTTATCATCCACAGTTATTGCGTGTCAAGTGGTCAAACAAGCCTTGGAACTGCCATGACTCCAGGGGTTGGCAGATCATGTGATATAAAAATGACATTGCACCGTGTCCCTGCCAACTAACTATATACTTCCTGAAAGCAAGGATTTGGTTGTATCCATCAGCTGATACACTGTCCTTAGTTTATGCTTGGAAACTCACAGGCACAAGTGAGGCTTTATTGGCAAGAGAGGCAATTCCTGATAAGTGTTAAGCTTTTAGACTCAACCGAAAGGCTACTCTCCCCAAAAATAAGAGTAGAGTTTAGAATACTTTGTTTATTTCAACATCAGAGACAGACTTGAGATACACAATAGTCAATACTTAAAAAGTATCTGGATTAGAAAGGAATGTGACTCTCAGAAAGACATGGTTTGACTAATACATAATGGAAGTAATTTTACAGAAAAAATGCAAAAAAAAATAAGGTTTATCTCTTTAAAAGTCCCAATCGATAATGAGAACTTAAAACCTTGAGGTACTTTGTAAGAATACCTCTCAGACTCATTGGAAGAGAGTGGGGAGGCAAATGGAGAAATCATGGCCAAATTTTAATTAAAAATAAAATAATATAGTGAAATGCAGATGGTTTTAGAAATGACTCCTCTTTCTCCTCCTCCTTCTTCAGAAACCTACCTAAATAGTTTTATTTATTGAAGATATGAAATCAACAACACTCAAACTGTCTTTTACATAGTTTACTTGTATATAATTATGAACATGTCTTAGGGTTTTCTTTTGTGAATAGACACCATCACCAAGGAGACTCTTGTAATGACAAAATCTAATTGGGACTGGCTTAAAGATTCAGAGATTCAGTCCAGTAACCTCAAGGCAGTAGCATGGCAGCATCCAGGCAGGCATGGTACAGAGGAGCTGAGAGATCTACACCTTCATCTACAAGACTCTAAGAGAACACTGACTTCCAGGCAGCTAGGACTAGGGTATTAAAGCCCAAGCCCACAGTGACACACCTACTCCAACAAGGCCACACCTTCTAATGGCACCACTCCCTGGGCTAAGCATTTACATGATCTTCTGAGCTTCTCCAGTGGTCTGACATCATTTCTCCAGCTCTGCCCTCTGTAGCACTCCAAGCTTAGGTGGAGCCTCTCCACTGCCACTGCTATTCTTGGTGACCACCCTATGGTACTGGCATCTACAATACACTTGAGTCTTCCACTTCAACTAGGCTTCAGCAAAAGCCATTCATATGCTCTCTTTATGGTGCCAAGCCTCAGCTCCTTTGCATGACCCCTTCAGTCCTGGGCTGTCAACTGCAAGGGAGCCTACACTTTCACCAATAGCCTTCCATGGTCTTTCACAGTGCCAAGCTGTAATAATAAGGGTTCTCTAGAGTCAAAGAACATATGGGTAGTCTCTATATAGTGAGGGAATCTGTTAGTGACTTACAGTCAGTCGTCCAACTCCCCAACAATGGTCAGCAGCAGCTGTGAATAAAAGCCTAAGAATCAGCAGTTGCTCAGTACCAAAAGACAAGCAGGCAAGAAAGAGAGCCTTCTTTCTTTCAATGTCCTTATGTAGGTCTCAAACAGAAGGTGTGTCCCAGATTAAAGGTATGTACCACCAAGCCTGGACATGGGACTAGCTTTGTCCCAGATGACCTTGAACTCAGAGATCTCCTTGCCTTAGTGTCCTGGGATTCATAGTGATCATACCTCTAGATCTCCAGGCCAAGATCCAGGTCAGAGACTTGTATCTCCCAGCCTCAAGATCAAGACCACAGTGGAGCCTTCCAATTCTGGATTGTGGTTCATTCCAGATATAGTCAAGTTGACAACCAGGAATAGCCACTCTATAAGCCTTAGCTTCTCTTCATGATCCCTTCGTGTCTCAAAACCTGTACCACCTAGATGGCTCTACATGTTGCCAAGTTTAACTGCAGCATGAGGTACAGCCTTGACTGTCTCTGCAGCACAGCTTATTTGTGCTCTCAGAAAACACTTTCCAGAAGATTCCACTTTATCTCTGCTGGTTTCTTCTTAATCACCACTAATTTCTTAGCTCCAGATAACCAGCATCAACTTTGCTGATAATTTTCTTCTCCTCTTGAATATAAAGGCAGAGCTGAATGACCAAAGCTGCTTCCTGGGAATAGAACATGACCCTCTGGTTATATTACATTATCACCAGTTTTCTGTTTTCCAGCTTCCTCACTGTCTAAGTTTAGCTGTCTTGGATCTTGCTCATTAGACTGACCTTGAACTCTTGCCTGTTGCCTAAATGCTGAGATTAGAGGAGGATGCTTGCAGCTAACTATCAGACTGAACACAAGGACCCCCATGAAGGAGCTAGAGAAAGGACTGAGGGAACTGAAAGGGTCTGCAACTCAATGGGAAGAACAAAATTATCAACTATTCAAACCCACCACAGCTTCCAGGGACTAAAACACCAGCCACTGAGTTTACATGAAAGGACCCATGGCCTGAGGTACATATGCAGCAGAGGACAGCATTTTCTGACACCAATACAAGGAGAGGCCTTGAGTCCAGCAAAGGCTTATTTTCCCATGTAGGGGAACACCAAGGTACTGAGGTAAGAGAGGGTGGTTGGTAGAGGAATCACCTTTATGGAGCCAATGGGAGAAGGAGGGGGGATGGGATTATGGGAAAGGGATAACATCTGAAATATAAATGCAGAGAATTTCACCTCATGGTACATTAAAAAACATTGGGGAAACAAAACAACAACAACAACAACAACAACAACAACAACAACAAGGTGTCAACCATTTTGGATCTATGTGTGGATCAAAATCTTGCTTTGTCCCAGGCTAACCTTAAACTCAGAGATCTTCATGGCTCTGTTTACAGAAACTAAGGTCCTAAATTTACATGGGTGGGATTTTGTCCCAAGGTCACCCCTCCCTTACTCCAATTCAATTCCTAAACACAGGATTCACCTCCATTTCAGTTCCTCATGTCCCTTTAATACTTGCACCATAGATTTTCTATTTTTCTTCCAGGCCTGCCATACTTGTTTAAAGCAGTCTTCACGAGACTTAACCGGAGAGCAAAGTCTCTGCTGGGCTTTTTTGAAATTTCCTTTGTCAATGCAATTAATATAAATCTCTTTAGCTTAGCCTCAGGCAGACTCTTCAAACAAGGGCAGAAAGCAGCCACATTCTTCACCAAAATACCACAAAACTAGTCTTTAGGCAATATACTGAAATTTTTCTCTACTGAACCCTCTTGGGCCAGGTCTGCACAGTTCAAATCAATCTCAACAACAAAGTCTTTCATATTTTTATTAAGATAGCCCATTAAACCCCACTTAATACATTCCACTGCTTTCCAAATCCAAAGTTACAAAGTCCACATTCTTCCAGAGAAAAGATTTTTCAGGACTATTGCAGCAATACCCCAGTCCCTGGTACCAGCTTTTGTCTTAGTTAGGGTTTTCTGCTGTGAACAGACACCAAAAGACCAAGGCAACTCTTAAAAGGGAAACATTTCATTGGGGCTGGCTGGAAGGCGTGGCAGCATCCAGGAGGCATGGTGAAGGAGGAGCTGAGAGATCTACATCTTCATCTGCAGACCTCTAACAGAATGCTGACTTCCAGGCAGCTAGGACTAGGGTATTAAAGCCCACACCCACAGTGACACACCTACTCCAACAAGGCCACACCTCCTAATATTGCTACTCCCTGGCCCAAGCATATACAAACCATCTTGGTATCTTTAAACTTTTTTAAAATTGGTTATTTTATTGATTTACATTTCAAATGTTATCCTACTTCCTGGTTTCTCCTCAGCAAACCCTCTATTCCATCCCCCATACCCCTTGTATCATTGCCGTTGCTCCCACACACACCCACCCACTCCCTCCTTAGCTTCTTAGCATTCCCCTATGCTGGGGCATCAAGCATCCCAAAGATCAAAGCACTTCCCTTCCCAAAGTGAGGCCAGATAAGGCAATTCTCTGCTGCATATGCAGTTGGAGCCATGGGTCTCTCCATGTGTACTTTTTGGTTGGTGGTTTAGTTCCTCTGGGAGCTCTGGTTGGTTGATATTGTTGTTCTTCCTATGGGGTTGCAAATCCCTTCAGCTCTTTCAGTTATTCCCCCTAACTCCTCCATTGGGGTCCATATGCTCAGTCTGATGGTAGGCTGCAAACATCTGCATCTGTATTAGTCAGCATCTGGCAGAGCCTCTCAGAAGACAGCTACATCAGGCTCCTGTCAGTAAGCACTTCTTGGCGTCAGCAACAGCGTCTGGGGTTTGGTGTCTGCCAATGGAATGGATCACTAGTTGGGGCAGTCTCTGGATGGCCTTTCCTTCCATCTCTGCTTTACTCTTTGTCCCTGCATTTTTTTTAGACAGGAACAATTCTGGATTAGATTTTTTGAGATGGCTGGGTGGCCCCATCCGTCAACTGAGGGCAGTGCCTAACCTCTAGATATGACTTCTACACTCTGTATCTCTTCTTTGCTGGATATTAGTCAACCTTTTCCGGTCCTGGGAAACTCTTGCTTTCCTTGAATCTAAGACTTTCTAGTGGATAGCTCTGTGTCACCATCCTCCACTGGTACATATCTCCATTTAATTTCCTAACATAGTACTTCCCTCTTGCATCCTCCCACACCTAACACTATGCCCCTTTTCCCTTGTCCTCTTTCTCCCTTCCTGCTCCCTCTTTCCCTCTACTTCCCATGATTGCTTTGTATCCCCTTCTAAGTAGGACAGAAGTATTCACATCTTGGTTTTCCTTCTTCTTAAGCTTCATAGTTCTGTAAGTTATATCATGGGTATTCTGAGCTTTTTGCCCAATATCCACTTATCAGTGAGTACATACCATGTGTGTTCTGTTGTGACTGGGTTACCTCAGTAAGGATGATATTTTCTAGTACCATCCATTTACCTGTGAATTTTAAGAAGTCATTTTTAATGGCTGAGTAGTACTCCATTGTGTAAATACACTATACTTTCTGTCTCCATTCCTCTGTTCAAGGACATCTGGGTTCTTTCCAGCTTCTGCCTATTATAAATAAGGCTGCTATGAATATGGTGGAAAATGTATCCTTGTTATATGTTAGAGCGTCTTTTTGGTATATGCCCAGGGGTGGAATAGCTGGGTCTTCAGGTAGTGCTATGTCCACTTTTCT
The DNA here is from genome assembly GCF_963924665.1 of Micromys minutus. Taxonomy (NCBI): domain Eukaryota; kingdom Metazoa; phylum Chordata; class Mammalia; order Rodentia; family Muridae; genus Micromys; species Micromys minutus. Next base: position 10,921,826 of record NC_137984.1, read on the forward strand.
AAGAAACCACCAGACTGATTTCCAGAGTGGTTGTACCAGCTTACAACCCACTAGCAATTGACGAACATTGCTCTTTTTCCACATTCTTGGAGAAAACTAAATATTCACTTGCAAGTAGTTACCAACTGGAGATAAAATACTTGCAACTTGAATAAAAAATACAGCAAAAGTATCATCCACTATGATCAAGTAGGTTTTTTCTCAGATATGGGGATGGTTGCACAAGCATATATTGATAAATATAACCCACTATATAAACAAACTGAAAGCCAAAAAACACATGGTCATCTCAAAAGATGCAGAAAATGTCTTTGACAAAACCTAACATACCCTTTCATGATACTTGTAATATGGAGATTAGTGATACTAGGGCCATATTTGAACATAAGAAAGTCAGTTTACAGCAATTCTATAGCCAAAATCAACAAGTGGAGGGAAACTTAAAACAGTTCCACTTAACTCAGAACAAAACATGGTTATCTACTCTCTTTATATCCAGATTTAAGAAAGAGCAATTGAGCCTTTTTTTTTTTTTTTTTTTTTTTTTTTTTTTTTTTTTTTTTTGGAATTCAGGCTCCTTACTGGCTGGTTTTGTGTCAACTTGACACAAGCTGGAGTTATCACAGAGACAGGAGCCTCAATTGAGGAAATGCCTCATGTTTTAAAGCCTTGATCTTCAGGTTTTGTAACCTATACTTCAGTGAGAATAAATTTACAAGATGCTTGAAGCAAGTTCCCTCTTTGGTGTGTGCCTTAAAACATTTTCATGCTAGGATGTTGTTTGGCTTGAGCTTGTGTAGGTCATTAATATGTTCTCCCAGTTTCTGAGTGCACATGTCTTTTGTGTTTAGAAAACACAGTATCTTTCAAATTTATCTATAGCTATTTTCATGGTATAAGTGTGTGTGTGTGTGTGTGTGTGTGTGTGTGTGTGTGTGTGTGTGTTACCTTATCTAGTCTTCAAAAATAGAATACTATACCTTTTAATGTTCAGTAATTTGTACAATGCAATAAAACCTAATTTCTCAAGGGCTTTAATTTTGTTCATATTAATTACAAAGTTTAAGAGCAAAGAAAACATCAAAAATATTAATACAACCAATCATCTTGTAACCTGATTAAGAGTTTCCTTGATTAGAGGTTACTCTGGTTTAAGCCTATTTTTTTTAACCAGTTAAGTAAAAAAGTTAAGGAATAAAATCACCCAGAAAATATCCAGAATTGTCATAGACTTCTTTTGAACTGACCACTAGGAAGCTAATAAGATGGAGGCTGGAATGACGGTGGTGAGCAAAGAATAAAGTATTTTCTGAATAATAGTTCCACTTAAAATATTTCCTTAATGAATGCCATAGCATTTGGGAGTTCATTAAAAAGAAGAACGTTTTTTTCCCTGTAGAAGCTTGGGCTTTAGCAGTAGGAATAATGAAGTGATTCTCCGAACAAATCTCAACTTCCGCAGCCATAGTCTAATAGCGATGATTTTCCTTAAAAGGGTTTTCCTAATAACCTGTAAGCTTTCCTAATCCCTGGTTTGGGACTTTTGCTGTCTACTAATACAAATAGAAGAGTTCTAGAACTCTATGGTGCTTAGATTTTAGAGTTTCCTGTAAGGGGAGACAAACTGGTTAGTAAGTACCTGTGGCTGCTGAATATTCTTCTGTCTTTTTATTATCTATATGAGGCACCAATTTAAGACAGACATTTATGACAATATGCACTTCAAGTGGCTATGTGAAAAAATGGCTTGTATTTAAGAAGGTAGACAATAGAGATTAAAAATATTTATACTTAGAGCTCATGTGAGTAAAGACAGACTTGGGATAAGTATAAACCTATATGTGCTTTTTCCAATGTGACTCCTTAATTAGATCTCCCCTTTATTTAAAAAGAAACATTATAAATAGAATTTACAGAATTTCAAACAAGTAAAAGCATACTATTTTTAAAAAGTTAGGGCCTAGGCTTCTGATTTTTTTCAATATTAGATAAACATTTTGGATATATTTTGTTGCAATAATATTGTATAACTTTATTATAAAATGTTCCAGGTATAAAAAACCTGGAACACTTAAATAATGTCCAGGTGTTGATACCGAAGTGCTCTTTGATCAATTCACAATTCTCTCAGACAATTTATCTAAAGATAATTTTTTTAAATATTTATGTATTAATTTAATAAAAAAACAAGTGAAGTATAAAAGCACAGTAATTATGCAAATGGCCCAAACTGTCATAGAATTTCCACTCATCTAAATTATCAGGCAAATGTGTTTGTCCTTGGGTCAACTCATAATTTCCTCAGAGATTTACATAAGAACATCAAGAAGTCATAGAAAATTATACACCAAAATTATATATTAAGCAGAGGGAAGTATAAAACTCAAATAAGTGTAACTGTAACCCAGATGGGCACACACACACACACACACACAGTGCACTTTATTTTTATCTACTAAAGGGTTGAAAATATCTCTAATTCACAATCATAATTTTGGAAAGATCATGAGAGAATAATGCCAACAAATAATTAGAAAATAGTTGATTTTTTTTATTGTTCCTTCAAACAAAAGTTCCACATTGAAAATTATACATTAAAATCAACACTTCAATTTGGCACGAATACAAACTATTTAAATGATTTGGTTTGATTTTTATTTTCGAACACAGGCATTTGTTTGCATATATGAAATGTAACTGGAAAGCTGTGTTGATCAAAGTTTGATTACCTATAAAGCTACATGATTGTCACAAATATACAAATGACCTAAAGTTCATTAGTAACTATGGAACCCTTGTAACAAACAGAAAAAGAAGGAAAATAGGAGCAGATAGCTTTTGTTTACAGGCTTCAGGACTTTTCCAATCTTGATAGTTTTTAAGAATTGTCTGGAATCTTTTGATAACTCTATGTATGCCCAGACTCCAGTGTTTAGTGTCTAGTCAGAACCTCTAGAAGAAACCACTTGGATTGAAAGTTTCTCAGGTGATCTCACAGTGCAAAGGGCAGAAGGTGGTCAAAGGATTCTTCTCCTCATGGCGGAGCTTCTCGGGCACCTCCTAAAGCACCCCAGTCAGGCTGTGGTATAACCTTAAGCAAGTCAGTGCCCCTCAGACTTCTCCCGACTTCCTTGACTGGGATATGGGAAGGATACTGTGGGAATAAAGGATTGTATTCCAAGCTTTTAGGCAAGAAGCTGATACAATATGCTGTAAGTGCACTATGAGTGTCTGTGATCGAGAAGAAGTTGATTTCGTTTTTTATTTAATTTTTATTGGATAGTCTCTGTATTTTCATTTCAGATGTCATCCCCTTTCCCCCAATCCCATCCCTCTCCACCTCCCATTGCCTCCATGAAGGTGCTCCCTCTCCTATCCACCCTCTCCTACCTCAATGCCTTGGCATCCCCTACACTGGGAAAAGGAGCCTCTGCTTGGCCAAAGGCCTCTCCTCTAAGAACCAGCCTGACAATGTTCTATGTCATGAGGTGTGGTTGATTTTTGCTTTTTCATTTGCTTAATTGCTTACCATGTGCTATGCCCAAAAGCATGTTTCTCTTCCCACAGTGTACCACTCTAATTCGTTTGGAAAATTATTAATCATGTTTTTATATAAGTAATGTGCTTATGAAGAGGACAAAGAAATTAGAAATGCCAAGAAGAAAACATATAATAGTGTCACCAGAAGGTTGTAATGTACACATAATGTAAATGTACACACATTTAGCATTTTTGTGGTAAAGGATAAAAAATTAATTAAAAAATCTAAGCTTTATCATGTTTTGTGATGTTTTGGTGAGTTTTGGCAGTCTGCTTCCCTACTTTTTTATTACTAAATTATTTATGAAGTATTTAGTTGGGTGTGTGAGCACATGTATGCTGTGGGGCAGGGCAGAGGTCAGAAGTCAACCCACAGGAAGTGGTTCTTTCGTTACACCAGATGGGTTGCAGTGATGGAAGTGTGGTCTCAGGCCTAGTAGTGAACATCTTTACCTCCCATGTGATCTCACCCACATTTCTGTGGCATTATCTAATTGAATGCTACTTACTTTCTTCAGGTTCTACCCCACTTATTGTTGCTTCCTCTCTATAAAGTTCTTGTAAGTTCTGTAGTAGCAAGAGGGGCATTGCTTTATTGTACTAGGCCCCACCCACAGGACCCATGGGAGGTGCTTAACCTTATTTATTGCCTACATAAACAAATACTTAATTCACATATAGTTCTACCCTCATGACTATATAATTTTAATTGATATTTTCTCATTTAGATCTTGATTGTAGAATTATAGGTATTATCTCTAATATAAACTCAGCTGTTCCAAGACCATTAACTACAGCTTTGATAAGCCTCTTTAATTAGCATATTTTTCATAACCTGTAGTGTTGTTTGCTTTTGGTTCCATTTCCAGAGTGTTTTCATTTTAAGAAAAGCACCTTGTCTTTCCTCATTGCTTTTCTTTAGAACCTTACTAACAAGGCTTCTTTATTTCATACAGATACATTCAAAATAATTTAGTTAACTATTAGTACAAGCTATTTTTAAGATATACAAAATACATGAGCAACCAATAAATGATGTACACAGCTAAGACGTCAACACATGAAAAGATGTTCAACCATTTTGCCTTAGTGAAATAAAAATTCAGTATAAAATGAAATAAAACAAAATACAAGAATAGGGTCTCACTATGTAATGGGACCAGCCTTAAAGTGAGGATCCTTCTGCCTTGGTCTCCTGAATGCTGAGATCAAACCTGTGCCCTGCCACAGTTGGTTTACATGAAATTTAAGAAAAAAAAGAAAGAAAGCAGCTGTTGACTGAGATTGGGGTAAACGTCTTTTGATACAGATGGAATTGTTCTGAATTTTAATTATGGGGATGACAGAGTAGTTCTCTGTGGTTTCTAAAAGTTAAAATGACAACTAAAACTATAATTTTATACAATGTATGTACATTATCTCTAAGTTGTATCTTGATAATCTGTAAGAGATTTATGGTATTTTGCCACATTGGCGTCTAAATTTACATTAGGCAGAAAGCATGGTACATTTATGAATTCCACATATGTGATAAATGAACAAATAGAGAGATGAGATAAAATTTTATTTTTCTTCTAGATATATTATGTTTGTTTATTACTTGGCATGCTTGGCATGCATTTTATATTGCATTTTAAGTACCATGCTAGCAATAGAATTACAGTGGTGAAAATGGTGTCTTTCTTCTCCAAATAAATGCAAATTATCTATTAGTGAATGGTATAAGTATATAAGAAACCTATTGTCCTCATCTGCATGAACAATTACTAAAATATCTGGTTATAATAGTTCTTCAGTTGCTTTTCCACTTGATCTTCTTGTTGCTTATTTTCACTTAAATAAATCATGCCATTTGAAGATTATTTATAAAAACTGCTACTCTCAAAGTAAGAATTATTTGAGGAGCCAGACATATGTCTCAGTTGATGAAAGCACATAGCATTCCTGCAGAAGGCCCAGGTTGGATTTTTAGAGATCACTTTGGTGATCACACAATGGCCTCTAGGTCCAACTCTTGAGGCATCTGACACTTTTAGGCCCCACAGGCATCATTAACTCATGTGTACAGACCCACACATAGACCAATGCATACAACATAAATAAAGTAGGATACATCTTTAAAACATAGAAACAAAGAATATGCTTCATTTCGCTTGAATTGTTTTGTTTAGCACTCCCAAAATAAGTTCAATAAATAACAATGAACTTAGTACTTGCATTATTTATAAACCTAAAAGGAGCTGTATTACAGCCTTACACTAAATATGATGACAGCTATTCAAATGGAGTATTTATACTAAAAACTATTCAACTTTGTTTGAATTTTACTTCTCATCTGAATGGATATTAATGTTACCAATTACCTTTCAATAGTGCACCAAAATTGTCCATGATGAATTCCCATGGCCTCCAAGGAGAATTAATTAATCTCTAACACTATCTTATTTAAGTCCTTCTTTTCAGAGGATGCCCCGATTGTTCCCTCATTGTCTGGGGACTTGCATCTGTCCTCTGAACACTATTGCTTATTCCTTCTGTCATTATTCTTCTGGGCAGGTCTTTTTAGTAGAATCATCTTAATGTTTTATTATCTTTTTATTAACTGGAAATTATAATTTTCTCTTTATGCTGGGTAATTTTAAGCAATGCAATTTATGTTTGGGGGAGGGGTTGGTTATTTTGACTGTGTAACAGTGGATCATGTGCCTTTGAGCAGAAAAAAAGTCCTTCATGCAATTTTAAGCTTAACATTTTTTTATGTATTCATTTTCCTCTTCTTAATTAAATTCTAAGTTTTAAAAATTGTCCATGAAAACCCTTTTATCAAAAAAACTGTTATATAACTTTTGTATAATCTATTCTTTTACAGTTAAAAAAACTCTCATAAGTTTGCAACTGTCTCTCTCATGTGCATATACATGAGTACTGCGTGTGCCCATGAATGTATGTGCATGTGTGATCTGTGTATATGCATGATATATATGTTAATTTGCTAAATGCATGTGCTTTTGTGTTTTGACTGATGGACCTTATAAAATGTTTTGTGCTTCTGTTGTTCTATTCATTTGTTAACTGCTCCATATAGTTTCCTTTCTTGACTGTACATTTTTAGTTTACTTCTTGTATTTCTACAATAATGTTCTCTACAGATCCTCTGCTTCGCAGACCAAGGGTTGCTGTTGGGACTGACTGGATAGTTATCGTCAATGTTGCATCTGTAATACATCTTGATACTCAACTGAGCATCAGCAGGCTTCCTTTAAGCACTGCATTTCTACATTTCTCTGTGGTCTTTACAACTGCCGTAATCCTGCCAGTGGTATGTCTTTTTCTTTCTCTCATCTTTTATCAGTTACTGTATTTATTAACATTTCAAATGTTATCTGATTTCCCTGCTTCCCCTCCTCAAAAGCCTTGTCACATCCCTCTCTCCCTGCTTCTATGAAGGTGCTCCACCCTCCCCCCTTCAGCTTCCTAGCATTCCCCTATGCTAGGGCATCAAGCCTCCCAGTGATGCCAGATAAGGCCATCCTCTGCTACCTGTGAAGTTGGAGGCAAGGGTAGCTCCATGTGTGCTCTTTGGTTGGTGGTTTAGAACCCGGGAATTCTGGGGTATCTGATTGGTTGATATTGTTGTTTTTCCTTTGGAGATTCAAAATCCTTCAGTGCTTTCAGTCCTTCCCCTAACTCCTTCCCCTAGGTCTCCATGCTCAGTCCAATGGTTGGCAGCAAGCATCTGCATCTGTATTTGTCAGACTCTGGAAGAGCTTCTCAGGAGACAACTATATTAGGCTCCTGTCAACAAGCACTTCTTGGCACCAGCAATAGTGTCTGGGTTTGGTGTCTGTACATTGGATGGATCCCCAGATGGAGTAGTTTGCCTTTGCTTCAGTGTTTGCCTCAAACTTAGTCTCTGTTTATCTCCCTCATTTCGGCTTAGCATGGAAGCAGTGTTTCAGAAAACTCACTGGTCATTGCATAAGCCCATCAATCCAAGTCCAAAGTCAATTTTCTATGTAAAAGTATGGCATGACAACTGTTCGGAATTCTTTTGGAATTGAATTGAGATAAGCTACACTTGGTGGCTTCTGGAGAAATAATCTTTTTCGAATTTCTTTATGCTTTTGATTTAGGATAGTTTTAAAGGTAACATCAGAGACCTTAGCAAGTCCTGGGAAGAAAGAAGAGAGCCATCTGGTCACGGACAGTGAGCAAAACGTACCATGACCTGACTTGACTCCATCATTATTCTCTGATAGATGGGAAGTGACGCAAAACTTTTCTTTTGGAAATTATCATCAAAAACCTGACCCTAGTAGGGTTTGAATTACGTTTAAGCATAAGAAACACAAAGACTCCAGATTTGACTGGTAATTTTCTTTTAGAAAGGAGAAAAATAATGACTGCTGAAGGGTCATTAACACGGAAGGGAAGCATCCGTACAGAAGTACATTATCCAGGCACTGAGAACCTAGAAATGTAAATAAGACAAGTCCACAGTAACCCAGCGTTCAAAGACGGGAGCTTTTTGGGGAGCATTCTTATTCAAGCCATGACATTCTGCTCACTGTTCCCCATAAGCTTGCTGCTATGTCATAATGTAAAATGCATTAAGTCTAGCTTCAGAAAGACGCCTCGTGTTCCATTCTCAACTCTGTTTTAAAACCCAATGTCTCTTCTGAGATTCAGGCAATCTCTTATCTACAGGCCCCAGTAGGATCGAAATGCAAATTATATACTTCAAGCTAGCAGTGGAACAAAATACACAATACTACTCTAAAAGGGAGGAACTGGGACACACTGGACTAAAAGAAAATTAAAACCCAACAGGGAAAACTCCAAATCTTGTACACTGTGTTTTGTATCAAAGGGCTTAAGTAAGTAGTTCTCTGCTTTCATCTTTGTTGTCTGCAACAAATTTCTCCTTTCTGGGCTGGTCACACTCTCTCCATCAGCAGCTCTTCTCAGTCACAGTTCTGGCACTTTTAATATCTTGAGTCTTCTTCTACACAATTAAAGGTCTATGTTCACACCTTCACTCAATGGCTTCTCAGGGCCTCCCGCCCAGGGTCTGCTCTGGCATACATTGCTTGGTTTAAATGACTCTTCTTAACTGCAGAGGAATGTTCCCTTGTTACTCCTTCATTCATGAATTCTTCATAACTCTAAAACAAGAACAACCGGGACAACAGTAAGAAGTCTTGCTGCTCACTTGGAATGGAGATTAGATCTCCTGAATAGAATTAGAGACAGCTTTTGCAAGTTGCTGCCTTTTAGGGGCAGAGTGTTGGGGATTGGTTCTAACACTTTGAATTGATCAGGTGTTGAGTTCAAATGCTACAAGTTCTCGTTCCTAACTAGTTTTTTATCTATCAATAAAGAGCCAATGGCTGGGCAGAGAGAGAGGAGTGGACCCTTTACATTTGTGGGCTAGAAACTGGGAAAAACGAAAATGGAGAATTGTGACGACTCCTAAAAGAAGAATGGGAGGTAAGAGCTACTGAAAAGAAAGCCAACCAGCCATGTAAGAATTTGTGTATGTGACCACTAGCCACTTCCTCAATTTGGTCTGGGGTAACAGGAGAAGATTTAGGAGTCTCAGGATTACAGGAGGGAAGCATTTTCTATAAGGGTGACATTTAGGAGTTTAGGAGTGCCCAGCCTTTGAACTAGTCACGAAATATCATAAATTAACTGGTGTGTGTGTGTGTGTGTGTGTGTGTGTATGTGTGTGTGTATGTGTGTGTGTGTGTGTGTGTGTGTGTGTGTGTGTGTGTATGTGTGTGTGTGTATGTATGTAGTGGGGAGTGGTGGTGGATGGGAACATGAGCCAAAGCATGTAGCTAAATTCGCTGATACAGTAGAGACTTTATTAGGCAATTTATATTCAGAAGTTTGAAGCTTAATTGGCTGGGGTCTGTCCTTGAGGGCACATTTCCCTTTATTCCATTGAAGATAAGGCCTCTACTTAATCTAGTTAGTTCTTTTAACATATGCCTTGGTCCATTAAATATCCTGGTACTCCTTTTCTCTTCAAAGCACAAATGTATTTCTGTGGTCCCAACTTGGTGCTTTTCACTATAGAATTGCATAAAAGTGACAATGACTGGTCATCATGCCACAGAAATATTACTAGACTGTCTTGACATCTCTTCCAACTAAGAAATTAGTTCACTACTTTTTCAACTTGACCTCAGGAGAATTCATAGGATGAAGGCAGAAAACATCTTTATTCTTTCCAAGCCATCACAAGAAGGGTTTCTACCCAAGCTGCTAACATTGTATTCCCCCAGTACTTTTTGAGGAATACATCTCAATGTGGACACACTGTTCTCACATCATTGACTTCTAAATATCTCCTGGCTCATTAAATTTCTGTATAGTTTTCAACTTAGTCCAAAAGCCACAATCTTCTACATTTCTATATATCACATGGTCAGGCCTAGTACCAACTGTCTTAGTTATTTTACAAGAGAATTCATTTATTTATTTATTTATTTATTTATTTATTTATTTATTTATTTATTTAGATATTAACACATGGACATAATGTTTCCTACATCAAAGACACTCTCAAGAGTTTAAAGATTTATTTACTTTATGTATATGTGCAAACTGTTGCTGTCTTCAGACACACAAGAAGAGGGCATTAAACCCTTTTACAGATGGTTGTGAGCCACCATGTGGTTGCTGGGAATTGAACTCAGGACCTCTGGAAGAGCAGTCGGTGCTCTTAACCACTGAGCCATCTCTCTAGCCCCACAAGGGAACTTGTAAAAGGAAGCATTTAATTGGGCTCATGATTTCAGAGGATTTGAGACCATAATAGCAGATCAAGGGCATGGTGGTAGGGACAGCAGAGAGCTCAAATCATGACCCACAATCAGGAGGAGGAATAGCACAGGTCTTTTGAAACCTCAAGCCTGCTTCTCCTTCAACAAGGCCACACCTACTAATCCTTCCCAACCAGTTCCATGTATTCAAATATATGGGTCGTGTTATTATTCTAGTCACCACGATTAAGGGATTATTGAGATCATGATTTAGAAACTTTTAGTCTACAGTTAAGCATACTCCTCCTTTACTGTGATCTGAGGTAAGTCACAGCAGCACAGCAAGGAGAACATGATGGAGGAAAGCAGCCGTTCTCATGGCAGACAAGCAGAGTGTAAGAGAGCTAAGGAAAAAAGAATGTCCTTTAAAGTCTTCTGTTTCCCTAACACTGATGATCCGCTCGCTACTATTGGAGCCACCAGCTCCAGCCCTCAACCACGCCATCAGCAGAGGAGGCTATAAGGAACACAATATATTCAAGCCATGACATTTGTCTTTCAGTATGTTTTATTTGAGTTTCCTGTCTTCATTTATAGTTTTAACATCTTTAGAAAGATGGCTCACCAACACATCTTTATACACTTGGGGAAAAAGGCAGGGAGAAAGCGATTTACCATTTCTATGTGGAATATCTCAAAAGGGTGCAACTGGAGACACACTCCAGAGGGTTAGGGTATTTGCCTAGCATGTGCAAGGCCCTAGGTTCTATCCTGGTCAAGGCTGTACATGGAACCTGAGTGATCTCAGTGTGGAAGGGATATGTAGCTGTGTTGCCCTGACAGTTATAGAGGTTATTTATTGTGTACCAAGTCCAGACTACAGAAAATGGCTTAGAGTGGACTAATGGATACTTAAATGGAGCAGTCTGGAGTTCAGGCTACTTATATGAGCAATCAAACCAGTGAAACCCTCTCTGGGAAGTCAGAGGAGAGTTTCAAATACAGAAGGAACAGCAATGTAATTAATAGCAACATTTTGCAGAGAGGTCAGGCTGGCTGAGGATTGCGAAGTGGCCAAAATAGTGTAAATGATTCTTTAAATGTCTTTTGTAGTGACATTTTATGGGAAGTGATACAGTCTTAAGGTGACCTTTTAAGGAAATGAGATGTAAAAAGGTGGAGTTTGCATGGAATGAACATTCTTCTTAAAAAAAAAAAAATTAAGCAAGTAAAAGAAATGGAAGGAAACATTTTTTATTATGGTGTGATACAAACGGATTTATAGCAGATGTTGTTGAATACGCAAAAGATCCAAGAAAACATGTGTAACTGACAAAAGTTGATTAGGGTCTGGGGGAAGCAGTGGTACCCATATACAATTTAAAAATGGGTGCACAGTCACCTAGAAAGGAGAGGCTGATATCACGAGCATGTTTGTGAGAAGTATTGACACAGTCTAAGGTTGGTTGGCTGCCATGTGCTATAAGGCATTTATGATAGAATATAGTTTTAGGAAGGTATAGGTAATCTATAGAAAGTATGCAAGGAGCTGGAAAGATGGCTCAGCAGCTAAGTGAATATATTTCCCTCCCAAAGGGACCCACGTGCAAATCCCAGCACTCAAGCTGTCTAGATGACAATGGCCTATAAGGCCAGCTATAAGGGACATGATATTCTCTTCTGTCCACTGTAGGGACTGCACTAATGCATATGCATTTACACACACGCATATACACTCACATGCTAATGCAAATCTTAAAAAATAAGAACAAAAATTTTTGGGAAAAAGTTACTGTAGAAAAAATATAATATGAACTAATAAGAGAAGATATATATATATATATATATATATATATATATATATACATACATACATACATACATACATACATATATATATATATATATATATATATATATATATATATATATATATATATATATATATGTATATATATAGTACCAGTCATCAAATAAACCAGGTTTGGGCACATCATTCTTCCCTAATTGCCTCATTTAGAAAATCAAGTTGATCCAGAGGTTTGTCTAAGTTCTACTTATTCAATCACTTCGTGATTACTTGGCCTCATTAGACAGTCTTTATTTGGTGAAAATCTAAACCAAGTCAGGCACTGGGTACACAAAAGTTAAAATTTTTCCACGGGGGGGGGCGGGGTGCGCATTCCGTCTGCTTATAACAAGAAATGAAAGCAGACTATTAACTTAGAGACATGGGGAGTAATGGAATTTTCTGTACAAACTGCACAGCTACTTCCAGTAGTATCTAGCTTAGGCTAGATTGCCCACAAGCAATGGAGTCGGCCTGCTATAAAGATGTCCTGATACAGGTAGAGGGCGAGCCTGGGGGATAGATATGTCTAGAGTCTAGACTACAGTGGATCTGATGGCAGTGTAGACATGATACAAAGGAGTTCACCAGGAAAGGAAGTGTTTAGACATAGTCATCAAAAAGGAATGATGCAAATGATGTGACTGCAGAAGCAATGCTTTATTATGGCGAGGTGAGGGTGTATCTTGAGTTAAGATACAGGAAATGTAACTGAGCACTGGGTGCCGCCTAAGCAAGGTAGGTGTGACCTGGTGCGCTGTCAACCTAGAGATTCTGAAAAGAAATGAAAATCACAAATTAAGGAAAATGCAGATAGTAACAATAGGGTCGTGTAAACAACGGGCTGGGTAGAAAAACAATGTATGAATGGCGGGCGGGACAGCTGTAGCAATATCTCCCCCTCAACCCCCCACTCCGCCCCTCATTCCTAAACAATGCAAATCCGTGATGCTGAGAAGGTCAGGTCTTCCGCAGGGAGGCAGGTTCTCATTGGGTAAAGAAACAAATGTAGTAGGCAAAATAAAGCCCTTTCTCCGAACATGTCCACGCTTTAAATCTCATAGCTTGTGAAAATATTACCTTACAAGGCAAGAGACACGGCAGACGGGATGAAGTTTAAAGGGCTTGAAGTTGTGAAAATACCCCGGATTATCTCTGTAGGCCCACTGTAATTCCGCAAACTGAGACCCCTTTCCAGCTGTGATCAAGCAATGCGGCAGCATGAGGAGGAGCTGATACCCTCAAGCTAAGCTTTCCGGATGGAGCCACCAGGTGCAAAGATCAGAGAGAAGCTTCTAGAAGTTAAAGAGCCCAGCTGACACCCTAGGAGGAAACAAAGATGTTAGTCCTTTCCCTGACTGCACTGGCTCTGGATAGAGGTTGTTGTAGCACCGGACCTGGTTGGAGCTGGTGAAGAGGACAGGCAGTCTCTCTGGAGTTGACAGCCATCCAACCTTGCAGTGCTTAAAAAAACCTACCCTGAACTTTTGACCCACCAAACTATGAGGAAGATTTATGTGGCATTAGCCCACAGTGTTTACAGTGATTTGTTGCAGCAGTAAGGAAACTAATACAGAGGCCCTGGAGAGATAATTTGAGACAGTCAGGCAATGTGCTAAAAGAGAGTTTTAGGGAAAAGAGTGTAAATATTTAGGGATCTGAGAGTATTGGGGGGGGGCTTTTTTTTTTATTCTTTTGGTTTTGAAAAATGCACACGGATCTAATTTTAAGAAAGATATTTTTCATAAAATTACATGGTGGTTCAAGGTATTAAGTCATGTGTGTTAAAATAGAAGCTGTGCGGTATGTGAAAAGTAACAAATCTATTTGACAATTAGTGCTAACAATGTCGGCATGAATTAAAAACCATTTTATAAAGAAAAAAATACCACACAAAACAAAAGCAATGTTTTTAATAAATAAATACGTATGCAGGTCTGATATGGCAAAAGTGAAGTCAGTTTCTATTGCATGGTAATTTAATTGCCCACAATATAAACAGTTATTAACCTCTCTCAGTTCCAGTCTGCTATTTAAATTCAGAAATCTTTCCAAATCACACAGTATTCATCCCAGGATATAGTCTTGAACATTGTTCAAGGAAATGGGGCTGGAGACAATTTAATTTTTAAAATGGAAAAGAAAATCAAGTAATCCAGCAACAGAGAAGAAGGCAATCCAAGCCATCAGCCCCCATCTTTCCGTGGTTTCAAAGCAAAGATGCGTTCAATCCCATCCTTGTCCCTCAAGCCCATTGCTCTGGGAAACTGTTCCTGACAGATAGATGAAAGCGGAGGGGAGCTTGCCTGCACTTGGCTGATGTTCAGGAGCCATCTTTCCCAGAACCTCCTTTATGGCAAAAGCAAATATTTTAATTTACACTAAAGTGACTGTACATTTTCCACGCGTACATTTGATGATTCACATTCTTCCTTGTTGACTCACTTCTTTCTCGCATGTTAAAAATCACTCCTTAAATTTGTTTGAGAATAACTAAATTCTTCTTGGCCCTTCTTAAGACTGGCTTCTCCATGACAGACTGACCACACTCCTTAAAAAAAGTCTGACCAAAAGGAAAATATAACATATGGTCTCTGCATAACTAGCATATCCAGGAACTCAAAGTTTATTTCTAATATGAGATCTTGCATGATATTTTAGTACCTAAAATATTTAAGAAGTTATTTTCTTATGGAAATAAAATATATTTAAAATGGGTACTTCTAGATAGAAAAAGGTAAACATTAAGTATAATAAAACTTAAAATCTATGATATATTCCATGTACTCCAGACTGTCCTCAAAGTTTCAAACCTCCTGCCTTCAGAATGAGTACCACAACAAAAGGATATAGACCAAATTGAGGAAAAAATAAGTTTAGTAAGCATTCAGAAAGCTAAATGATTAGGAGACACAAAAGACAACTGTAAGAAGTAGATAGTAGTACACTTGACCTAGGAAGGCCTGAACCATATAAGTGCTTTAACTTTGGGCTTAGATTCTATGGGCCTTGAGCTTAGCATTGTGATTATTCCAATCTATTAAAAGAATGGAATGGCATTCACATTACACAATAGTTATTATGAAGCTCAGCTATTAAAAACAATGACTTTATGAAATTCTTAGGCAAATGGGTGGAATTAGAAAATATCATCCTGAGTGAAGTAACCCAATCACAAAAGAACACACGTGGTAGGCATTCACAGATAAGTGGCAATTAGCCCAAAATCTCAGAATACCCAAGATACAATTCACAGACCACATGAAGCTCAAGAAGAAACACCAAAGTGTGGGTGCTTCAGTTCTTCTTAGAAGGGGAAGAAATATTCAAGGCAGGAAATATGGAGACAAAGTATGGAGCAGAGACTGAAGCAATGGACATCTAGAGACTGTCCCACCTGGGGATCCATCCCATAAGCAGACAGCAAACCCAGCCAATATTTCAGATTCCAGGAAACGCTTGCTGAGGAGCCTGATATAGCTGTCTCCTGAGAGGCTCTTCCAGAGACTGACAAATACAGAGTCCTCAATGGAGGAGTTAGAGAAAGGGTTGATGGAGCTGAAGGAATTTGCAAACGCTTAGGAAGAACAATAATATCAACCAACCAGACCACTCTGAGCTCCCAGGGACTAAACTACCATCCAAGGAGCACACATGGAGGGACCCATGGCTCCAGCCCCTTATGTCACAGAGGATGGCCTTATCAGGCATCAATGGGAGGAGAGGCCCTTGGTCCTGGGAATCCTGATGCCCCAGTGTAGAAGAATGCCAGAGTTGGGAGGCAGGAGGGAGTGAGTGGATGGGGGAGCACCTTCATAGAAGTAGGGAGATGAGATAAGGGGATTCTGGAGGGGAAACAGGGAGAGGGGATAACATTTGAAATGTAAATAAAGGAAATATTCTATGAAAATAACCTGGAGAAACCCTTAATGTGTGTGCTAATATATGTATAGATTGGTTGCCACTCATTGTGCTTATATGATGCAGATAGTGTCCTTTCATTCTGCTTTTTCTTATTCCAAACACAGAACCCACGTGATAGATGCACAAAAACACATATATTAAATGCAACCCAGCAGCAGTGTGAATAATCTGGAATAGGAGATGATTGGAATCAATGTTTTTTTCTGGTGGGAGGAGTTTACATGTGACCTTCCAGGGAACGAGAATTACATGAGTCATGGTTAGCCAAGATTTGCAATTAGGTTGCATTCCATTAGAACACACAGGTTAATCTGAAGGCTACCCAAGACCTTGTTGAACAATTAAGAGGCAATTGACTGTGGAATAACAACTCTTATAAAACTTAGATCCAAGTGAATAGTAGTGCCAGTACTAAAGCAAAAAGAATCGGTGGAACCAGGTTGACATCCAGGTCCCATTGCACATGTCTTTTGTGCCTTTCTCTCTCTTCTGAACACTTCCTATCAAAGGGGATGGATTCAGGATCACAGTTTGGCACTGTTTGAAATTCTGATTATGTTGCCACCAAACCTCTGATCTAAAGTTCTTGGGGTGAAATACTTTGAAGTCAGAATCGAGAGATGGATAATTGGATTGATGGTTCCCATTTATATTGTTGAACTCCAAAAGTTCAACAACCGGCTATTAACTTTCTAAAGGCTATAGTGGGAGTATCTTTTGGCAAACATTACTGTTTTATTAAATACATGTGACACAGAGAAGAAGAAACATCAATGCTATCAACCATGAGAAGACTTAATATGAAACAATAGTGGGGTTACTAGCTACATTATTTTTAGTACTCTTTTAAAAACTAATCTGGCTTTGCTGAATCAAATGGGCTGCATTCAACTAGAAATGCCTTGTAGATATTTTAAGGCCAAATACATCAGGACAGCCAATACATATAAATGGGTACACTTCTTTTGGAAAGGGAATATATAAATTTATTGCTACAGGGCCTTCTTTTGCCTTAACAGGGCACCGTGCATTGGCAAGTCAGTTGCACTAGAGAATGAATATGCATCACTCTTGACATTCTTAATCTATTTATTCTGCTACACATTATCTGAGACATCCAAATATTCAGCTTTTAAGAAGCCTGCTGTTTTATTGTTCTTTTTCACAATAGTTTTAGTAATTTAGATCATGTATTACTTATGAGTGCCTTCTAAGGGTGAGAAAAAAGTTTAAAATTATGATGGTGAACATTTGTTCCTGACAGCATAGAGTAGATTTAAGCAAGTTAACAAAAGTTTGAGCTAAGACCTTTTTCAACAATAAATATGGTTAAAAACATTTTTCAAAGAAAATGGAACAAGGATGCTTTAATTAAAGTAATTAAGTAGCTGTGTTATAATGAATAGGCCACTAAAGAAAGCAGATTAAGTATGTATGCCCAGAGTATTACGCTACTGCATAGCTTTGTTCAGAATATGAGTCCAAATTTTGCAGATGACAGTATGTTGAGGATCAGAGCCCTGATGATCAAATTACCACTTATCTACTAGCTGGGGATTGGGTGTTTAATTTATTAACCTTTCTTTCCCCAACTTTTTATTGATTCTTTATAAGTTTTATATTATGTACAACATTTGGATTCATCTCATTCCTTTGAATCTGCCCTCTGTCCTTGTTACCTCCAGCCCAAAGAAAAATAAATCCATCAATCAATCAATCAACCAAACAAACAAAAACAAAAAAAAAGTATAGAAAACATCTTGTCATTAAAACTATAGTGTGTCACAATATGTCCTACAAAATATACCCCCTTCCCGCCCCCACTACACACATCTTCACTTGTAAATGTTGATTGAGTCTTTGGTCTGGTTCAAGACTGAATGATGGAAGGCAGACTTCTGTGCAAAAGTGGATTTCTGAATAGCACTCAAAGAGAACATCCACTTCGATATATCTCTACAATTGGCTCTTGACAGATACTATGGAAGCAATCCAAACACTAGCAGGCACTAAATTTCAGAAGGTCTGTCCATATTGTCATTGTGGCATGGTATGGCAGCATGCAGGCAAACATGGTGCTGGAGAAGTTGCAGACAGTTCTACATCTTGATATCTTGATCCATGGGGGGTGGTGTGAGTGAGTGAGGGGGAGGAGGAGGGTGGAGAAAGGGAAGGAGAAAAGGAGGGGAAGAGGGAGCAGGAGAGGGAAAAAATTGGGTCTTTCTTGGACTTCTGAAACCACAAAACCTATCCCCTCCCCCAGTTCATAAATTACTTTTATGGAACACTTAATATCCAAATTCTAGAAGAGACTAAATAATACAAAAGAGAATTTCTGACTTATAATTTAGGTTGGCAGAAATTATAAAGCACGATTAACATGCTTCAAAAGAAGGCCTTTTCTTTTTTCAAGAAGGGAAAGATTTCCAAATTTTTGGTATTTTCACGGGACAAAAACAAAAGTTTTTAACTATGGTCACTTGGGATTGTTGGTAGAACACACTTGGGATGTATGACTTAAAGGGTGCTGATAAGTTAGAAAGGTATGGAAGAGAAACAGAAAGATGACTATTCCATGTATCTTTGATTAGGTAAAATGGCTCCAGTATAACATGTTCAACACATGAAAGTTCAAATACATAAAAATGAACTTAGATAACTGCAGCCATGATAACAGAACATGTGCGGTTTTGATAAAAATAAAACTGTGGGCACACAGCCATCAGGAATTACAGCCTGCCCACAGAGAGCTGAGCACTCAGAGGAGCATTCTCCCACCTGAGCTTACAGGTGAGACACCCCCCATCTCCTGACTATCTGGGGAGAGACCACCTAGACCTCACAGGGTGCTGAGATTTTAGTGCAGACTGAGGACAGACTGTTACAGCCTCCATTTATGCCCAGAGCCACAGGCAGAGCCAGAACATAGCCATTGGGACTTCTCGTAGAGAGCTGAGCACCCAGAGGAGACTCAGGGGCACATCCCTCCTGATCCTACAGGTGTGCCCACACTCTTCCTTCACTGACTATCTGGGGTGAGACTACTTGGAACTCTCAGGGTGCAGGGATTCGGTACTGCTTGGATCAGTGCCCTTCAAGCCTCCTTCTGCACCCAGAGCTAGAACCAGCGCATCGCCATCAGAACTCACACTGCACATAGAGAGCTGAATACCCAGGACTAATCTATTTCCAAAGCCCATGGCCCACAGATGCACAAGAAAGACAAGGTCCATTCAGGCAACAAGATCAACAAACATCAAACATAAGAAGACGGCAAGAGGCAAGCACAAGAACCAAAGCAACAAAAACTAAGACAACCTGAAAACATCATAACTCAGCTCTGCCACCACATCAAGTATTATATATACCAACACACCAGAAAAACAAGATTTGAACTGAAAATCATGCCTTATGCTGATGATAGAGGGTCTTGAGAAGCACATGAATAACTCTCTTAAAGAAATACAAAAGAACACAGATAAACAAGTATACTCCCTGAGAGAAAGAAATACAGGAAAACACAAACAAACAGATGAAGGTATGAACAAAACCATCCAGGATCTAAAAACAGAAATGGAAATGGAAACAATAAAAAAAATATGAAGGGAGACAACGCTAGTAATAGAAAACCTGGGAACAAGATCAGGAATCATAGACACAAACATCACCAATAGAATACAAGAAATAGAAGAGAAAATCTAAGGGGACAAATATAACATAGAAAGCATTGACAGGACAGTCAGAGAAAATGTAGAAATTCAAAAGTTCCTAACAGAAAACATCCTGAAAATTCAGGAAAAAGTGAGAAAACCAAACTTAAGGATAATAGGTATAGAAGAGAGCGAAGAATCCCAAATAAAGGCCCAGTAAATATATTCAACAAAATTATGAAAGAAAACTTTCCTAACCTAAAGAAAGATGAAGTGAACATACAAGAAGCCCACAGAACTCCAAATAGATTGGATCAGAAAATAAATTCCTCCCTACACATAAAAGTCAAAACACCAAATGTTCAAAACAAAGAAAGTATACTAAAATCAGTAAGAGAAAAAGAACAAGTAACATATAAAGGCAGACTGATCAGAAATACAACAGACTTCTCAAAAGAAACTATGAAGGCTAAAAGATCCTGAACTGACATCATACAGACCCTAAGAGAACACAATTACCAGCCCAAGTTACTATATATAGCATAATGCTCACTTACTATAGATGGAAAAACCAAGCTATTCTTTGACAAAAACAAATTTACACAGTATCTGTCCACAAATACATCCTTACAAAGGATAATAGATGGAAAACTCCAACACAAGGAGGGAAAATGTGCCTTAAGAAAATGAAGAAAATAATTCTCTTGCAACAAAACCAAAAGAAGAAAAGCACATAAACATAATTCTACCTGTAACAACAAAAATAAAAGGAGACAACAGTCACTATTCCTTAATATCTCTTAACAGTAATGGACTCAATTCCTCAATAAAAAGACATAGACTATCAGACTGGATATGTAAAGAGGATCTAGCATTTTGCTGCATACAGGAAACACATCTCAATTGCAAAGACAGCCACAACATCAAAGTAAAAGGCTGGAAAAAAAAACTCTCCAAGCAAATAGCTCCAAGAAACAAGCTGGAGTAACCATTTTTATATCAAATAAAATAGATTTTCAACCAGAAGTTATCAAAAAAAAAAAAAAAAAAAAAAAAAAAGGATAAGGAAGAACAGTTTTTAATTAACAAAGAAAAAATCTAACAAGACGAACTCTGAATCCTGAACATCTATGTTCTAAATAAAAGGGCACCCACATTCATAAAAGAAACAATACTAAAGCTCAAAGCATATATTGTACCACACACAATAATAGTGAGAGACTTCAACACCCCACTCTCATCAATGGACAAATCATGGAAATAGAAATTGAACAGAAACATAGTGAAAGTCACAGAAGTTATGAACCAATTGTATTTCAGAGACATCTATAGAACATTTCATCCTAAAAAAAGAATATACATTCCTCTCATCACCTCATGGTACCTTCTCCAAAATATAGTCAATCTCAAAACAGGCCTCAACAGATATAAGAATATTAAAATAATCCCATGCATCTTATCAGATCACAATTGACTAAGGCTGGTTTTGATAACAACAGAAACAACAAAAAGCCCACATACACATGGAAACTGAACAATGATCTACTCAATGAAATCTTGGTCAAGGAAGAAATAAAGAAATAAATCAATTACTTTGTAGAATTTAATAAAAATGAAGGCACAACAAACCCAAATTTATGAGATACAATGAAATTAGTGTTAAGAGTAAAATTCATAGCTCTAAGTGCCACCAAAAAGAAAATGAAGAGAGCACACATTAGCAGCTTGATAGCACAGATGAGAGCCTCTAAAACTAAAAGAAGCAGATACACCCAAGAGGAGTAGACAGCAGGAATGAATCAAACTCAGAGCTGAAACCAACCAAGCGGAAACAAAAAGAACTAAACAAAGAATCAACAAGAGCAGGAGCTATTTCTTTGAGAAAATAAACAATATTGATAAACCCATGGCCAGACTCGTTAAAGGCCAAAGAGAGAGAGTCAAAATTAACAAAAACAGAAATAAAAGGGGAGATATAGCAACAGAAACTGAAAAAAAAATTAAGAAATCATCATATCCTACTACAAAAGCCTATACTCAACGAAACTGAAAAATCTAAAGAAAATAGACCATTTTCTAGTCAGATACCAGGTACCAAAGTTAAATCAGGATCAGATAAACTATCTAAACAACCCCACAACCCCTAAAGAAATAGAAGCAATCATCAAAAGCCTCCCAACCAAAAATAGTCCAAAACCAGATGGGATCAGTGCAGGAATCTATCAAACCTTCACATATACTCTCCAAACTATTCCAAAAAAAAAAAAAAAAAAAAAAAAAAAAAAAAAAAAAAAAAAAATACTAACAGAGGGAACACTGACCAACTCAATCTTGGCAGCCACAATTAGGCTCATACCTAAACCACACAAAGACCCTATAAAGAAAGAGAACTTTAGAACACTTTCCCTCATGAACTTTGATGCAAAAATACTCAATAAAGTTGCTGCAAAACAAATCCAAGAACAAATCAAAATGATCATATATCATGATGAAGTAGGTTTTATCCCAGGTATACAGGGATAGTTCAATATATGGAAATCTATCAATGTAATTCACTATATAAACAAACTCAAAGGAAAAAATTATCATCTCATTAGATGCTGAAAAAGCATTTGACAAAATTCAATACCCATGTTGAAACTCTTGGAAAGATCAAGAATCCAAGGCCCATACCTAAACATAGTAAAAGCAATATACAGCAAACCAGTAGTAAACGTAAAACTAAATGGAGATAAACATGAAGCTATCCTTCTAAAATTAGGGACTAGACAATGCTGCCCACGTTACCGCTCCCTATACAATGTAGTACTGGGAATTATAGCCAGAGCCATCAGAGAGCAAAAGGAAGTCAAAGTGATAAAAATTGGAAAGGAATGTGTCAAAATATCATTATTTGCAGATGATGGTATGGTATAATTAAATGACCCCAAACATTCCACTAGAGAACTTCTACTGCTAATGCAAAGAGGCTGGCTATAACATTAACTGAAAAAAAAAAAAATTAGTTGCCTTCCTCTACTCAAAGGATAAAGAGGCTGAGAAAGAAATTATGGAATCAACACCCTTCACAATAGTCAAAAAAAATATAAAATACTTTGGTGTGACACTAACTAAGCAAGTGAAAGATCTATATGACATGAACTTTATGTCTCTGAAGAAGGAAATTGAAGAAGATCTTAGATGGTGGAAAGATCTCTCATGCTCATGAATTGGAAGAATCAACATAGTAAAAATGGCCATTTTGCCAAAAGCAATCTACATATTCAATGCAATCCCGATCAAAATTCTAACTCAATTCTTTATGGAATTAGAAAAAGAAATTTGCAAATTTATTTGGAATAACAAAAAATCCAGGATAGCAAAAACTCTTCTTAACAATAAAAGAACTTCTGGGGGAATCACTATCCCTGTCTTCAAGCTGTATTACAAAGCAACTGTGATAAAAACTGCATGATATTGGTACAGAAATAGGAAGGTAGATCAATGAAACAGAATTGAAGACACAGAAATGAAACCACTCACCTATGGTCACATGATCTTTGACAAAGGAGCTGAAAGCATTTAATGGAAAATGGACAGCCTCTTCAACAAGTAGTACTGGTTCAACTGGCAGTCAGCATGCAGAAGAATGCAAATAGACCCTTTCTCATCTTGTACAAAGCACAAGTGCAAGTGGATCAAAGATCTCCACATAAAACCAGGTACACTGAAACTATTAGAAGAGAAAATGGGGAAGAGTTTAAAACACATAGGCACAGGGGAATTTTTCCCTGAGCTGAACACCAATAGCTTATGCTCTAAGATCAAGAATCAACAAATGGGACCTCATGAAATTGCAAAATTTCTGTAAGGTCAAGGACACTGACAAGAAGACAAAATATCAGCCTACAGATTGGGGCTAGTATCCAATATATGCAAAGAACTCAAGAAGATAAACTCTAAAGAATCAAATAATCCTATTTAAATGTAGTACAGAGCAAAACAAAGAATTCTCAACTGAGGAATATCAAATGACTGAGAAGCACCTAAAGAAATGGTTAACATCCCTAGTCATCAAGGAAATGCAAATAAAAACAACCCTGAGATTCCACCTCACACCAGTTAGAATGGCTAAGATCAAAAATTCAGATGACAACAGGTGCTGGTGAGGATGTGGAGAAAGAACACTTCTCCACTGTTGGTGGGGTTGTAAACTGGTACAACCACTCTGGAAATCAGTTTGGTGGTTCCTCAGAAAATTGGACATAGTACTCCCTGAGGACACAGGTATTTTACTACTGGGCATATACCACAAAGAGACTCCAAAATCTAACAAGGATACATGCTTCACCAAGTTCATAGTGACCTAATATATAATAGCTAGAAGCTGGAAAGAACCCAGATGTCCTGCAACAGAGGAATGGATACAGAAATTGTGGTACATTTACACAATGCAGCACTACTCAGCTGTTAAAAAAATGGCTTTATAAAATTCCTAGGCAAATAAATGGAGTTAGAAGCTATCATCTTGAGTGAGGTAACCCAGTCACAAAAGAACACACACGGTACGTACTTACTGATAAATGAATACTAGTCCCAAAATGCTCTAAATACCAAGAAATAATTCACACACTTTATGAAACTCAAAAAGTAAAAAGGGCAGAATATGGGTGCCTCAGTCCTTCTTAGAATGGAGAACAAAACACCCAGGGGAGGAAATACAAGGACAAATAGAGAAACATGAATTGAAGAAAAAAATTTAGGGACTGTCTCACCTGTGGTTCCACCCCATATGCAGCCACCAAACTCAGGCACTCTTTATGATTCGAAAATTGCTTACTGGCAGGAGCCTATATGTATGTAACCTCAGAGGCTCTACCAGAGTCATACAGATAGAGTTGAACATGCTTGCAGCTAACCATGGAACTGACCATGGGGATCCCAAAGAGGGACCTGGAGAAAGGAGTGAAGAGGCTAAAAGGGTTTACGACCCCATGGGCAGAACAACATTACCAACCAACCAAACATTCTAGAGTTCCTAGGGATTAAAATACCAACCAATGAGCACACATGGAGAGACCCATGGTTTCAGTTGTATATGTAGAAGAGGATATCATTTTCTGGCATAAATGGGAGGAAAGGTCTTTGGTTCAGTGATGCAAGATCTTCCAGTGTAGGGGAATGTTAGTGAGCTGAGATGGGAGAAGGGGTTGGAAGAGGGAACACCTTCATGGAAGGAGGTGGAGGGGGAGGGATAATGGGATTGGGGGGATAGGGGATAACATTTGACATGTAAATACAGAGAATATCCAATAGAAAATTTTTAAAAATGTACCACTTACCATTACTAGGAAGGTTTGCTATTTGTGAGATGGTTTAAATTAACCTATCCAACATAAATACTCACATAAATAATTAGGCTGAAGACATGGCTTGGGACCAGGAAACAACCCAAATTTTTTTTCCATTTTCTCTTTTATATGAACATGAAGACAGCCTTCTGTACAGCTAGATTAGGTCCACACAACCACATGTTGACCCATACTGTGGACAGATATCATTCACGCTGCTGCTGGATCTAGACTTCACACAGACTTTCACACCCATTCTCTTTTCTGCTTGGTTAGCTTCTGAAGAGACTGCTATTCCAAAGGCCAAGACTCATCTAACCCACACTGTCCTCTGACAAGTCTGAAAGCTACCTTTACTATAAAGACCACATACATATTTTGATATCTATACAACCCAACTTCTTTAATCTTTTCCCTCATCGTATCTTTGATTCATCTTTCAAAACCAATGGTTCTACCTACTTAAGTGAATTAATTAACCCAAGAGGACCCTGGTCCATAGTTTGAGAAACACCCTAATAGAGAATACTAAAGTTCAGATAAGGTTATGTTATGCTTGCTGTTAAAACAGATGGACTGAATTAAGTGTGTGAGGATCTTGGAACTAAGGTTCAGAAAAAACAGAATAAAATCATTCTCTTGTCTTCTTAGGTAGCTAAAATCTGACCCAATTTCCTCATTGATTGGCAACAATATGAACAAATGCCAGAGACTAGTCTTTTTCAAAAAGAGGCAAATAATAATTATCTTTTTTTTCTATTTAACATATATTTGTTAATTGACTTTATTGGACTTTGAAGAAATAAATTATTTCTGGGTTTAACATTTTCTCCTCATTTTTTTTACTTTTTTATTAAATTAATTTATTTACATTGTAAATGTTGTCCCCCTTCCCTGTCCCCCCTCTGAGAATTCTTCACCCCATCCCATTCCTCTTTGCCTCTGAGAAGATGCTCACTGCCCAACCTCCCACCTCCCACACCCCATCCCCTTTACCCAGCTCTCTACCTCCCCCCCACCCCCTGCCACTTTGTATTTTCCTATACAAAGTCTAGAGAAAGGAAACAGTAACTTTGTAATGGTGGTGATTCTTTTCCTCTTGGCCTGGGCTGTCACCAAGTGAACACTTGGTTCCACTTCCATTTCACAGGGTCAAGGCCAAGCCTTTCCCTTCATATCATGGCTTACTACAGTTTCTGGGTAAGAATCCTATCCCTCCGATCTGTCCAGTTTCCATTCCTACTCATGGTTGACTTCCTAAGAACCACTGAGAAAAACTGATCTGTCAACCGTCTCAAATACTCCAGCTCCTCCAAGAAGAAGACTTTGATTAGTTGCTTGCTTTTATGTAATACATTGCTCAAGCAAGACGGTATTAACTTGGTAGAACCATGGAGCTCAACCACTTCTACAAAATGTAGGAAATCTGGGGATCACACTCTCGACCCTTAGATCTACCTCCACACAGCCTTCCATCTGTGAGTTTCACATCATTTTAAACCATTAGGAGACTTATAGTGTCCTCTGTCTCTACTTGAACTGTCAGGAAATTTTGATGACAAGCTGCCACACAAGCCTCCTGATGATAAGAATGTTTATTTAATTTTTTTTTCATCAAAACATCGTGATATTTCAGCATTACATCGCAGGAGTAAATTTAAAACAGATTTGGGCCTAGCTTCTTCACAAGCCTATGATGTTACTTACATAGGAGAGAAATGATCAACTAAATGTTTCAGCCAACATTGCTTAAAGTGTGTGGTCATGCTTTAATATGAAGATTCCATATTGTGTGTACTTGCAGAGCAGGACTTCAAGAGTTAAGCCAGAGAGAAAGTCTAAAATGTTTACAAGGTGCTAGATAACAGGAACGGACACAACACATTCCTATGCTATTGCCATTGATGGGGGGAGTCTACTGGAAGTGAGATAGATGGTTCTTTCACACTGATAAGGACATGGTGTGACATTCCAGAAATCTCATATTTGGTGGCCTAGGAGAGCAAAAATCATGAGTTCCCAGGTTGCCTGGGTTAGAAGCAATTCCTTATCTGAAATATATAGCGCATATATTATATTCATTTCATATATATATGCATATATGCATAGACACAATATTTACAGTATTTAGTTCATTCACTCTAACATAGACTACTACTTTCTGTCTAGAGTATGGAGATGGATTATATACACTGATAATTAACATGAGCTAAAATCAAAGGTATTTAGTTCCCATAGCTCTGATTCCCTCACACTTATGAAAATTATCAGAGTTACAGAGAAGTAAAAATCATCTGAAGAACAAAGCCCTGGAAATCTGTGATGGTTCACCACAGACGTGGATGCCTGAAACAACTATTAGACTGATCAGAGGGACCCCAATGGAGGAGTTAGGGAAAGAACTGAAGGAGCTGAAGGGGCCTTATCTGGCTTCAATGGAAGGGGAGGCTCTTGGTCCTGTGAAGGCTTGATGCCCCAGTGTAGAGGAATGCTAGGGAGGTAAGGAGGGTATAGGTTTGTGGGTATGGAAGCACCCTCATAAAAGCAGAGTAAGGGAAAATGGGATAGGGGTTTGCAAAAGGGAATGTGAGGAAGGGTATAGCATTTGAAATGCATATAAATAAAATATCCAATTTAAAATAAAATTAAATTAAAAAGGAAAAAATAAAAATAAAAAATAAATAAAAGAAAAAGTGGTCTTCTCACAAAGAAACACCCCCATCTCTCTCTCTCCTCCTGTTCCTTCCTCCCCCTCTCTCTTCCATCCTCCTCCCCCTCTCCCTCCATTCCTCCTCCCCTTCTCCCTCTCTTTCCCATCCCCGTCTCTATCTCTTTCTCCCTTTCTCCCCCCTCTGTGTACCTCTGTACATACATTTCCATAGATGTCAACAACTACGAGTTCTTCCTGACTTTAAATTGAGACTGTCATATTTGTCGTATTTCCTCATATGGATCATTGTTGGATTACATCAAAAATGACCATTCATGCATTGCATTAATATTCTAATTCACATTTCTATAATTGCTATCCAAATAGAACATATTTGTATAGTAAACATATAAAATCTGTTTCTTTCCCCTGCTTCAGTCACTATGAACAAAAACAATGATGTTGACAGTCTTTCTTCTCTAGTCTCCAGATGTTTCAGGGATACACTGTTTCTCTTCTAATTTTTAGTCATATCCCAGGCATGTAGTATACACACTAGAGATATAATAAACAATAAACAATCCATCCATCCTTTCTGTGGAGAAGTAGACTGATACAGACTGGGCAGGGCATCCACCATCACACAACTGCACGATGCCTTCCACTCTGACATCTTATCTCAGTTCCAAAGTGTAAATTTTCTCCCTCCACCTTTGGCCTCGGTCAGAACACCTCAAGGGCTCAGTACATTCACGCTTCGAGATTTATGGAATCAATTACCCTGGTACATAGCTATATGAATCCCATAACAAACATGCTTATTTTACATAAATTGCTGTCCTCATTCCTGATAGATTTTCTACGACACATTTTGAGGAGTCCCAAAGTTATGGGCTACTTAAAGCTTTGTACTCTAAGTACCACATTGCTTTGTTCAGCAGTATCACACATACTCTCATTATTCTAATTTACATGTTTAGTTGTTACCCATGTAAAATACAGTATTAGGTTTACCACCAACGTGTATTTCTTTTGCTAACAAATGTCTTTTCATGTATTTTTCCCTTACTTTCTTCTGGGAAAAGGATGGAGATTATCCCTTCATCTTATATGTACTTCAAAATATTTTAACACATAACTTAAAAAGTTATTTATTATTTTTCTTGTATCTCAGGCTGTCCTCTAAAGCACTGTGTGGCCAAGGGTGGCCTTGCATATCTGATCCTACTCCAGAGCACTGAGATTATAGTGCGCATGACCACAGTACATTTTATGTGTTGCTGATGACCAAGCCTAAGGCTCTGTGCACATTGAGAAAACCTGACAAACTTAACTATATCCACAGCCATTTATTTCCATTCTTATGAGCTGTATGTTTTCTGAGATGTATTTATTATAGAACAATTGGAAAATACAATCATGTGGAAAGTCTTTAAGGCAGATATTGCCAATATTTTACAAAATCACTCTATTGTTACTGATTTACATATACATACACACACACAAGCACACATGCACAGAGAAAGAATGTTACATTTTTCTATCCTGATTCTTTTAACATATGACATTAGAAAATTTTTACTATTAACAACTTTTAATATAGTAAATTGATAACATATTTTAAATAAACCTATCCATACATGTATTAAACTACAGAATAACAATTTCTTATAAACAGAAATATGTTTTAAAATTTCTAAGTCACAACATTCATCTGTACTTTAAAAATAAATTTATACTCCTTTTATAGCATAGAAAGGCTCTATCAAATTTTTTTATAAAAAATATTTGGTATTAATAGCAGAAGCAGGAATACAAAAATAAATGGTAAATAAGGAGCTTAGAAGGAACATTCACTATTATCTGTTTTTCTTTCTAATTATTCTTCAACAAATGATTTTTGAATACTTCTATGTAACAGATGCCATGTTAAGTTCCAAGAAAAAACAGTAGTAAATTGAAAAACAGTAGTAAAACTTCTCCCAAAGTAGATCATTATTTCCCTCAGATCAAAACAGAACTCTTGATAGAAAGGCTTCCTCTTAAGTCTCTGCAGTCTTTTGCCATGCTTCGTCATTCCAAGAGTACAGCACACCTCTATTGTTATGTCATCGACACTTACCCAGGACATCCTTGCCCCTTTTCAAACTTTGTCACTACCAAAGGGCAGTATTGCTGAGAATGAACTTCCTTCTTCCTCCCTTCTTCCCAAGTTCCTTCTATCCCCACTTCCTCCTTTTTTCCTTCCTTTCTTTCTTTTTTTTTTTTTTTTTTTGAACATTTCTGACTTTTGCTAACATCAGACATTGCAGAGAAATTTATAGGCAAACCCGTTGAACCTTATGGAAGACACCACACTATGGTCTGGAATTTCAAGACAGAACCGAGAAATCCTTGGTTCTCACTCTTGCTGTGTGTCATTGAACATTCGGTGGCCTCTTTTGTGAAGTATGGCTTTGTGAGGCTTCACAGAATAAAAACTTCAGAAGAGTGACAGTTTCTTTCTAATGCCAAGATCTTCTGTTTGTGTGTGTGTGTGTGTGTGTGTGTGTGTGTGTGTGTGTGTGTGTGTGTGTGTGTAAGTTTACGATTTGTATTTTTTAGTTACATGCACAGTGTGGGGGTATGGCAGTGAGATCGCAGGTACCTACGGAGTCCAGAAGAAGGCAGCAGATTCCTGGGAACTGCGGTTATAGGAGGTTGTGAGCTGCCTGATGCCCGTGTGCTGGGAACCAAACTCGGTTCCCCGTAAGAGCAGTCCTTGCACCTAAGAGTTAATCCATCCCTCCAGTCCTGAAAGCGTTTGGCACAGATATCATTTCCTGTTTCCATTCTGATAGCCTTACCTTGGTGTTCCTGTCCCTAGCCTTCTGAGATACCCTGGAAGAACACATTGGGATTAGCAGCCCAGCTATTTTTTTTTTAAAAATCTGTCCCATGATTCCCTTTCAGAAATGCTTCTCCCACCAAACCATTTGCTGTCCTGCTAATTAGTGTTTTGAAAACCTGTGAGCTCCTTTAGTACAGAATATATGCTCTGTACTAGCTATGCCATTGGATCCTTCCTGCTTACATTTGTGACACATTAGAGAATCTTAATTATCTGGTGACTGGCTATTGGTCTGAAGTTGGTTATTAAGGGCTCCTGTATTAAGAGTAATTTCCCCCACCTCTTCACCGGAAGATACCCTAGAAGAAGAACAGATTCAATCTCCACTCTTCTAGGAAGCAAGCTACCGGTCCTCTGCGGATGTCCTTGATCTTGATCCTCTCTCACCACCTTCTCATCTGCTCTTGCCATTTATTTTCCTTCAAATTTTCAATGTCCCATATAATGGCCAGAGTGTACAAAACAAAATGTTTGTCTGAGCTGAATGGAGAGGGGGGGAGGCTTAATTCTTGATATGGCATTAAATTTCAGTTTATTTAAAGGAGAAACTAGTTTTAAAAGAATTTAGAGGTCAGTACATAAAAAGGAACATGGCCTGTTATCAATGCAGAGCACACTTCTCACCTCAAAGGAAACAGGAAAGGAGTTTACTCTGAAGCTAACATTAGTTACCAAGGCAGAGAACCATGGTATTAGGCTACCCTGAATACCTGTTCCAGTATGGAAATAACTCCACGACGTTTTTATAGCTACAGAAGACAGAAGTTGAAATCAAGGCACTTTTTGTGTGTATTATGGGAGTACCAGGAAGGCAACTTAGACAAAGTTAGAAGTCGCTGCTGTAGGTTTTGGATGTTGTCTGATGCCTTTCTCAGCCTTGGCGTTGGCAAGCGTCTGTTAGTTATTACATTATAAAACACTTGACCCGATCATCACTGGGATCATCAGATCGGTCGTGAGCTGGGCAGTTGTTGTTAAGGGGTCTAAAGATAGTCCATAGTAAGTTTGCACAGGATCTGCAACTACCCAACCCTGCACAATACCAAAGTCCCAAATGTAAAAATTTTAACATAGTTGTGTGTGTTTTCCTTCCAGAGACCCAAATTCACGATGCAGTACTTGGGGAATGAAGTACCCGGGCAAGAAGAGGTTATGAGTTTTTACCCATAGTGTTTAAATGGCTGCACGAGACCCACTTTCTCCTACCTTGGCTACTTCTACTTTCTGCAAGGTCCCTGCAGGTATAAAGCCCATGCTGTAGACCCTCTCAAAGGTCATGCTCCATCCTTATATTCATTTCCGTTGACAAATAATCCCAAGGCACCTGTGTAGACTAACTCACAAACACCGCTTCTGAAAACCTCTGTCTGAAAGCTGCTCTGCTGAGACAAGTTTATGAGCGTTGCTTCTATAACTCATTATGGAGAATATATGTGGAAGAGTCATGATGGCAGGAAGATTAGAATGCACATGGTAACTATCTAATTGATTATCTGGACAATCTGCCAATCCACTCCTGCAATACCACTAAATTTGTACTTTTAATAATTAACCTAATTATCATACTTTGATTTGAAAGCTGAGTTCAGGGATTGAGGATCTTATTTGAAAAACTGACTGAATTGAATTTCCTAGTCCTTTAAGAGACTGCCAGCCTTTCCCTGTCAGCATTTTGGAGAAATGCTCATTCAGCACCTACAGGTTTAAGAGTAGACCATCTCCGGGTCTGTAGCCCCCCAACCCCCACTTCGAATCTCCATTTCCTTACACGAATTCTCTTTTCCATTTTTTCAGCCTTGACAAACGTGAACAACAGTAAATTCAAACTATCTGTGGAAGTAACTGATAAATGCTAAGAGCCATTGTTAACTGGATGACAGGTATTTACCGTGTTTCACCAGGGCTCATCCTCCCCCACATCACTCTGGAGTTGGAAAGGGTATATATATAAAATATATAATTGGAAACTTCATTTCTCTTAGTACTTCTGCTAAGACCACAACAAAAGGAATGGTTTTGTTTCTCAACATCCAGGAATCTGTATGTTTTAAATTTCTTTCTACCATTATCGGTCCATGTGTGGAATGAACTCATGCAAAGAAGGGAGGGGTGAGAGCAGGTGATACTCAGTCCTATTAGAGAGAGCACGAAGGCCTTCGGGAAGTCCTTACATCCCTAGCACTGGCGTGACACAGTTCTCCAGCTCAGGGAGCCTGGACATTATAGAACATCTGCAATGAAATTAGTTTTGTTTTTGTCGTGTGTGTGTGTGTGTGTGTGTGTGTGTGTGTGTGTGTGTGGCAAGCTGATGAATCACTTACTGCCACTGACTAGAAGGAAAGGCACTTGTGTATGCCCCTTATGTAATGAATTTTTATGAGGCAAAGTTTGCTGTTTATAAAAAAAAATACACTTTCAGCTGGTGTAAATGTAGAATAATAGAATTCAGAATTTAGAGCAATACATTACTGCAAAGACAGTCACTAGCAGAATATTATCTGCTTACAAAATACCAAAACCAGTGCTATTACTTTTATAATGGAATTTAAAAACAACAAGAAACCAAAATCTCATATACCCAGCTGTATTTTAGTAGAAAAGGTATTTAAAGAGACGTAGCTGAAATTGACAGCTCCAAAATTGCATGTATTTTCAAAGAAAAGTTATTAATTCTCTTATTCTGCTCCTGTTTTCCAGCTGTATTTTTTTTCCTGAAAGTAAGGATGTCAGAAAACATTACAAATTTAAAAAGGCACTCCTAAGACACAGATCAGAGACACACAGGTACCCTTGGGCTCTCTGCATCTTTTAGCCAAGCCTATGAAAGTCCTTTTGCACCAAGACCATCAGCTGTATCACACTGTGTTTCTAAGGGGCTTGAAGATTAACTCTCAGCTTCTTCAAACTGCTACAGAGCATCTAGGTTCTGCCAGTTGTTGCTTGCATTGTTATAAAAATGGAAACTTCTATCGTCCCTAACACCAAGGACAGGCCAATCTTTTTATCTAAGGGACTCACCCAGTTGAACCTGAGAGTTCTACTAGATCTGAGAATGATCACTAACAGAAACACAGACAATCGAGGCCAGAAACCTTTGTTCTCAAATAACTTCTCTGCCCTTCACATTTGGTACAGAGATAAAGACTTTTAATAACAACATTTAAATTCTCATTTTATGTGATTTTTTTTTTTTTTTTTTATGTTTTTTGGCTGACGAGAAGGGCACTTTGACAAGTGGATGTCTGTTGAAGAGTGGAGATCGGGAAGGAAAGGTGGCAGTTATGGATGCCTTGGGTCCTGGGGAACCTTTCTGAAACACTCAACAGCACCACGGAAACTCTGCAACCATACGTTAGGATTGAAATGATTGACATCCAGACTCAGCTGAACCTCAAGTACACACCAGCTCTGACTGGCAGCTGAACAATCACACTCAGAAGTGTCAGTATCAACATGTCTGCATCTCAAAGGAGCAGAAAAATCCCAGGTCATATTCTGGATCTTTACTGTTAGTTGAGGAAAAACAGTCATTTTGTAGGTTTGGACAAGTGATAAAATAATATAATTGTTTGAATTGTTCTAATCTAATATATTCATTCTAGATATCTTAGACAAGAAATTTTATTTTAAAATGTAACCAAAAAATCTGCTCACTTTTTGCAAGGACTTGAATTTTTGTGTGTACTCTACAAGCACTTAGCAAAAGGGATTGGCAACTTTTACATTTTGACAATTTATATGTAATTTTTAAGAGATATAAAACAATTCAGATATTTTAAATTTTTGGTTACTATAAATGTGGACCTTATATTCATGCAGAAAACAGGGATTCTAGCAGTTTAGAATCTTGACTC
Source organism: Micromys minutus (assembly GCF_963924665.1). Taxonomy (NCBI): domain Eukaryota; kingdom Metazoa; phylum Chordata; class Mammalia; order Rodentia; family Muridae; genus Micromys; species Micromys minutus. The sequence continues at coordinate 10,956,286 of NC_137984.1, forward strand.
TCCAAAACTCTTACATATAGAAAAATTGTTTAGTAGCTGTGCTAATGCTTTGCCTTTAGACAGAGCTGTAGTAAAGTGGACCAAAATTTATTTCTTTGTAATAATACACACACACACACACACACACACACACACACACACAAACTTTGACTGTATCTCCACACCTTTGGCGTTAATATTTATTTATCTCAGGAATCATTCTGAATCTCTTAAAACATACAAGTTCTTTTATCTGCTGCAACTGAAACCTTTCTTCTTTACATGACATCCTTTTCACTTTCATGCCTAATTTTTGTCAGTTTCTTTACAAGACTAGGCCCCACTGACATTCCACCATGGATAGGGAAGAGGTCCATAAAGCCCCAAAGCCCCATCCTTCTCTGAGGGGCTACAGAACATTCATGTGGTTTTTTTTTGGGGGGGGGGGGCGGAAATAGACCTAGTTCACTGTGTTATATCCACTAGTAACTTGCACTTGGTCAAATAAAAAATGCCCCTCCCCCACCACATGCATGAGGGCAGCTCTATTGAAATGCAATGGACAGAGAGAGCTTTAGGAATTGTCTTCCTTTGTGCTAATTAAAAAAATACTACTTGCTAATTTTATAAAATCTAGGAAAGACAAAACACAAAGAGAAACAAAACCGAGCCACATGGAAAGGCATTTACTGTTAATGTTTATTTATCTCTAATGGACATTATGTTACACTTAATTCAGTACCTTAATTCTATCCCCTTAAGATTACATGGTGAACACTTTAAAATGATTTATACATTTTTTATAGAGCGGTCTTTCTCATGGTACTTACATAACATTGTTTTATTTAGGTAAACAGGCTTTTACTCTTTCATTTAGTTGAGGTTTCACATCTTTGTTATGAACAATGTTGCACTGAACATATTTTCAATAAGTCTATATCCACAATTAATATAATTTTCTTCTGATCAGTCTGGTTTGGATGGAGATAAACAGGTCCACATCAGTCTGATTTTCAAAGTCGGTGTTACTTAACTCAAAAGATTTATGTTTTCTTGGCTCTAGGGTTTAGAAAAGACCCGTTAAACACGTTAAGAAGAACATATTATTCTATGATTAACAGCAACAACAAAAGTTAATGTTGAGAAGAACAGAATTCATTTTGTATCTCCTGGCCTTAGGAGTAAGTGGCTTTAACCTTGCTTGACTCATTGCAGTTGCCAAAACAATAACTCAACATGCGAGCCACCGAGGGAAATTGTACAAATGGTCCTTGCATTTCAATTTTTTCCAAGTTTAAAACTGCAAGCCTTTTTCTAGAGAACAGAGGAAACAAAGATGTATAAAAGAAAAAAGAAAAATTCTATTATTTCATGATTTATATACTCTTTGAAGGGAACACACACACACACAGACACACACACAGACACACACACACACACACACACACACACACACACACACACACACACACACGACACTTTCTTAATTGTGTTCATGAAGATCAGTCTACAGTTGATTCTAGTTCATATAAGCACACACACTAAATACTAGGTCTAGCTTTGCAGAGTCAAAGACCATCAGTCTAGAGAGAAGTTGCCCAAGTTGTTTGGCTGAAAAGAATATTTAGAATTGTTGCTGAAAATATCCTTTGAAAACAGCCACATTTTTCTTATTGAGTACTATTAGGAAAAAACAGCATTTTGTTTCTAAAAGAATGTTTCAAAGAAATCAAATTTTATCTCTCAGTGCCAAGTTTGAGGACTTCTTCAAATATAGCAATACTAATTTCCCTGTCTTCGTAACTAAATTATACAGAACAGAAGGTAGCCTTTATTGATGAGCCAAGGCCATTTTTTAACCCACAATTGCTATCCACTGTTATACCTCAGAGCCTGCCTCTTCCTACGCTGCTACTAGATTATAGGTTGTTGTTGTTTTTTTTCTTTTTTTTTAAAAACAGAATTTTCTTCTTATGATATAAGGCTCTCTATTATTACATGTTTCTGTAAGACCAGTTCCTCTCTCCTTTTCTGTTACTTTTAGTCTGTTGGTGAAAGTTCATTAGACCTCTATTGAAATTAGAGTAGACTTTAAATGAGGTCCCAAGGAACTGTTGCAGGCACAGGCCTGTCTGAATGGACTCTGATAACCTACCATGGTATCCCGAGGCTGATGCTTTGCACAAACTCAACAGAAATAACATGCATGGCTCACAGTGGTAGTTATGTGGAATGTTTGGCTGTTCCTTGTATTTCCCCACAAAGCATCTAGAGTAATTCCTTCAAAATGTAGACTTGATCATTTCTTTGTTTCTAAGATTTCTATGACTTTGTTGTCCTTTGAATACATCCAGACTTACTTATGTGTGTAGACAGTCATGTGGCACACCACATCACTCATGTCTTCACTCATGGTGTGCAGACACAGCCAACATGCTGGTCCAACCTCAGCCATCTCACTTCCCACACCCTTTGCTCCTCCAGATGGTGATCTCTTCTGATTCTGGGACAGGTAACAGCCTCTGCTGTCAGTTTAAACATGTTACTTCTTCACCCAGGGTGTCTGGCACTGAGTTGTCTTCCATGTGCTTTGGGTGTCTTTCAAACGTCACCTCTTCAGGCAGATATAAGTATATCCAATATAGCATACTTGTTGCTTTCTTTAGCAGACTTTTTCTGCAGAGACTTTCTATATGTGTTCTCAGCTTATCATACCCCCAAGAATGTAAACTACGTGAGAGCAGGGTCTTATAGTCACCAATCCATTCTGAGAACTGAAAAATGACTGCAGGAGCTCATGAATAGTTTTTGAAACACACACACACACACACACACACACACACACACACACACACACAAACAAAACAAAAAAAACCCAATTTTAAAAATCACAAATATACAAATTTTATAGGGGAATACATGAAATATTAAAGAGGTTAAATACATTTGGTCAAACTCACTCATTTAATTCAGGGGAGTTTGGCAAGATGTAGGGCATACATGGGGCTAGCTGTGACTTGTTAGTGACTAAGAGGTATCACTGAAACATCACAGTAATACTCAGGAGAGACCCTGGTTTCCAAGCAAGTTTCTTGGGAGGGGAAAAAAAGTTTTTGTGTAAAATTTCTTTAAAGGAAATCATTCATAACTGGTAGCTGAGTTCTTGAGGCTAAAGTAAAGGTGTATCACATAGCAATATATGATCTAGTTTTCCTGAATGTTGAGATCTGGGCCCCTGGGGTGTAAAAGCAGTTTCCACACATTAAAACAAACATGGCAGTGCCTAGGGAGACAGGTCCTCTGAGACTGTTATAGACCTTGGCCAGGAGACCTAGCCATTTACAGCAAGGCAGAGTTCCTGGAGCAAGCACTTGAGTGTGTCAGTCAATAGTAAAGCCATTGATTGCCTGATATGTCATTAGCTCATTGTAGGTCAAGTATCCCATTATTGAGAAAAAGGGAAAAAATGCAACTATATTTAAAATGGAAAGATAACACTATAAGTTATGTGCATTAAGAAGTGCTACTGAGCTACTCTATCAAGGTCTTCCTGTTGGTAGCCTCAAGCATCAGCTTCAGCTGGAGGGGACAGCTAAAGTATACAGTGCCTTCCTTCTCAGAGCAGCCCACATCGAGGACTGGGAGCTGCTAGCACTGCCCTTAGGCAGGGTGAGTCTAAAATCTTCCATTTCTCTGTCTGTTCCTGCTTCATTGTTAATACCTTTCACAGATGTGGATTATATCTATATACTATATGTATCAGTCTGTAATGTCTACCAGTTCTGAATCTGTGAACTCAGCAAACCAGCCCTCTTAAAAGTCGTATCACTACTGATCATGTAGAGCCTTCTCCTTGTCATTATTAACTAAGCTATACAGTATAGAAATTATTTACACAGTACTCCCATTGTTCTCGAGGTTATAAAGACCTGACAGTCTAATGTATATAGCAGGGTGCACATGGTTTCTTGTAAAGACTGTTCTATCTTCTGTAACAAGCATGTAAGAATCTTGGCAGACTTTGGCACACCCACAGGGAAGGTAGAACCAATCTCTTGAGGATATCAAAAGTGGCTGTATATATTTCTTATATCTCATCCCCCTTTAACCACTGCTAAACAATTTAGTTTGTGATACTGTGTTCAGCTAACATTTCATTGAAGATATTTTAGAAATAAAGGGCTTTGTTTATCTGGTGAAGAACAAAAATCAACGTTTCAACTACTAGGATTATCATGTCTTTGGGAACATGTTAAAAACGAACTGACAACAGAGAAACAGAAAGAGGGAGAGAGGAATGAGGGAGGGACTGGGGGTGAGAGAGAGGGAGAGAGAAAGAGGGAGAGAGAGGGAGGGAGGGAGGGGGGAGGGAGAGAGAGGGCACAGATTGGTTGAGGCAGGCAGGAGGATTACTTAAGTCCAGGAGCAGTTACAGGCTAGCCTGGGCAACAGAACAAACTTCATATCTTTTAAAAAATTATGTATTTTATAATTTGTTATTATGGTTTACAGAAAAATTACCATGTCCACAGTATTGGAATCTATATTTGCTAGCATATGTATAAAGTTCTGTTTTCATTGTGACCAGAGTTTCTTCTTGAAATTTAACACAGTGTATCAAATAATATAACAAGATCATCTATGACTCATATTGACTTTAGTCTTTTGATATTTGTATTCTAAGCATCTAGTTACTTTTTAAATATAACAAAGCTTTATTATTTTAAAGCATAAACATTTCTGAATATAACCCTTCTCATTTCTCTTTGTATAGCTTAATGTTCAGAATTTTCTAAAATTAAAAATAATTGTAAAAGAGAAAACAGTTTCTCCTCTTAGTGTGTCAATCATCATGTGTGTTTCCAGCTGATTTGTGTCCAGTGAATTAATCCAAAGAGCTCAAATTAACTACATTGCAAAGTTCAAAAGGACTAAAAGTGTCAAAAACAGGCAATCTATCTCAAAACAGTAACACTTTGACTTCACAATTTTATTTTAAAGGTTGTGTGGGCCAGAGTATGAGGGTGTTACAAACCTGCATGATCTGTCAAGGATTTCAATGAGAGAAGAGAAAAAGAAAAGGAAGCTTTTTACTGTGTATTTGGTATAACCACCTGCTAGTAATGTAACCTTCCAAGTTAACTATACATTGACCACCCAAAGAAGTCACCCAGACTCATCTCTCAACATGGGTCATGCTGTTATTGCAATTTCTAGACCTGTGGTAATAACATATGTTGATTAAATACGTATTTCAAATTTTTATTAAACCACAGGCACTTAACTAAAATGAAGGCATGGGTCACTTTAGAAAGTATTATATGAGAACAGTGTTATTGTAACAGCATAGAAGGTTGATACACCATGACTGAACATGGTTCCTCTTGAGTCTCATCCTTTAAAACTCAGTCTTACTTAAATGGCACGTGGATGACAACTCAGTTTGTCATAGACACAAGCCTCCTGAGAGTTGTTTTGAGTGATGTGTTAAATGCTAAAATTATTAAAAAAAAAAAAAAAAAAAAAAAAAAAAAAAAAAAAACCCTTCCCAAGGACACAGTGGTATGCACACCCTTTCAACCCAGCAACATCTGCTGTGTTCATGACAGCTCACGGCTTCTTCAGGTCCTCTTCAGACAGAAGTCAATCAAAGCATTGTGTAACTAGTGAAGAGAGACCTGTCCTCTCCTCTGGCCAGCTGGGCGTCTCTCTCCTAGGGTCGTGTGTCCCAGTCGCGGCGGTCACCATCGCTTGGCGGTGTTCATTCCCCAGTACAGAAATGCTGAGCTTCCCGAGAAGCCCTTGGCCACGGGTCTCTGTGCAGGCATTCTGAAGAGGAGCGACTCCGAGAGGTGTAGCATGCTGCCATACGAGGTCCTGCGGCTGGAAATGCCAAATCCATCACATGCAGGATGTCACTTCTGGACGGAACAGATGTTAGTGTGAACTTGATGAAAAATGCCAAAGGACAGGAACTGTTTAACCAAAATATGTATCACCTGCACTTGAATGAAAATGACTATTTTTGGTCTGAGTTCCTTGAATTCAGCCCAAGAAGCACATTGGTTGGATGGTACAAAAAGCACCAAAGCACAAGTAAAAATTGGTTCGCCGTATTGTCTTCATCTTGAGTTACGTTTTTTTTCCTTGGAATCATAATCTTCGTGAGGAGCTAACCTGGAATTTATTTGTTCTTCAGCTAAAACAAGATATTTTCTCTGGGAAGTTAGTGTCCCTTTGAAACAGCAGTTCAGCTGGCATCTTATAATCTGTAAACTAAACTTGACGACTATGATCTTTCTAAACATAGTCCTGAACTAGTCTTCAAGTTTCTGCCCATCCAGACTGAAGGGATGGAACTGGCTATTTTTGAGAAATGGATGGAACACAGAGGTCAGACACCAGCACAAGCTTAAACCAATTACCTGAACAAAGCCAAGTGGCTAGAAATATATGGTGCTGATATGAATGTGGTCAAGCTTAGAGATGGCAGTGACTATAGTTTATGACTAACTCTAACAGGAGTCCTTGTTTTTTGAAGGAGAGACCAAAATTGGCTCATTTTTCTGGTCCAAGATAACCAGATTGAATTAAGAATTAAATCTAGTGGTTATAGAAGATGATGATCAGAAAGAAGAACAAGAGTATAGTTACATCTAATGTCAGACGTTCAAAACCAGATAGCTGGTAAGACTGGTGCTTGTGTTTCCCTGCCCAAGGTGTGTTCTTATATGAACAGTTCAATTTCTTGACCTGGCCAGCCTGCTCACAGTACTTCATTATATTCATGAGGCATACATGAGGGAGTGTCACCCACAGTAACTTGGGGTTCCCTCCATCCATCATGACTAGTCTAAGAATATGCATATAATCCAAGTCAGAGCAGTAACAGTGAGTGCTTGTACCAATCCAGTGGGATGAGAAATCAGGCAGAAGGAAAACCTCTAACTTCTAAGGTGGTCAATATTGTCTCTGAGAATGAAGCTAATTCTGGATAGTAATGACATCAGTAATGGAAAAAAAAAAATGACTACTATCCCATCTGCTGTTGTTTGAATCTAAACTGTTTGCTGAAGGCTCGTGTGTTCAAAGTATGGCTGTTGGCTGATTGAAAGTAGTCGAATCATGAGGGATCTGACCTCATCAGTGGGTTGATAATTTGGCATCATTATTAAGATGTGCAAGAAACGAGGTTTGGCTTAGTTACATAAAGCTGATCCTTAGAGTTGTGCCCTAGTTTATCTTGTCTGCCTGTCTGCTATGCGTAGACATCTTTGTTCCACTACAGGCTTCCTCCATGGTACTCTGTGTTCCCACATACCTACAGCAACTAGATCCAGTTGATTCTAGGTCTGAGAACTCTGAAACCATATATCAAATAAGGCTACTCTCCTTTATTGTCAGGACATTTTTTCACAGTAACAAAAAGCTAAATTGTGTTCTAAACATGTATTTATTGTCCTGGATATACACACAGAAATGGCACAGGCAGGGCTTGAAGCTGAATTCATGTCCTGAACCTCTGAGAAATATATATTGTTGATCAGAACTCATAGAGTGAGCCTGTTATAACTTTTTTTTTATATTTGTATTTCCGTGTTACACTGTGGTATGTTTGGAGGTCAAAGGACAACCTGTAAGACCGAGAGTTAGTTTTCCCCCTCAATTACATAATCATGTAAGTTTTGAAGATGGAATTCATGTCTTCAGGACCTGCAAGCAACTTCAGTCCACTAAGCCATCTCTCCAGCCTTGTTTACAAGCAATTTGAACAACTATATCCAGATGAGATCAGCAGCGCTGATGTAAACCCACTTTCACACATCAGTAAATTACTGTCCTTTTATCAAACTCTGCCTGAGATGAAGATGTGCGTGTGCACTTCACAGTGCATAAAAGGTGAGTAGTCAGAGAACATGGTTCTTTCTTTTCACCGTCTAAATTCTGGCGGCCAAATTCAGGCTATCAGAGCTGGCAGCAGATGCTTTTACTGTCACTGGGTCACCTTGGCCTGCTCTGTGCCTTTATCTAGTGAGAACTCAAGAGTCTTAAATATATTACAGACAATTCATGCCTTTTACTTACAAGAAGAGAGAACCACACTGCATTACAATGCTGAAAAATGCTGAGACATGCACATGCAATACAATGAGGAAAATAAATGTGAATATTTTCATCTATATTTTAAAACTGTGTGTTTCCTGAATTTTTAGTTTTTCACAATAACGTTTTAAAATAAGAGGAGAAGGGATAAACATTAGACATATCCTTCTAAGGCTGTGAAGTTCCTTCCCTATCCCATACTATACTGAGGCTGCACTGGCTCAGCATTAGGTGAACAGACATCTGAGGATTCTAGTTTTCCTTATTCACTACTATACCTCCAGCCACATCACACCTTAAGTGCTGAGTGAAATCTGATGTTCACAGAGTCTACTACTCATGTACCCATGTGTCTACATTTGCTACTATCTAGAGAATAGCATCCCGAGTGAGGTAACCCAGTCACAGAAGAACAGACACAATATGCAGTCACTGGTAATTGGATACTAACCCCAGAAAGCTCTGAATACCCAAGAAATGACTCACAGATCATATAAAGCTCAAAAAAAACAAAACAAAACAAAAAAGCCCAAAAAATGGAAGCCTCAGTCCTTCTTAGGAAAAAAAGTGTATAGCACCCTCTCAGAGTGGGGTACACCTAAACCTTAAATCATTAATAAGTCAAGAACTAAGGAGATAGCCTTGTGTCAATTTTTGGTAGTTAAAAATCATTATGTTTAATCTTTACACACCAAAAAACTTTGACTATTTCCATGTTATGTTTTTGTTTTACATATACTTTATGATCTTTGTAAATAGTAAGATTTCAATGCATACTATCAAACCTTTAAAAAAATCAAGTACTGACAAAAATATATTCATATATATTTACACTAAAATGCTTTTAATATGTACATGTATCTCTGTTTTTTAAAATAAGGTTGTAAGAAAAAAAATCTCTCAATAGATTCTAATTAAGAGTAGAAACTTGTCAACCTAAGTTAATTGTTACATTTCCAGAATATAAAAAATAGATATTATTTACCATGTTTAACATATTGTCAAAGCACAAAAATTGAGAGTATTTAAAAGTAAGTGTTATTATTTTGGTGAAGGGATTAAAAACAGTCCCAATATTTTCATATTATTGTTTAACAAAAGGAAAGCTGGAAAGGGGGTTGATATAAATTCTTATACTAGTACAGAAGACCTTTAAACTTACTTCATAACATTACCAATATGCTGAGTGGAAACATGAGTGCTGATCGCAGACACTGGCTTGGAAAATAGGATCCTTCACACTAGCTGTCCCACAGTCCCCAAACTCACTTCTACATTTTCACTGTAAGAATTCAACTCTGACCGGCTCTGACAGCTACTGACTGAACCTCTTGAAAACTGGCTTCAGGGAAAAGCATAGTTACAAGCGAGACATTCGAACTTGAGATTCAGCATAAAAGGGTCTTATGATGTCAGCTTATAATGTTCCTTTATCTCCGAAAATAAATGCACAATCATCCCAGACTCTCAAAACTCTTTTATTTTTAGAGTCTGACCTTTTTCTATGAAGGGACATTTTTAGTCATTCTGAGTATTCATCTGACAAAAACTTTCCATTATTCTTGACATTAAAAATTGTATTAGATGATCAAAAATAACATGAGCATTTGTAAGGTTTTCTAGTATCATTTGGTTTCCAGTGATTAGAGCTGAGTTGTGCTTGGAAAGGAAGCGAGTGTCTGCACAGCACACTCCTGTTAAAAGCCACCTACAGATGACGGTGAGGATGACTCATTCCAAGAACCTGGATACGACACACTTTCCTCAGATGAAACAAGTTGGTTTCTAAAGAGCATTCACTTCTGACATTTCAATTCCTGACTTCAGTGGCTGCACACTGTGCACTTCGGTGCCACACTTAGGGCACGTAAAGTACATGTCAAACAGGAAGCTACTCTTAACACAGTAGTAACAAAACACATGCTCACATCCAATAGTGTGAGGCATTGTGGGCCACTCTCCACACAGAGCGCACTCCTTTCCACTGCGGCCCAGTGCACTGTCAGCACCAGCGCTGGTAAGGGGGATGCACCAGGAGGACAATTTCGCTTTCAACTTCTGGATATTGATGAGTGGTAAGAGAAAAATCAGAAACTCGGCAAAGCCGTGCCAGAGAAGTTCCCTATTCATGTACTCGAATCCAACTTCTCGCATGTTCTGGGGCTTGCAAAACACAGAATGAATGCCAAGGAGGCGTTCTGTCAAAGTTGCAAACTTTCCTTTCTGTAGAAAAATCAAGAAGTTCATCAACTCACCTAATTTTAAAAGTCCAACCACAAAATTCACGCACTGTTTAGCTTTCCCGAAAGACGCTAAATGACAGTTTCGAAACAAATCATAGCATCGTTCTTCTAACCACCTCCCTCCAATGGTGCACACAGCATACCACAGTTTTTGATTTTTACTTGGTGGTTGGTATACTGGGTTGGGAGAAGAATCATTTTTGTACTGAATATTTAGAACTGACTGTCCCACGGTGGCGTTTTTGGAGTAGATGGTGAACCTCCACAGGAAAAGCCACAGAAATGCTTTCACTTCTGGCTCAAAGCGAGCTAAGAGTCCTGGCTTAAATCCATGAAAGCACTGAGTGAACTGGGACCACACGAGCTGCTCCAGGGCCTTATTCAGTTCAAGTGCATCCAGCTGACTGATCCTCAGCACTCTGTCTGCACTCTGCACACTCTCTTCCCTGCCAGCCATATCTTCTCCGACGATGTCTGGAAAATACAATTAGGGAATGTGAGGCAGTGGAAATCTTCAGTACCACTTCAGATGCTTGGAAACATAGAAGATGGGCCTATATTCTCGGTACAATAAAAATGGCAAACATTTTCTTCTTAATTGGAACCTGTCTTTCTTTTCTTCTCCCCTCCCTTATATCTTGACCCTACCCCACCCCCATCCTTTGTCCTTTATGGGTTGGGAGGCAGGGTGATAGGGAGGGATGGATAAATAGGAGGGAGAGATAGAGGAAGAGAGAGGTAAAGAAAGACAGACAATAAAGAGAGGGATAGAGAGGGAGAAAGGGAGGAATAGAAGAGGGAGGGAGGAGGAGAGGGGGAGAGGGAGAACAAAGCTGCTTACTTACTCTGAAAATGTATCTACATAATATTCCTTGGTTAGATATTCTGCTAGAAAGATTAAAATCCTAAAACTAACAATGAGGCCAAAACCCACAACAAATGGATAACGATGAGCTACCTAGAGCATGGCAACAGATGGGTAAGGCCAGACCTCACTGTGAGCTCCAGCATCTCCATGGGATTGCAGGGTATGCTTTTAAAGACATCCAATCTTCTCAAATATTACTTCTATTTCATTTCCAAAACACACAACTACTAAATTTCTCAAAAAATTCATGGTTAAACATACATACTATAATAATTTCATAAATAGACAAGAATAGATGCTAATGGAGAAAGACAGTGTGTGGTAGGAGTGCCTCAGAAGTCATTTACAATGGCTCACTACAGCCATGAAAACATCTGGTGACATACAGATCAGCTGACATCTGCTCCATTTTATAAATGAATCAAAAAACTCAAACTATGACATAAATTACCTGGAGAACTGGGTCCTTTGCTTGATCTATGTAGAATATAAACATGTGGAAGATGAAGCTAAAATCATGATTGCAAGAAACTTGTAAAATTGGTGAGACTTTGCCCCAAAAATACCAATTCTACATTTTAATTCTGGGAACTTACTGCACAGCATGGCTACTTGTTTAATTTGGCTAAAACTGTCTTCAAACACATACATGTACATGTGCACACATGTGCTTCCAGTCATGATGAGATGTGATGGATCAGTTTGTTTAATTTTGAAATTATATATATATCATATTATTTAGTCTATATATAGTCCTTGTCAATTACATGCTAGTAAGACTGGGGCAAAACACAGTATAAGAAATTTTCAGCACATGAAGCTTAAACACATTCTTAAGTCTTTGAGAGGCCATGACAGTAACACACAGAACCAAGGCTTACACTAGAGGTATGGATCCTGTGAACATCAACTTTTGTTAGTGGGCCATGTGATCTGAAACCAGGGTTTTCACCTCCTCCTCTCCACCTTGGGTTTTTTGAGTATAAAACAACAGACTAGAGACAAAAAAACAAAAACAAAACAAAACAAAACAAACAAAAAAAAAACCCCTTAAATTCCTTTCAAATTTAATTACTTTGTGAAATTTATTTAAAGGCATATGTTAAACTTAATTTTTAGATAGTACAAGAACCAAAACCATCCTAAAATAAATTAGTACTTTTTGAAATGAGGACTATCTCTGACAACACAAGACATTTTCAAGAAGAGAATTTTAATTCTGTCCATGTGTTCTAGACTGAATTAATGGTGCAGTCTGAGAGTTCAAACCCAGGAAATAAAATAGTCCTTGAATAATGCAGGTTGATGGGTGACATCTTCCACAGCAGACATGAGGGATGATTTCCCCATATGAATACCAATCCCTTTCTGAAGGGGCACTAACCTCGGGTCCTGTGGCCCCTTCTGCACTCAGTGGCCTACCAAAAGGTGGTGGAGAGCTCTGCTGCACATCTGCTTCAAGAGCTACAACAAAGGAAAGAGATTAAATGAGAAACCGAGTCTCCTCTCCGCAGCTGTCTGATCTAGTCCACTACCAGTGACAGTCAGTTCTGTGTACAACTTCGCCCACGCATCATCACTGTCTAACTGCTGAAGACTTCTTTCCTAAAAGCCTGGCTGCCCTCCTCTGCATTAGGCCTCCTTCTACTGCTTTAACTACCTCTGGCCCCTTAGACACTGCCCACCCTGGAACATAGGCCTCTCACCACTACCACACTTACATAGTTCTTTTGCTTGGAGCATGTGTCCCCTTTCTTCAACGGAGAGACTAATTAAGGAACCAAGTCCTACTTCCTCCTGACTCTAAAATTTGGATTGGCCACCTTTCTGCCTGTGCCCTTAGCATTCTAGCTTCCTCTCGTGGCTCTATGTACTCAGTAACTGTCTATTTCCTCTACTCCATGGTAAGCAGTGATGCTATGACTATCTTCTGGGTATTATCAGAGTTGAATCATAGCAACTACCATAATTCCTGGTATAGAGAGGCATTTTATAATTCGTTCGTGGACAAATGAGCAGAATGAAAGTTTAACCTCCAAAATTATTTCCAATTACCATTAAAACAGTACTGGTTCTTACTTCCTTCACAGTGTTTGTGGTCTGTTACTTACCTGCTCGGTTGGAGACAGTGATAAGACAGTTGGAGCATGGTGGAGCCTGAAATTTACCTAGGTTAAGTGAGGGAGACAGGGAAGGAATGCTATACAAAATAAACAGGCAAGTACAGTGATCTGGGGTATGTGATTTTCAAGGAGAAATTGAAGTCACTATGCCTCCAACTGCATTTCTGGAGACAGGTTGCTGGAGAGGAGCTAGCTAAGCAGGTTCTGGGAAGAAGCAAGACGATCAGTTCAAATTCTATAACCACCTTTGTTAGGCATCTTCATTATGGCCACCCTCATAGATTCCTGGGAACTTCCACTGTCCTAAGTTTCTAGCTCATCCCAGAGATCCCCCCTCCCCCCCATTACAGTTGTCTTTCTCAGTACTCTCTCCACCAGTCCTACACCTATCAGATCGAGCCTGTTCCAATCTCCATCTCCTCCCCTACAGAGTGCCCTCCATCCATCAATCTCTGATGTCTATTCTATTTACTCTTTGCAGTGAGATTCAAGCACTGTCCCTTGGGAACTCCTTGTTACTTAGCTTCTTTGGGTTTGTGGATTGTAGTGTGGGAATCATTTACTTTATGGCTAATATCCAATGAGTACTTACCATGTTTGCTTTTCTGGGTCTGGGTTACCTTACTCAGGATGATCATTTTAGTTCTATTCATTTGTCTGAAAGTGTCATGATGTCATTGTTTTTAATAGTAATACTCCCTCCATTGTGTAGATGTACCTCATTTTCTTTATTCATTCTTCTTGTTTGAGGACCAACTAGATTGTTTCCAGTTTCTGGCTATTGCTAGTAAAGCTGCTACGAACGTAGTTGAGCAAATGTCCTTGTGGTATGGTAGAACATCTTTTGGGGATATGCCCAGAAGTGACATAGCTGGGTTTTAGTCTACTTTCAATTTTCTAAGAAACCACCAAATTGATTTCCAACGTGATTGTCCATTGAGGCTTGATTATTGCCATTCTGATAAGTGTTAAGAGCTGTTTTGATTTGCATGTCCTTGATGACTAAGGATGTTGAACATTTCTTTAAGGCCATCTTGGCCATTAGAGATTTTTCTGTCAAGAATTCTCTGTTAAATCCATACCCCATTTTAAAAATTGGGTTATTTGTTTTATTCGTGTCTAATTTCTTGAGTTCTTTATACATTCCAGATATCAGGCTGGGCTCTACTCTTAAGACTCTGACTTAGTACATATGTCATGGGTCCTCAAGATTTCCTATTTCTCATAACTGCTGAAGTGATTTGGAGAACCTCTGGATTAGTCATGTTCAAAGCAAAATTCATATTTTTTCCTATCACCTGGATGCTTCAGTCCTGCCTGTTTTTCCCTGTCACCTGTTTCTAGCTGGTTTTCATCACTTCATCTACAAAAGCTGGTATAAACCTTTCAGTGACTCGCCATAAGTATTTTCTATTACGAAGTCTTTGTGAAATTCAAGGCCATTATTGATTCCACAAAAACCCTGATTATAACTGCATCTTGAAATACAGAGAAAAAGACATGTCCGGCTCTCAAGGCTATCACCCAAGGCCTAATACGAGAAGCAAGCAAGGGAACTAAGGTGGTATTTTTCCCAAAACAAACCACCACCAACAACAACAACAATAAACAAAAAGCACTATTCTATTAGCTAACACAAACCTACATGATTTCTCACCTGATTCAAATCAATAGGAGCTCTGCATATCTGGTCCCTAGTGTTGAGTTTGACAGATGACTTTCCTAGCCAAGAGCAGATGAGATGCGCAGCTTTCTTTATAGGGCCAGTGCTAATAGTTTAGATATCTTTTAAGTACTAGAACTGTGCAAAATCCAGAATGGCATATGTAAATATCTTAATCTTACAGATCTAGAATTCAACGGACACTGGATGCTTCTAAGAGCTGCTCAGGAATGATCTATTGTGAACTTGTATACGATGGGGGCAGAGGATGTTGGAAGCTAGTCAATGCACTAGGTGAACAGCATGTCAACACACTTAACTAAATTAATTAGAGAATTAGAAAGATACCTCTGCTTCAACTTAACTGACATTTAGTAAGAGGTCAGTGAAGAGTTTCTCAGACACACAACCTTTTTTCAAAATCCTTCTTTCTAGAGAAATCATTCTTGAGATCATGTAGTAAAGAGGAATTTTTAATGACTACCAGAAAAGGAGACTTAAGACTCAACAGTCTAACAGATCCATTATTTAACAACACTATAAAAAATTCTGTCTTATTCCTTCTGTTACAGTTTAACTTTTTTTTTTTTTTTTTGGCTCCCCCCTTCACCCCTAAGCCTGGCCCCAATGTAGATTAGGAACAGCTGGCCTTGCTCATCTCCGTCTCTAAGGGTCTTTAGTAGACCAAAAGACTTATTACTAAACTGTTCTTCAGCCTTTGCTTCCCAGATGGATAATTTGTCTCTCTGGGTTTTGTTTTAGCGTTTATTTCCAAGATTTTAACAGTTCTGGTGACGTGTCTTAGTCATAAACCTAGAACAAACACTGTCCACTGCACACAGTTTGTCCGATGGAATACCTCACCTCCATTATATTCTTCATCCATCTTCACATAACTGTGACAAACTGAGAGAAGCAAAGTGAAAATCAAACTCTTCTTGGTTCATGTTCTAGCTCTGTCTCCTACTTGCTATGTGAACAAAAAATTCATTAGCCTCAATCTTCTTCTAAAAGCTGGAAATAACAGCTACTTCAATGGGTTGTTGAGATTAAACTAGATAATGTTACAAAAGTGGCTTGGAAACTATAAAATAGTCTTATTACCACACTGTTATTACCTTGGCTAAGATGGGCATAAAAGAAAAAGACTACAAGTTGATTTTGGCAAATCTAGTTCGAAAAGACTGCAATCTTCATTATTACGATAATGCCTTAACCTGTGTCAAAAGAATTTGTTTCCAGGAAATATTGACTGTATCATTAAAATGTAATTGTGGCAGAGAAATTGTAAACAGGATACCACTATTAGATGTGCTTATGTGAGCCAGGCAGCAAGACCTGACAGAAGACTTATCCCATATATAGTTTATATCTTGTCTGAACAAGCTAAAATGGAATTAATAGAGAATAAGGTTGGGTTCTGTCTTGGTCAGGGTTTTACTGCTGTGAAGAGGCACCATGACCAAGGACAACATTTAACTGTGGCTGGCTAAAGACTCAGAGGTTCGATCCAGTAGCATCAGGCAGGAATATGGAAGCATCCAGACAGGAATGGTACAGGACGAGCTGAGTTCTACATTTTCATCTGAAGGCATCTAGTGGAAGACTGACTTCCAGGCAGCTACGGTGAGGGTCTTATAGCCCACAACCATAGTGACACACCTACGCTAATAGGGCCACACTTTCTAATAGTGCCACTCCCTGGGCCAAGCGTATACATACCATCACAGGTTCCATTACTACCAATGCATTCGTCAATTTAACCCCATCAACATGGTTAAGCCTGTGACTAGGACATAAGGTAACCTCAGGAGCACACAGATATTATCTCCTTCTGGGGTACTCTGTCCCACATAGCAGGCACAGACAGTCTAAGCATTCAACCCAGGGTTTATCAACAAAATACTACAATTAGTTCTTTTCTCCCAACTCCTCTGCATCTCCCCTTTCCTGGCAGGCACAGATCTTTCAGAATACTTGCTTTTGAGAAGGGCAGTGCCCTGGAGAGGAAACGATGAAATAAATATAATTGGAAGTTCAATTAATCTGATTATAGAATCCTCTTCCTTTCACTGCAGCATAATTAGATTTGTCCCATAATAGGCGTGAAGTAAAAAAAGAAAAAGAAAAAAAAAAAAAAAAGCAAGCCATGAATGCCTTTAAATCACATAAAATCATTTCAACATAATGGAAGTAGTCTGTGTTTTAGTGACTTCTAATTCTCTGACAAATACTTATTCAATTTAACTAATATTCATTGGGCATATAAATGCCAGCCTATCTCCTAGGTAGCAGATTTGATCTAAATATTTATTATCAGTGAACTTCCTTTTTTTCACATGCATTAACACAACTGAGCTTTAGTAAAATCAGAACTGGCCATGGTCTCTGAATCAAAGAATGAGTCTCAAAATGTGAAAATAATAAGCAGGGTCACAAAACTCCTCAGAAGAAAAGATGGGCACCTTTCACACTTAGGAAAACAGAACAGGCTGTGCAGAAGGCCTGAGATGTCAACTCCTGGCTATGAGACTCGTGGAGATTGATTTCAGCGGGAGTTGCTGGAATGTATCCTGGTTAGTTAATCAGTGTGTTTTCTTGACTCCTGGCAGAGGTAAGTAATCTGTGGTACTGAAAGCAGAGAGGCCTTGGAAGAGAGTTGAGTTTCTGCGTTATGGCACACTGGACAAAGCCCCTAGGCTGACAGGGATGCTGCACTGACGCTGATCTCCACTGAGAGAAGACAAGGTAACATTGCAGACGCTTAGCCGGACAGCACAGTGAGAGAAAAACTGCAAGGGAGGAGTGACAGATGTCCACAGGGCAAGGGTTTTCCAAAATGGTAGCACATTTTTGGAAAAGGTAATTTATTTTCAATAAGAACTATGCAAATAGAAAAGGTTGTGTTAGTTATCATATTTTTGGACAAACAAAATTCCTACTACTTTTGGTTTCCCAGCTCCTGCTCAGTGGTTGACAATACCAATACCTAACCGTCAGTCAGTCCACAGGTACTTTACTTTCAAGAACTTAACTAAGCTTTAGCAATTTCCAGGTTTTTGGTTCTTTTAGACTGGTTTCAGGCATGTTGACTCAAAGTTGAAGAGTTCAAAAAAATCCAAGCCAATCTCAATCTTTTTCTTTTGTAAACAGGAATTATTCTGAATTAAAACAATAAAAGACTGATATTGCTTTTCAGAATGTCCAGTGATGTCTAACCTATTCCACCTCTTAATGCACATTCTAATACATTATCCTCATTTTTAGTTCATGTTAATCTTAAATGTATATTATGCAGACAAAGAGGCATATACAACTGATTAAAGTTATAATCTGTGATATACATATTAGCATTAAAGATAGATTTTATACCTTAAGGACATAGGGGAAAGATGCTGAAGGCAAAGTTAAGAACAGATAAAAAGTGTAATACCTCCCAGGGTTTTAAAGTAATTAAACTAACTTGTCACATAAATATGTTTAAGACCAAATGACCCAGCACTAAGAACTGTTAAAAAGATCCCCTGCTGACATTTTATCAGGTCACATGCCACACTGCTTTCCTTTCAAATTAAAAAAAAATAAAAAATTTAAAAATCCTGAAAACAGGTTTTTGAAGAGCAGCAACATATACACCTCATGCCTTAAATAACTCCTGTTTTCTTTTTGATTTTCATTTCCAAAAATAAAACCTTCATTTTCTACATACATTGAAAAACCACAGCAAATGATTTCACCTCATGGAGGAAAAAGGAAATTTTCAGTACGTACTTTAAGGCTTTTATTGAGTGTGGTACAAATTATGAATGAATATATTTTATTCAAAAACACATTATTGACAGAAATCTATCAATAATAATGTGGGTATTGTCAAGGGCCTGTCAATATTAATGTAATTATGATTAAGAGGATAACATGGATTTTAGCTATAATACCAAGTAACATCTCCTACATTGCTGCTATCAATATACACATTATTATTGACCTGTTCTGAGACTCTCAGTACTAGATGTATTACCATTAAACACATTTGTCAATGCATACTGCCTACAGAAATTCTACATTTAAATTTACAGTCCTGTAAACATTGTCAGCAGAAACCTATATTTCGATGAATCTCTAGGCCATCTCAGGCTGACAACGCCTCTTGAGTAGGACAGAAACCACAGCTACACTGTCTTAGGAATTCCATCAATCAAAGTGGATGGAACAGTAACTTCATTTTATTTCTCTCTAGACTTTTATAAGTTTTAGGTTAAAACTTCCTACTTGGAGGTTATGTGAATAATCTCTAACTGCAGACCTTAAATTTTGAATCTAAGAAGATATCCTTTGTGTAGTCAGATGGTTTTACTATCCATTGTACTAAAATCAATACTACATTATTGGGACATGCATCCGGGAGAAACTTAACTGGATTCCCAGAGTACACTTCAAATACAGGAAAGAGTAAGACTATGGCTGAGATCCATCAGGATACCATGGCCTCTGGCACCCTGAACATCACTAAACCCCATCAAATCCTACTTTTTCCAGACTTGCTAAATTAATTGTAACTACTCTGTTGTTCTTCCCTCTATCACAAATAAATGTACTTCCAATACTTTATAGAGAGCCAATTTGATAAAGCACAATGACACTCATGTGGCCACATCTAAGACACATGAAGCTTTCAAACCGTAGACATGAAGTCTCCAAATTCGTTTTCAATTGAATGCAGTCTTTAATCAAAACTGTAATATTTTTCTTCACTTTTCTAAAATATGTATGAAAAACAAAAGGCCTTACTCATTTTAGCTACTGTGTACTTGTTTCAGTTTATAAGGTTAACTAAAACACTATCTTAAAACCTTAAAACAGAATTTCCAACACCTTGACTTAACCTCACCCACTTTTTAAAAAGAAAGCAGCAAGTTCACATATTCTTTTCTTTCAGAAGTTGCTACTTCTACACCATACAGAGGGCATACTGCAACACTAAAGAGATATTTGAGTGAACACAGAACACAGGAAATGGCATGCCAAAGAGACTCTGGTGAAGTCATTTTACCACAACACATTCTTCCTCAACTGAGAAAAAAAAAAAAAAAAACAATTGTAAACAAAAATTTTTTAATTTACAAGAAGTGTTTTAGGAAAGCCTGGAAAGAGGAAATTAGAAAGCAAAAACCCCTTTCCTGGAGACATGGTAATAGTAAAAACTGACTTTGAAAAACTGTAATGAAAATATAGCAGGATAAAGGGATCATCATAGAAAAAAAGAAAAAACCAAAAATTAGACCATGAGGAGATTAGTAACTACCATAAAGTCACAGGGTTAGACATGTCAGAGCACGCTCTGTACCTGTGCCCCATACCAACAAGGTGATGATGGCCCAGAAGTTTAATTACTTCAAGGTGGCACTGGAGGACACACTGGAGGAATTACTGTCAAAGGCTAAGCCTGAAGTGCACTAGATACCAACTATAGCAAACGTAGATTCTAAGCATGCACAGACAGACAGATGAAATACCTGAAGAAACTACACCTTCAACATAGTCCATAAATTCAGGAATTTTCTAATCAACTTAAGAGAAAAAATCCAAAAGACTTAAAAATTATTAGAACATAGACTTAACTTCATTTTTTTATGGTAAAAGAGGTTGAGAAAATATCCCCAAATGAACAAAGAAGTATCAAGCATGAAACAGAAGTTACCAAGGAATACCTAGTGTTATTAGACACTACATATTTCAATACCTAGTGTTATTAGACACTACATATTTCATTTATGTTGTGTCCTAGAATTTGTCCAAAACAGTAGCTGTTATTACCTCTACTTTAAAACAAAAATAATTTAAGGTCAAGGATCAATTAATAAATTGCTGGTAATCACTACAAAATTTGTAGAACACAACAAACCTACCAATTTTTTTGCTTTTGTTCCTGGGGAATCATTCAAAGACCAATTTCATAACCCAGCTAAGAACTACAGATGAAGAAAAAAAAATAAAGAAATGTGGTAAATTATCCAAGCTCCCATCATATTCAGTCCCCTATACATGCAGTTAGAGAATCAGTCAATGGGATTAAATATCAATCCTAACAAAGAGACTTACATGGGTAAAAAATGTGGCATGACCATTTTTTATGAATACAGAATTATATGTAAGGTAGATGTTACGCCAACATATCTACTGAACACAGGGTTAGACAAGATAGAGACAGGGTTACTTTGGAGTTCCTAGCTGAAATGTTTTAATAAAGATGACAATTGGGTGATGTTTTGTCTTACTTTACTCACTCAGGAAAGAAATCTGAGCTCCAACAAATAGCCCATACTGGGAAGGCCAGAGGATGAATGAATGATCTTCTTCCCTATCTCCACTACCATGTATAAAAACCATGGTGCTCAGCTTAAATCAGTGCCAGGCTCACAGTCAAGGAAAGATGGAACAGCTGAGGCGTTTCTCCAAAGGTTTCTCACATTCTGAAGGAATGAAGGAGGGCCACAGAACACTTAGAAGCTACTTTTACTTCACAGGAAAAAGACAGGGAATATGTGGTCTACATTCCTGTTGTTCAGCCCAGATCACAAAGAATAGGTGAAAGGTGCAAGCAATCTCCAGTGAACGTTAGTTCAGATATAAAAACTGATACAGCTCAGACTTCCTCTGTACTATAGGAACCTGAAAATTACCTAATGCTCTGAAGATCACATGGTGCTAGATCCCTAATTTTATTAGACAAGGGATAACCACCAAGTCCTCACATACGTTCAAGGCTCAGAAACTGAATCGGTCAAACAGAAAATTACTAAAAGCACTTTTATGACCATCAATTTAAACAAAACTTTAATTATAGTTTAAAAAAAAAAAAGAAATAAGAATCATTTGGGAGGAAGGGAAATTAGGAATTATGAGTGATCAAAAGAATTAAACTTGAAACACTATTTTATAAAATGAAACAGCATCACCCTGTTTGTCCCTTTTAGAAATTATGAATACATAACTTCAGGATGCCAGAAGAACCAAATGAATGCATACTAAAAACAAATGAACAATTGTCCCAAGAAGGAGAATTTTCATGCAAAAAAGCAAGATGGATCATCTGGTCCAAGATATGAATTAAGTCCTAACGGGAACACTGTTATATAAGAACATATAAATAGCTGTGCTTGTTAAACTACAGCTCACAGCCGGCTTGCTTTGTCTCTCCTCTGCATGGCTCCAGGAAATTTCTACAAAAGTTCTTTTATGGAACAATTTTAAAACCACAGATTGAGTGCTACCTCTAATTACTAAAAACCAGAATTAGGCCAAAAGGTAAAGCTGGGCAGAAGGGAACGATACTCAAGACTAGAACTTAATTCTTTTCATTTTAGTGACCTGGTAATGCTCAGTTACTTTATTTTTAAAGGGGGGGGGGCTTTTTTTTTTTCCTTTTAACTAATTCTACTGACTCCTCTTTCAAATCTCCTGGCTCATGGCCTTTCAGCTGTAATTGTTCAGGATACAAGTAATTGGTAGTACAAAAAGGATCAAGACAGTAAAAAGAAAGAAAAGTCAGCCACTCCAAACCTACTCTGTTCAGGTTTAACTGAAGGCCACAAATTCCTGGAAGGTGTTTTGACTACAAACTGGTAAGGGGGTGGGGTGGGGAGTGGGGGCTCTTGGTCACATCAATTATCTAAAATAGTCAAGATGAAAAGGTGGCGAAGGGTGCCTGCCATGGAATATTTGAAACCGATTGGGAAAGTTTCAGCCCGTGAAAAGTCCTTTTGCTAAGAGTCTGTGTGTGGAAACTGGCACGTGAATAAATTAGCGAACCAAGACTTTTGGGGACCCACGCCTCCCAAAGAAGAACAGAAATGCTCCTCGCATTCTTTATAACAAACCAATGAATTTCAATGTAAGAAGCTATCTTGTAAAAAAATCTTCAGCACCGCTTCCCACGGAGGACAAGACCGAGACTTCCAGTGAACGGGCCCTCGAAAAGGTTGAAACTCCAAAGTACTGGGGAAAAGAAAATCTTTTTCACAAACCCCGAAAGACTCTTACTGAAGAGTCCAAGAACTCAATCTAGTACTGTGGATGGCGAGGAGACGCTTTCGGGGCCGTAGGCCCGGTCGCCCCGGGGAAAGCAGAGGTCGGTTCCCCGCAGGGTCGCTTTGTTTGTGTGACAGCGTTGAACTAGGGCAAACCTAAGAGTCTGGATGTGTTTTACAGCCCTTCCGGAAACCTAGAGACAGAATGGCTCCTTCCAGAAAGACAGGAAGCCACAGCGGCCGGTGGCCGGGGCGGGCGTCGCGAGGCCGTCCTCGGGGCGGACACTGACCTGCGGGGTCTGCGGAACAGCGGGGCGCCGCGCAAACTTCCCTCAGACATTTTCTGCAAAGCGCGGCCTTCCCTAGCCGACTCTCGGTCGCCCTCGCTTCCGGAACTCGCGGGCTTCCGGAACGCCGGGAGACCCGGAAGTGGCTGAAGAGAAACCTGGGAAATGACGCCGGGTCTGAGGAAAGCTGGATAGAGGCCCGAGACCACGGAAAAGGCCGAGGAGCCGAAGGGCCGAGTACGGGGCGGCGAAGAGGACACTCCGCGCCCTGGGATTGGTCGGCAGAGCTGCCTCTGGTTGGCGGAAGAGTCGCCCAGCGGTCAGCGCGGGGTCGGGGTCCGGCTTGAGGAGGTTTTCGCCCACGGACGCCGCTGCGGGCACCTGTGGTCCCGGGGCTGACCTTGGGTCCTCGCGGGGCTCTGTCTGACCTTGTCCCCAAATGCGTGGCCGCGCGCTCGGTCCCGGTCGCCAGCCGAGGCTGCGAGCCACCCGGTGGAAGGCAGGCGCGTGACCTGGAGCAGGAATGGCCCAGGCTGGGTGGGGTGAGCGTAAGGTTCTTGGGAAATCAGGCAGAGCCTCCACTTAGGCCCATTTAATGCTCGCAACCGCCCCGTGTACACCCCACACCAGCTGGACCCCGGCTTATGCAGGTAGTGATGCAAGAATACAGTCGTCTCCAACACCCCAAACCCTTTCCTTGCATTTTGTTTCAGGAATTACCCTGAGCACCAGAGTTTTTAAGCGTGACACATGGGCAAGATAAAGGAGACTGTAATAAGAACCTCAGAACCCATGTGCTCAGTACAATTCTGATTTTTTTTTTAAAAAAGACAATAGGGTGCGATCACTCAGCGACGGGAGTAACTTCTGTACATTAAAGGAGATCTTGGGAGCAAAATAGGGTAGAAGACACAGTAGGAGGAGCCCCAGGTTGATATGGTGGGTATGGAATTCAGATAGGGATGGGGGGAGGTGTCTAAGATGCAGTCTGTATACCCGCCTGTAGTGGCTACTGTCTTCTTAGGACTGGTTTGACATACAGCCTACTCCTAACTGTATGATGTGGACATGATTCTAAGACCGCATAAAGGGATAAAATAAAATACTCATCAATTTAATGCATTGGCCATTATCTTGAAAGTGTTGCAAAAAATTAAATTAATATAGCTCCCATTATATTTATGTTGGGCACATTTTTCAAGAGAGTAAATTCTCTTTGAAGAGCAAGGCTTTGACTTGTGTAGGAAGACACCCATGTTGTCTTTCCTAGGAAGCCCAAGGACAGGCTGTGATTCACTTTTTTTTTTTTTTTTTTTTTTTTTGGGTCTGTTTTGTTTTTGTTTTTGCTTTTGAGACTGACTTTTGTAGTGTAGCTATGGTTGGCCTCAAACCACTTCTGACTCAGCTACTGCCGGGAAGACAACTATGTATTTTCTTCCTTTGTTCACTTGATTTTTATGAGGACAAAGGTGAAATTTTAAAAAATAAATAAATAAAAACGGGACCAGGGAGAAAGCTCAGCAATGAAAAGTACTTTCTGCCAAGCAGGAGGGATAAATTGGATCTTAGATACTCATAATGGGAAGAGTACCTTCTCTTGAATTCTTCACTATGACTGCCGCATGCACACACACACACACACACACACACACACACACACACGATCACATATAAACACACCACACACATGGACACATATGATAATGGATAGAGAAGACATATTCAGAAAGCATCTTGAGTTCAAAGCATTTTAGTGAGTCTCATGAGTATCACAGTGTCTTGATAATAAGGATCCCAACTTGACAGGAAATTTTGATTATATTAGATGATCCTTAAAAATTCCAGGAAGCATACATTGGAAGACACTGCTTAAAATATTTAAAATAATTTCTGGATTTATTCATATAATGTACTTCTTTATTTAGTTTTGTACTGAGCTAGTAGTTTCAGAAAATGTGTTTTTGGTATTTTAAAACTTGCCTTAAAAACATATCTATTTCTTTAATGAATAAGTCTGGGTCAGGTTTTATTCTTGGGCCAGGAATATTTCGAGACAATGTTAATGAGAAAACAAGCCTAAAAGAAGGCAGTCTGGCCTGTTTCTAGGATAATAAGGATCAAGTTGACTATGTAGATAATAAGCAGGGTAGTGTGCTTTGTATTTGTAAATTCAACATTAATATTTTAAGCCTAGAATTATTTGTACACATGTTCTGAAAAGGAACTTTATGAAGACTTGACTGCTCTTTTAAGAAATACTGAAAAAAAAAAAAGAATGTATTTCATTTACTATGAGAGCTTAAGGAAGAAAAATTGATTATCTTTTACCTTTAAGTACAAAGAGAATATTATAATGGCAACTGTATCCTCTTTCTACCTTTTAGTGGCTGTTAGGTTTTAAAGAATTTAACAATAAAAATGTTAAGAACACATTGATTTATGCCGCTAACATATTTTAAAAGTGCTGACTTTAAGAAGATAAATTTATATTAGCATATTACATTATTCTTAAATCAATATAATTGGGTGTTTTTAAGAAAAAGTTGATCATGCGATCTTTTTATTTTTCTGTTGAGGCTGTAAATAATCACTGAGAAGTTAACACCTCAAAATAACTTATTTTTTTATTTTTATATCTCAAGATGGGCCTTGGTACACTAAAATCAAGGTGTCTACAGGTCCTATGTTTGCTGTGAAGCTACATGGAGGACTCTGGCCCCTGTGCTCACTGTTTGTTTAGTGGTTTGCCAGATTTAGCTATTTGCTGATGTTGGATTGAGGTTTCTTTCTTTTTTTCCCTCTTTCCTTCCATCCCTTCCTTTTCCTTTCTTCTATTCCATTTCCTTCCTCCACTCTCTTCCCCTCCTTTTTCTTCCCCTCCCTTCTTTTACCTGACTGTTGTTAGCAGAGGACTGTATAATTGCCTGGATAACACCCACAGTCTCTGTTTGGAGGCTATCCTCTATCTTCTGGTCAGCAACAGGGGTGAGACCCTCAGCTCTACTTTGCCCATTCCATGCTTCCATCTCTCTAATCACTGGTTTTACAAAAACCAATTTGATTGATTTATACAGTGAACAGACATCACGACCAAGGCAACTCTCCTAAGGATATCATTTTATTGGGGTTGGCTTACAGGTTCAGAGGTTCAGTCCATTATCATCAAGGAAGCATCCAGGCAGGCCTGGTGCAAGAGGAGCCAAGAGTTCTATATCTTCATCTGAAGGCTTCAGCACAATACTGACTTTCAGGCACCTAGGATGAGGGTCGTATAGCCCACACCCACAGTGACATGCCCACTCCAACAAGGCCATACCTACCCCCACAGGGCCACACCTAATTGCGCTACTTCCAGAGCCAAGCACATACAAATCATCAAATATATGTTGAATCTCCTTATGTCAGTTAAATAGACTTTTGATACATTAATTCTATTGAATTTCTGGAGTGAGCCCATGAGGTTTAAGCAGGCATTCAAAGATGACTCAACAGTCATACTCTTATACAATCTCTTTCCTTTGAATGTGAGTTTGACTTTGACTTTTTCTTGGATGGAAAGAAAGTGGTAAGAGACCATCCCTGAATAGGTACCAAGAAGCTGTGATTGCTTCATATTCTCTTCTGTTTTTCTTTAATAAAGGAGCTGAAATGTGACGAATTGTTCTATAAAGAGTATATCATATCACGACATGGAGGATGACCAGTGGCAAACATCCAGGAATGATCCTAAGCCTCCAGATGAACAGCCTGTGAGATACAGAAGCCAGCAAAGCACGAGTTAAGAAGCAGATTCTTCCCCACTTGAGCATTGTCTGGCCATTAGCCATGTGTACATTAACTGTAGCCTCCTGGGAGATGGGGTGTCATGTGCTGTAGCCATATTGATGACCTGTAAGAGTTACCAAATATATTATAAAAGGCACTAAGCTTGAGGTTTACCTTCTATACAATAAATATAAAGGGAAATACTATGTTCCTCTAGTAAGAAGACATTAACTTGAAAGATAAAGTAACTTCTTGAGTCACCTTACTGAGTAGAAGATTTTGCGACTACAGATAATGATGACTAAAATTCATTATTGACATTAACTTACATTTATTGGTGACTTACCAGGTATCTTAGGGTTTTTGTTGCTGTGACAACGAAACACCATGACCAAAAAGCAAATTGGGAAGGAAAGGGCTTACTTGGCTTAACATTTTCATATTGTACTCAGTCACTGAAGATAGGCAGGACAGGGACTCCAGCAGCAGGATCCTGGAGGCAGGAGCTGATACCAAGTCTATGGAGGGATGCTGCACTCTGGCCTGCTCTCCATGGCTTGCTCAGCCTGCTTTCTTATAGAACCTAGGTCTACCAGCTCAGGGATGGCACCACCCACAAGGGGCTGGGTCCTCCCCGCTTGATCACTAGTTGAGAAAATGCCTTACAGCTGGATCTTATGGAGGCTCCTTCTTCTCTAATGACTCTAGTTTGAGTCAAGTTGATACATGAACAAGGTTTTCAAATATATATGTATATGTAAGCATATATATGTATAATGCATATATTATGTAAAATATAACTTCCGATTACCTTTGGAAAGCAATAAGTATCAGTATTTATTGTCTCAGCTTTGGTACCTGCCTCTGTGCTTACCTGTGAGTTCTTACCCGTATTCCCCTTCACTGTAAGGTGACCCTTTTCCCTCCCAACCTCTCCTTGGTCATGGTGTTTCTATCACAGTGAGAGAAAGCAAGATCAGATAACGTCAAGTTGTTACAACAATTTTTAGGTATTAAAAACAATGAACCATTGTACCTCATTGCTTCTTAAGTTCATATAGTATAGCACAAAAATGGTGGATATGGTAGAAAATAGTTTCGGACAATTGGAAAGCATGTGGTCTTGCCCTGGAATGAGGGGTAGAATTTACTGTAGCTATTATAAACAGTGGGGCTTGGGAAGTAGTTTTGTGGTATAGCACTTATTAGCATGTGTGATTGATACAAAGTGTGTGTGTGTGTGTGTGTGTGTGTAAAACAGAAGAATTGGGTGTGAACTGGGGGCCTAAAATACAGGCCAACAGTGCAGAGTCGATAGAGGGACAGGGTGAAGAAAAATGGGAGACAGAAGATAGTTTGGGCC
This sequence comes from Micromys minutus, assembly GCF_963924665.1. Taxonomy (NCBI): domain Eukaryota; kingdom Metazoa; phylum Chordata; class Mammalia; order Rodentia; family Muridae; genus Micromys; species Micromys minutus. The sequence goes on from NC_137984.1 coordinate 10,984,707, forward strand.
TAGTTATACTTGTGTGAAATGTTAGATTTTGTTCTTCTGCACTATGTATTCAAATGCTGTTTTCTGTGCCCTAAGATCTAGTTACAGTTCAAACACAGACATTGTCATGAATATTGAAGAGTCTCCTGTATCAATGTGGTATGAAGATTGCTTCCCATTCATCTCTGATTGCTTATAAAAGGCTGAACAGCCAATCACTGGGCAAAGGAGAGGGGAAGCCTCAACTTCCAGTTTTAGCCAGGGAGAAGAGCCAAGTAGAAAGAGTTTACCACTAGGCAAGTGAAGGTGTTGGAGAAGAAGGGGCAGAAGGTGGAGGAAGAAGAATATAGTTGCCATGAGGCCAGGCATAAGGTGACATCATCAAGGGAGTTCTCCATGAGGACAGACAGCTACAGTAGAACAAGCCACAGAGACTGAATGCAAGTGACTGGGAATTAGCTGGGTACCAAAGAGGGTCAGGAATAGCTGCTCAGGTATTGTGCTTAAAGACGGTTGATAAAATCTGGAATTCTTTCTCAGTGATTTGGGAACTACCCGGGTTAGAAAAAAACATGCCTTCATTTAAATTTTATCCAGTAATGAGAAATCATATTTTCAATTATAAATATAAATTTATTTATAAAATTGGAACTCAAATTCTTGAGTTTTTTAATACCGCTGGTTGAATCAACTAAATTGTTGTTTAGCTGGTATAGTTTACAGTTGTAAAGATAATATTCAGATGAGTTTGAAACATCCAGATAATCTGTTCACATTATTTATTTGAAAATAGAAAATTGAGTTTGTGCGGGGTACAAAGGAAAAGTGGGAATGCACAAAAGACATTTGCGTGGTTAAACCTCTTAAAGAGATGATCAGTGTGCTGACGTCAACTCAATGCAAGTGATACTCATCTGAGGAGGGGACCTCAGTTAAGAGAATGCCTTCATGATATGGGGCTCTACACAAGCCTCTAGAGCATTTTCTTAGTTTGTGATTGACAGAGGAAGGCTAGTGCATTGCGAATGGGGCCACTCTTGGGCTTGTGGTCCTGGTTTTATGAAGTAGGGTTAGAGAATCAGGAAGCCAGCACTCCTCCATGTCCTCTGCATCAGCTCCTGCCTCCAGATTTCTGCTGTTTGAGTTCCTGTCTCAACTTGTTTGGATGTTGAACTATAATGTGAAAGCATACACCAAATAAGCCCCTTCCTCCCACATTGCTTTGCTCATGTTATTTTATCATCATATATAACCAATCAATCACCTAGAATAATGCTGTCAGTTACTGTTTGATTTTAGCAAAGTCTAGATAAAGCAGTAAATCCCAAACCTTGTGGGCATTTTATATTTTATGAGAGAGGAACACTGGTAGCTAGTTACATTCAAAACATTATATATTTTACTATGGTAAAACAATCAAGTAAAACCAAAATTTGTGTGTTTTGGGGTACCTGAGAGTGAGCTGTAAACACAGAACAACAAACTCAGACCATATGAAGAGGCGCTTAAAATATTTGGCTCTCTTTTTCTCTAAAGAATCATTTCGAATTCACCAGATGAAAATTTAATTTTGTAAGATGTCTGTACTTTTCAAATTTGTTTATGGTCTGAGCTTTCAATCTAGACAATTTATCATTACACGGAGAGGATTTTTTTCCTCTTAAGCTACATCGAGTTTCCTTCCCAGGGAACAGATGAATTAGGGAGAAGTTTTCTCAGCTTCATGTTTAGTCAAAAGCTGTAGCCACAGGACAAGGGAGACTTCATTGAACAAGACAAAAAGGAATACATTTTTCCTATTGTCTCCACCTTGCTATCTCTTTAACATACCTCAGATTTCTCGTCTGCACAGATTGAAGTGTCTTTTGTAAATTTAAATGTAAGGATTCTACTTCAGCTTTACACCATTACTAAGCAGACAACTGGAAATAAGAAATCCGTGAAGAGGCCTGCTGGACTGATTTGTCTTTGACAGTTCTGCGACCTTTGAAAGGTGTCTTAACTGTCAGGGGCCTTAGTTTGTTAATCTCTCATCTGTTTGACATGTCCTCTAAGATTCCTTCTTGTTTTAATGGATTAGAATTCTAAAGGCCATTTTTTCCCCCTATGGCTGCAGCTTCAACCCAAGTCACAACCCACAGGGGTCTCTTGGCTGTTTGAATATATTATTTGAAGTCATGTTGGTTTGTAGTTGTTGTTGTTTGAAGGTTTTCTACAGTAACATAATTACAACTATAAGAGAAGCTAATATGTTCTAGATCATAACCCCATTTCAGGTTGATACTGATGTTAGTTTTGTTCCTAGAATTGAGAAGATGATATTCCTTCCACATCTCAGGCAGGGAGACTCTGTATTGGCCTAGAGGGATAAGCATAAAATCATTTCATTACATAGTGTTTTTTTCTGCATGTATTTATTTATACTGTATATCTTATTTCCCATGACAGAGAGAGTCAGTGAAATAAAGAGAATAAAAATGTGTGTGTGTGTGTGTGTGTGTGTGTGTGTGTGTGTGTGAATATATATGGCAATATTTTAACTGACACCATTAACCCTAGTGTGTCAGCATCTAGGGCGTAGCTTTATCCCCACCCCACATGCCCCTAAGTCTGGAAGACTAGAGGGACTCTTAATGTCGGGAATGTTTTCAAAAAGAAGCCTCTAAAAGACAGTAAAGTGTCTGGATGAGCTCTTCTCAGCAAGGCCTCCTCACTCATTATTTCGGAGCTTCAGGACTAGTATTAGATCACTATTCTCCTGTGGGTTTTTGTTTGATTTATATTTGGTTTGTTTGTTTTGTTTTGAAAGGAGGAGAAAGAACATGAGGTTGGGTAGGTAGGCACACTTGTAGGATCTAGGATGAGTAGGGGGAAGGGAGAAATACGATGAAAATATATTACTTAAAAAAAGAATTAGTGAGAAGAATAAAAAATAAACCTAAAGATATAGCTGGATTTCATGTCCAGAAGGATTAACTCTACTGTGTGTCTAATCAATGTATGTTTCTCCTCATTTTGGAAAAATGTAAAGACAAGGAATTGCCTAACAGTATCTCCAGGTGTTAGGATTTGTTTGTGAAATGCCTTGCACACCTGAACAGTTGTTTGCCAACTGTTAGTGCTTTTTATAGAGGTTGAATCATGGAATTATGGGGCCCTGCTGACAGAAGTAGACCATTGGGGCTGACCTTGGGGGCTTTATTTGTTTACCTAAGATGCAGACTAGCTGCCTTTGTTTTCTAGCTGACTGCCTTGTTTACCATCATATAACCCTGAAAATGCAGAACAAGATGCTCCCATAGCATGCTTTCCATCCCCGCCATGTTTGCCCTGTTGGCTTGTGATGGTTAGGATATGCTTCGCCCAGGGAGTGGCACTACTAAGAGTGCCTTGGTGGAGTAGATGTGTCACTGTGGGTGTGAGCTTAAGATCCTAGAAATCAGTCTTTTAGCAGCCTTCAGATGAAGAAGTTGAACTTCTGCTGTACCATGCCTGCCTGGGTGCTGTCATGTTCCTGTCTTGAAACTGGATGTCAGCCTCAATTCAATGCTGTGCTTATGATAGTTGCCCTGCTCATGGCACCTGTTCACAGCAGTCAAATCTTAACTAATATATGCTGGACCTTTTATAAAATTGGAAGGGAAAAAAAGAGGAGGAAGAAAGAAGAGGAGGAGGAAGAGGCATAAGAAGAGGAAGAAGTCAGAGGTGGCAGCAGTAGTGGCTTCCTTTCAAATACTCCTGAGGTGTTTTGTTACAATGACAGGAGTAACGCTGTAGGTAACATAAATTACCAGAAAAATGGAAGAACATAATGCTGTAGATTTGTAAGAACTGTGAGTAGATGAAAGAAATGTGGCCAATTCTATTCAATAAATCCCAAGATGGGTGTCCTTGGACTTATATTAGATGGTTTGAGGGCTTCAGTATTTTAATGAAAACAAAGGCTATGTGAGTTATCTCAGTAAAATGCTCAAAATATGTGGGTCAGGAAATGAGTTCAAGCCCCCAAATTCATGTTAGAAAGCTCAATGTGTTGGCATATACCTCTAATCCCTGGGCCCAGAGGCAGGGACATGCAGATTCTTGGGGCTTACTAATTAGCCAGACTAGCCTACTTAGCAACTGATCAGTGAGAGACCTAAAATGTCTATCTCTGGAGTGAAGACACCTGTAGTTAACATCTAAGCTCCATAAACAAGCATGCACATCTGTTGGCAAGTATGAACATTGTGGTGGTTTGGAAGAATAGAGCCATAGTTCCATATGTTTGGACATTTGGCCACTGAAGGGACCCCCATGCTTTGGAGTGCTGAGATGCTCCCTGCTGGACCCCTGATTAGGCACAGACCATACCCAAACCAAGTTCCCAGTGCACACCAAATGCAAAGAGACAAGGTGGATGAATCCGGATCACACAGAAACAGCAGAAAATATTTTTGCATGTGTTTTAATGGGGGAAAGGGGAAGGTCTGTGATAGCAAGAGCTTGACAGGACAGTAAGTTCTGGTTGGGTATTTTCATTAAGTTAGTCAAATAATGAATTTCATTTCGTGGACCTTAATGTTTTCATAGTTGGACCTGAGGCTCAGTCTCAGGAATGAGTCAGCGACCAAAGAAGTGAGTAGACCTTGGTGGCTAGTTTTAGGGCTGCAATCTAAGTGTACAGCAAGGGGCAAAGGGGAAAGGTAGAGCCTGTCTGCACCCGTTTGCCTTGCTCATGTCTGTCTGTGTTAGAGTCTTTAGGTCTCCACTGGGTAAACTGTGTCTCAAGCTTCAGGAGGCACATTCTTGTAAAAGAACCTGTGTCCAGGAGGTGGGTTTGAGGTTTCCAAAGCCCAGGAATTTCTGGTATCAGAGTCTGTCTGCCTAGTGTCTCTGGAGGTGTGAGTTCTGAGCTATTGATCTATGCTTCCTGCCACCATGCCAGGACGGTTGTAACCTTTAAGCCCTTTGGAACTATAATTCCCCGAATTAAATGCTTCTTCTTATAGGTAGTCCTGGTCATGGTGTTTTGTTATTACCATAGAAAAGTAACGGGGACAAACTGGCACACACAGGTATACACATAAAACCTAGAGAATGAAATGTCACTGGACATACTGGGAACCTTTTACTCCAATCTTAAATGATTTTTAGGAGTAAGTTGTCAGATGTCTACAGATAGTTTTCATTGATTACACACCATGGTAAGTGTCAGAGACATTTTCTAGACTCGGATTCTGCAGAATGTGGCAAAGGTATAAGTTTATATGACTTTGTGTCTCATAACTTCCAAGGTAGAAACTAGCCCTAAGTTAAAACTTAATAATTTCTAAGTATTTGAGTAGAGAGAATGTGCGTAAAATCTATGGTTCAATTTGCTTATAAATGCTACTGTATTAAAATCTTAATTAAAAAAACTCTTAACTGCTTTAGTTCAGTGACAGTGACACATTTCTTGTTGGTGTCTGTTGTGCTATGTGATGGCACATTAGTAGTCACTAGATGAGTACAGGAATAGAGTGAGAAGGCGCTGGTCCTCAGCTCATACAAGAGAATGGAAACGTAGAGAAGAAGCAGAAATAAGAACCAGAGCAGTAAAACTAACCTGTCCCAGCACAATTTGGAAAATGAGGGAGCCACAATGGAGGAGACTGTACATCCTTTGGTTTTTTAGTGCAGTGATTTTGGGAATACTTTGTTAAAAACTGTCTTACTTCAAAATAGGTAAAAATATTTTTTTCCACTCTGCAAAGTCATTTTTTAAGATAAATGTTGCAGGCTATTTTCAGTTATCAAAGCTAGACTGTTCATCTTACATTTAAAACCCTGTTGGTGTAAATATTAAAAATGATTGCTTAACCCTTTGTTGACCCCATGGTCTTACTCCGCGGATGCTGCTCCAATGTGGAGCCGAGTACACAGACTCTGTCATAATGGCCCACAAGCCACACTCACCACACGATTCCCTTCCCAGACTGTTCACTCTGCCTGCCCTGCTGCTCTGTCTCAGGTGGCTACAACCATCCCATGTTTCCATCCTCCACTGCCTGCCACAAACATGACTCCAAATCCCGGTAGCTTTTCATGGTAGGTTTATATATTAAATTCTCAATCCACAAACCCTCTGCACAATAAGATTGAATCCAATGGACAAAGATACAAATTGCCTTTCTCTAAGAGATAAAAAGACCTATAAAATTACTTAAGAATATTCATATTACGGCCACCGGTATCTAGATTTGCTTTCTCCAGCTTCATCTTGACATTCCCCCAAAACTCTGCTTCTTTTCCATTTTCCAACCTTTTTCCTCACCTAGCTCTCTACTGTCCAATCGTGTATCATCTTAACATCAATCCACAAAACCCTAATAAGGAGATTTGGAGCTTAGAACAGTTCCATAGCTGTTCCCAGAAGGAAGCAAATACTTTATTATTATAGGTATTACTGCACAGTTATATGCAAGTTCAAACTGTATACTCTATTGCATTAAACATTTCTAATTATACCCACATCAAGTTTGCTTTTTATTTAAGTGTCCAACATCAGTGAATCTCTAATCTCTTTGCATCAGGGCAAAGTTGTTTCAGCTTGTTTTGCAGTGAGTTAATTTTTATATGAGGTTTAGATTAACAAATTAAGAGTTAGGGATTAAAGTTTTATGGCTTTCTCTTGTTACCTAAGTATTTGTAAGTCAAACACTAAACAGAAATAAAGTTTATTTATAGGTGAGCCAATTACCAGAAGCACTGTCTGGAAATGTTTAGTTCTTATAGCTAAAAATAATGAGAAAACTCTCATTTGATAGGAATCATTATGGATTCCTATCAAAATCTATAAACTTTTTTAAGGCATTTTCCACCACCTGATTTTCTTTTTTTTTAAAAAAAATTATGTATGTATGTATGTATGCATGTATTACATATGAGTACACTGTAGCTGTCTTGAGACATGGTTGTGAGCCACCATGTGGTTGCTGGGAATAGAACTCAGGACCTCTGGAAGAGCAATCAGTGCTCTTAACCGCTGAGCCATCTCTCCAGCCTCAAAGGAGTGTCTTATACAAAGGTACAGGTCATAGGCATTCAATTCTATATTCAAAAGTATTGTTATAGGTATCATATATATTTGATGTTTTCCTATTCAGACAGATGAAATTCAATTAAAAAAATGGAACCTAATCATGGGCAGACACACAAAATGTAAGCCAGTCTCTCCTGTTCCTATATTAGTTTTTGTTTGTCATGGGTCGGAGTTCAGAGACTCAATTAAGAACAAGGTGAGTGTATTGTGCCCATACCTTAGTAATTAAAACAATGTACCACACCAAACAGGCTATGCTATGTGCATCAGAATTTCTCCTAACTCAGCAAATTATGGTGTTCTAAGAAACATGAACAAAAATGGAAATAGTATGCCCTTCCTTACAGTAAATCTATTAGTGAACTACATATAATTTAGTTTTTTCCTTCTTTTTTTCTTTGTCAAATAGGCATAAGAAGAATATGATTAATGGGGCTATTTTAGTTTATATTCCTATTCTAAAGTAAGTGGGTAATTCAGTGAATGTCTTTAGTGGTAAATCGCAAGAAAGTATTACCTCTGAAATTTCAAAGTCTCTTGGTTTCCAATTTCTACCAACGTCTGCCTTAGTAGGTAGAACACCAGTCCTTCACATCTTCACATTTGTGTATGTATATAATTTATAATATGTAAATAACACACATACCACACATACACACACATGCATTTCCGACATGGATGAAGCAGTCGATAATTTCATTAATATTTTAGAGATTTTTAAATGGATTTTAAAGAAATACAAGTCACTTGCCATGTTTTAAAACTGAGGGGAAAATAATTTAGGGTTGTAAACTATAGAGATAAGGAGCCAACATTTAATTCATACTCTGTGAAGAATTATTTGAGGAACCTTGAGGAGTGCCTTTCGTCCTGAGGTTCAGTATTTTGGATTGCAAAATGTGGTTGAGTCTTAAATTTGCCCTGTGGACTACAGGAGGGATTATCTTCAGTAACCCAAATGAGCTGTTTTACCTTTCCTTAGCATATATGAATATGTAGTAAGTGCTCACTGATGATAAACACCATTTGCTTTTCTATTCTCTATCAAGATTTACCAAGTGGTTTTGAAGCATTCTATCCATTGCTTGTTTGACCCTTCAAGCTTGAATTTTATTTTGGAGCTCTAGTAGTTTGTATGATCTGATAAACAGTAATTGGTTTTAAATGATCAAATTACTACAGCAGTAGGAGACATTTTATTACCCACTATAAATTTTCAATATAAAAACTGGCTTAAAAAGGAAGCACACATATCCAAATGTTCATAGGGTGAGTATACTACATCGTTTGTTTCCTCTTTCAAAATACAGACTTTAACAGACTAAAAAGAAAACTCTCAGTCTGTTGACCCTAGACCATTTCCTCTGACTGGCTGTACTTTCTTCTAGGAACAGAAAGAAGAAGAGAGCATGAGGTTTGATTGTATTAAAAGTGTCTTGGAATATAAAAACCAAGAATTCTCATGTCTTCAGAGAAGTCAACTAATAAATCAAAAGCATGTCCTTAGCTAAGTTTTCTCAAAAACTTCACAGCCTGATTCCAGCAAACTCAACCCTTAGCTACCTAACAGATGGTTTTGTTGCTCTGAACTAGTGAGGAATGTAGCAGCACACATGATTATAAGGTTGGTCAAACATTTTTCATTTATCTTATGCCCAGATTAGCTATTGCTGGCCTAATGAATGCACTGTAAAAACTAAAGTCATACATGAAGGAAGAAACTTGTTGATAATAGGAAAATTTAAATGTTGCAATATGCTATATTAAAATAGTTACAGTTATTTGGGATAATTATATAAAATTTGGCATGTTTTTTTAATTTTTATCCCAAATTTAGCCTATACTTTCAAAGTGGATTTACATGTCTATATCATTTGTAGAAAGGAGATTATAAAATAGCATGCATGTTTTTATAATATTTTTACCCAGTTTATACCTGATGACATTATCCTGTCTTAATCAAGAAAGAATTAATATAATCACATTTAAAGTATTGTTATACTGACATTTTTATAAAGTAAATAAATAAATGCTGGGTTAATTGAAGAAATTAGTTTACACAGATTTTTTTTTTTAAATTTGAAATGCTAAAATGTCAGTGACTATGTGAAGGTTGCTGTGGGTTGGTATACGTTTATAAGTAATGGAAAACTTGTTAGTCTATAATTAATTGGCAGTGATGGAAAAAAAAAACTTTTTCAGGGGATCATTATTGCCTTAATCTAAGTGATTCAAATTAGTTGCCAGTATATTATAAAGCCACAGTTCATTTGTCAAATCTGAAAAGTATTTCCATCTCCATATGTACTTTAAACCAAAATTTCAACCACCCCTCTTTTCTGGTCACTAACACCAAGTGATATGTGAACCTCCTGTTTCCAAACATAAAAGGAAAGAGCAGGAGAACATGAGTGAAAGGGGAGTTTTGTTGTGAAACAATGACAAAGGAGTTACGGACATGATTTATGTCATCCTTCTTCTGTCTCTACATAACAGATTATTCTTAGTTAAAACCCAAGACCCTCATCTCCATTCACCACCGTTAACACTGTCATGGAATACATACAATGGAGCAGGGGACTCTTTCCTCCCATGTCGATACCCACGGGGTCTGGGAGAGCCAGATTCTGCCTTGTCATGATTCTTCAAGTTGGCTTCTTCCTATCATCAGGCATGCTCATCATTTCCTAAGACCACTAATTATATACTTACTGTTGGGAAATGCGATCTAGTAATTCATCATAGCATGATGTTATCACTAGTGGAAAAACAAGGGAAGTACCAATGTCAAATTTCCAATAGTCAGATACTAGCAGAACAGCTATATGTTGCTGAGTGCACTGTGGGAGTCTGTTTATATGCATTTTTTACCTTTCTGGTTTCCAAACAATATAATTGAAGAAAAGTGAAAATGGCCCAGGAATGAATGTTTTTGTGGTAGATCCTTGACTCATATCTCGATCAGTTTTTCAATGATCCATGTCGAACACTGTGTGTTCATAACTGAGAAATAGAGTTCCAAGACAGTAACTTGCTGAATGAACACCAGACCAATCTTATGAATGAATAGTTTTCCACTCGTCTGCATCCAAGAAAAGTAAATGATGCTATTAGTCCAAAAATATATATATCATTCATACATATCCAAAATATAATCATTCATATATAAAAATGATACCGAGGGATATGTATGTATTATTAGCTTTTCTTACCCACTGCTCAATCATTTGATATTCCTTCTGATCTTTATCCCAGTTTTATCTTAATTTTTATCTAGATTTACCAGTTACAAGATTGCAGGATCATTTTGCATCTTTTTTTTTTTTTTTTTTTTTTTTTTTTTTTTTTTTTTTTTTTTTGCTGTTTGCTAGCTCCTGGAGACTTCTTGTGACCATAGCTGCTTTCCACTGATAATTACATTCCATCCTCATGAGCAGCTGCTCCAAGCTGTGCCCTTCCACTCACTGATTGCCTGATTGCTTAAATTTCCCTATTTGCTGTAAGTCTCTAACATTTCACACATGTTTTAAGAAACATTCCCTTCAGGGTCCTTCTCTGACACTTCCATCTTTTCAATTTATGGCAGCCTAGTTTTAGTGCAGGATCTTCACTGTGTGTGCCGAGTCTTTGATTACAAGAATGAGGAAGAACCATGCAGGCAAGGTGACAGCAAACATGGAGGCAATACGAAGTCTGAACTTGAGCTTGAGCTGCTCAGAGCTGTCATGAATAGATTTTTCATTTCCTATTCATTTCTAACTGTACAGCAAAGCAACTTGGAAGCCTTGATTAACTTGAAAGCACTGTGTGTGTCAGCTCCCAGGTAGTGATTTTGGCAGCTATTCTGAATTTATTCACATGTCAGTAGCTGTAATTGCAAGCTTCTTTCCTGTTAATTCCTCAAGTTGTCTCTCTTCCTCCCTGCTGTGAAATTTTGTCCCTCTCCAAAACGAAATACATTTTTTCTCCTGATACGAAAAGCACACTCATTAATTTCTCACTTAGTGATGATTCATTAATCATGGAAGGGCATGTGAGCTGCAGTAAAAGCAACTCCTTTAATTTAATTTAATTTAACAAACATTTATTGAGTGTTTAATGTGCACAGCAAAGCACTAAGCATAAGACCCGAAGAGACCCAGTTTGGGTGATATGTAAATTATTCCTTCATCAGAGTAAGTGTTTAATAAACTTTTCTGAATCAAATCTAATTGGCAAAGACTTTATTATGCTTTCAAGTTCAGATAATAATTCTAACATAAAATATTTAGTAACAGGCATAAAGCAATAAAGTTAGATTACTGCCATAGAGAATGGATAACTTCTTTGGTGGGAGGAAGCAACTCATTTACAGTTTCTATACTGGAAATCAGTGACAGGTCAAGAATTAAATCCTGGAAAACCTCCTACCTATCTTCTCCCTTTGTGTTCTTTATTTTCTCTTCATTCTACATTGCAGAGCTCTGAAGGGTGTTATAGTCAGGAAAATGTTTAGCAAAGTAATGTTGAGTAACACTTGTTTATAGTGTGAGATACCCATTTAAATTCAGTTACTCATCTCTAAGATCATGAAATCTCTAATGCTAGGGAAAATCACATGCTAGTGAAGACAGTGATCTGAGGATTAGTTCCATCTTAGTCATTGTATAGGTTAAAAAGGAGTGTCTGTCTTCTCCAGGCAATCCCCCTGAGTTGATCATTCTCAGGTGGTCTTCCGCATGGGAGAGCACACCGCTTGCTGCCCAGTGACAAACACTTAGAATTGAAAGCACTCACAGAAGAAAGGTATGAGTCAAGCAGGAAATACTGAGGCTTCTATACATGTACATATGCATATATGCATGCTATAAAAATTACTGAAAAAGCAATGGATTTGAGGGAGAGTAGGTAGGGCTATGTCAGAGTGATTGAAGAAAAGAAAGGTTAGGGAGAGATATACACCCCCCAAACTAAAATTTTCCAATGTTCTGAACTAAGAAGAAGACTGTAAGTTGGTATTTTCCGGAGCTTATCTGAATAACCAGAATTTGAAGTCATAGCTATGCTCTTTTGAACAAGAAAAAACAAAAACCCAAATCTGGGTAACTATTGAGAAATTGTCGGTCATACCATTGAGATGTCATGGCTTGTTCTAAGGGTAAAAATTGTTTTACTTTCATCCGACTTTTCTTTCTATCAGTAGCTTTTCTCCCATTCCCAGTTAGTAGGAACAGGCTTTTCCCATGCTGGTAGTCAAAGAATTCATAAAGGGTCATGGAGTATTGTATCTTTAGCCTACAGGATCAATGTAAAAACTGAATTAAAATTTTTCCTAATTCTTTATATATGTATCATTGTTATAAAGGCTCCTGTTTGGGATGTATGTTTAGTCCTAGGAGAGCTGATAAGCCCAAAGTGTGGGAAGTCATTATTGGCTGGTATGGGTCACATGCTTACATCATGTCCTTGTTAGAAACAAAACCAACAAAGGTAAAACAGTATTGTGCATTGACAAACACATTGGCTGATAGCTCCCTACATCAGAGAAAGGCAAAAAAACTTCTTTTTAATTATTTTATGGATATTCTCCATGTCTACATTTCAAATGTTATCCCTTTTCCCCCCAGTCTCATTTCCTCTCCCCCTCCACTTGTTTACATGAAGGTGTTCCCTCTCCCAATCACCCTCTCCACCTCAATGCTTTGGCATTTCCCTACTCTGGGAAAACACGTCTTCACTGGACCAAAGGCCTCTTCTCCCATTGATTCCAGACAAGTCTGTCCTCTGCTACATATGAAACTGGAGCCATGGGTCTCCCCATGTGTGCTCAGTGGTTGGTGTTTTAGACCATGGGAGTTGTGGAGGGTTTCTTGGTTGATAATGTTGTTCTACCCATAAGGTTGAAAACCCTTTCAACTCCTTCAGTCCTTTCTCTAGCACCTTCATTGGGCATACCTGTGTTTAGTCCAACGGTTAGCTGTAAGCATCCTTAGCTGTATTTGTATAATCTGGCAGAGCCACTGAGGAGGCATTCATATCAGGCTCCTGCCAGTAAGCACTACTTGGCATCAGTCATAGTGCTTGGGTTTGGTGTCTGCATATGGGGTGGATCCCCAGGTGAGGCAATCTCTGATCTTTTTTTCAGTCCTCGATCCTCTATTTGACCTTGTATTTTCTCCCATGAGTGTTTTGTTCTACCTTCTAGGAAGCACTGAGACAGCTACCTTCTGGTCTTCATTCTTTTTGAGCTTCATAAAGTCTGTGAATTGTTTCTTGGGTATTCAGAGCTTTTGGGGGCTACTAACTGCTTATCAGTGAGTTCATACTATGAGTGTTCTTTTGTGATTGTGTAACCTCACAAAGGATGATTGCCTCGTTCCATCCATTTGCCCATGGATTTCATGACATCATTGTTTCTAATAGCTGAGTAGTATTCCACAGTGTAAATGTACCACAATTTCTGTATCCATTCTTCTGTTGAAGGACAGATGGGTTCTTTCCAGCTTCTGGCTATTATAAATAAGGCTTCTATGATCATATGGGAGCTTGTGTCCTTGTTATACGTTGAAGCAACTTTTGGATATATGCCCAGGAGTGGTATAGATGGGTCTTCAGGTAGGACTATGTCCAATTTTTTTGAGGAACTACCAGACTGATTTCCAGTGTGTATGTAGCAGCTAAATTTTTTTAAATTTCAATGAAATAGACATTTAGAACCTTCTGATATATTATAAAGCAGAAGATATTGATTAGGCTATTATGTCCTGGGTAATACAAGCACTGAATAATTATAATAAACACAGTAGATTCTTTTACCCAATACTCTCACTAAGACTCAGATATATTCATTAAAAATTGGCAGAACTAATTTTTATACTCTACCTCCATTCACCCTACTGTTAAGTGTTAAACATGTTCAAGGAGTCACATTTCTTTGACTCTTTACATTAGTGCTTAATACATTATGTACATCAATCAGTTGATTAAGTAGCTCATTTTCTTTTAATATTGCTACATATATTCGGATATATTTAAAGGTTTTTGAAAGTTTATACTTTTGAGGACATTTGTTTGTGTCAATCTAACCATTGAAGTATAATGTAATTAATACTTCTTAACTCATAATTTTGATGGTTATTTGATGATGCATACATATAAACATACATGCATTCACATATTCACTTACCAACAAACATACAACATTTGTACTGGCTGGTTTTATGTTAACTTGACACAAGCTGGAGTTATCACAGAGAGAGGAGCCTCATTTGAGGAAATGCCTCCATGAGATCCAGCTGTAAGGCATTTTCTCAACTAGTAATCAAGGGAGGGGGGCTCCTCATTGTGGGTGGTGCCTTCCCTGGGCTGGTAGACCTGGGTTCTGTAAGAAAGCAGGCTGAGTAAGCCCAGGGAAGCAAGTCAGTAAGTAACATCCCTCCATAGCCTCTGCATCAGCTCTTTCTTCCTGATCTGCTTGAGTTCCAGTCATGATTTCCTTTGGTTATAAACAGCAATATAGAAGCATAAGCTGAATAAACCCTTTGCTCCCCAACTTGCTTCTTGGTCTTGATGTTTTGTGTAGGAATAGAAACCCTGACTATGACAACATTGAAGTAAATGCAATCAGCATTATGCAAACTCAATAGTCACTTGAATGACTATTGCTGCAATAGAAAACCATGACTAAAACCATTTGGGGAAGAAAGGGGTTGTTTCAGTGTACACTTCCACATAATAGTCCATTACTGAGATACCAGGGTAGAAACTCACACAGGGCAGGAATTTAGAGGCAGGGGCTGATGCAGGGGTCAGAGAAGAATTCTGGGCACTTGCTTTCTCAATGTAGCTTATGCAGCCTGGTTTCTTATAAAATGTAGGGCCACCAGCCTAAGGATAGCACCGTGAACAATGGGCTGGGCCGTCCCCTATCAATCGCTTATTGAGAAATGCCTATGGCTGGATCTTATAGATGTATTTTCTCAATCAAGCCTCCCCCCTTTCAGGTGATTGTAGCTTGTGTTGAGTGGGCATAAAGCTAGCCAGGATACTACAAGTCTTTAGTTCTGCCTTTGCAAATAGCTAGTTATCCTAGCATAATGTCAAGAATAGAGGCTCTTAAAGGTAGCATTGGCTTCAGTTCTAACTCTTCTTATTTAACCTATGAAATCTCAGGTTCTCCATTGGAAAAGTAATAATAATAACAGAATCTATGGGCCTGGTAAATAGCAAGGAAGCCCATCTGTCTGATTGCAAAGCTCAAGCAGCTTTCTTTCATTCATATTTTGTTATGACTCAAGATGAAGCATGTTCTCTGCTCTGTAATAGTCTCACATGCACACACAGGATTCCACACAGGAGCAAACACAGACACATACACATATACCCAGGGATGTTGCAATGTCTTAGGTAAAAAATAGAGAGATGAGTAATTCAAATAAGGCTCCACCCTCGTTTTCATTCATAAGCTTCTCAGGCAGAATAAATATAGTGAAGCAGATACAGTTCACAATGTGTCCACAGGCAAACTGCTGAAATCTACAGCAGTCCAGCTTTCACTTCACTTTTGACCCCAGTTCTAAAGAAGAGTTTCCTGAGCAGCTTAGATTCACAATCCTGAGCTCTGCATTTCCCAGTCTTCTTCATCTGCATCTCATCATGGCCAGCACACTATAGGGAGATGCTTTGATTCCAGAGGAATTTCGAGGTCTTCTGCTTTTGGAAGATTCATTTGCCTCCTGTCATGGTCACCATAGTCTAAGCTTCTTCACTCATGATTTAGATGCTCTTGTTTGTTGTCTCCTGTCTTTACCATCTAGTACTTAAGTTTATCGTTCTTGCAGCAGAGCTTGTCAAGGTTTCGGGTTCTCTGATTATGCTATCTGTTATAGCGAGTGTGCTCTGGTCTTTAGTCTCCTTCTCTCCCCAGACTCTATGTTGCCAGAGAACCGAAACACTAGAGATCCCTGAATGTGCCCTTGTGCTCTGTTTTTGTTCCTCAGCTCACCCAGCCTGAGCTTGAAATGCATGTCATACACTGACATATTTCCTTTTAAAGCCTGTTTGGAAAAAAAATCATCCATGAAAACTCTATGATCATAGCCTTAGATTAGACATATTTCTCATTCACTTGTGCTCCAAAGTGTCCTTCATTCAACACTGCCAAGCTTGTGGTGTCCTTTTCCATCTTGATTTTCATGTTTCCATTCAATGGCTGCTTAACTCAGCTGCACTGCAGTGCCTAATACATAGTAGTCAATCTTTAAATGCTGACAGGATAACCCTATTGAATAAAACAAGGGGAAATACACTAACTCTGGAAAAATTAAAGTTGATGGTTTTATTAACAAGATATTAATGTTTATCCCTTTTTCCTCTGCATAATTTACAGGATAACATAAAGTTTCAGAATAAAAGTGACTGGATATGTTAACCCACATTACTGGCATACTTGAATTCATTATTTCCATTTTTCTAGAATGTGGTATGAGTTTTTGGGACCCAGTCGTGCTCTGTTCTAGAAGGATAAAATGGATTTTAGAAAGAATGGAATTCTACAGGATCCTGCTCCTGCTGAGAGTGAGTCTGGGAGGGGAATGGAGATGCTTCTCAGGGATCTTAGTGTTAAAGCTTGAAAAGAAGTCTATGCCTGAAAATTTTCAATGAAATAGCACTCCGAGATGATCTTATCTTTATTTGGGGTGGGTTTGTGTACATACACTTTATTCTGGGTGAACCTTGGAGAATGGAAGCATTGTTCAGGATAAATGAAAATCGTTGGCTAGAGTTTTAAAGTTCTGCGAATGAGTCTTTTGCATGAAGAGGCATTGTAGGAATCCCAGGTACCTGTTATATTCCTCTTATCTGGAAAAGAGAAAGTTGAGTTTATAATCTCACCAAGGCTTTGAGACAGTCTGTAGGTAGAGGGTGTGAAGGTTTTGGACAAGGTCAGAGAAGGAAAAGCCCTGCTGGTAAAGGGAGTTCTCCATTTTGCACTGAGCTTAAGCTAGATGGCAACCTTAATTAGCAGGGTCCAACACTAGAATTTTATATTAACTTTTTAAGCATGTGACTTAAAAGAATAAACAATGTACATTTGTCTGGTCTGAATAGCTATTTTCTCCTACTTTAAATATTTCCTTTGGGAATAAGTAGAAGGCTGATGAGACTTGAAACTCCAAGGAAACTTAGTAGTTTCAGGGACTTCATGAAATTTACAAGGTTCACAAAACCTGTATTATACAGTGCTGGTTCCATTGGGCTGAAGTCTCTCCTAAGCTACCCTCTCAAACTGCCATCCCACAAATAAAGATCAGGTGTTTGTTGAGTTTGCTGAGCCAAGTTGGCAGTTTGTAAAGGACTCAATTTGGCTGGTTAAAAGATGTACTAAACCTGATAGAAAGGAATTCCAGAAGATCACCATGGCCACAGAGTTAGGATTTGCTATCATGGGAATCACTGGCTTTTTTGTGAAACTGATCCACATCCCTATTAATAACATTATTGTGGGTGGCTGAATCCTTTCTCATCCTGGGAATATTGAACCAATGAGGGAGCAACAAACTCATGAAGTAAAATGTTGCCTGGAAGCTTTGTGATTTTTGTTTCCATCTTCCAATAAGGTTTTCTATATCTAAATTAAAATAATTTTAACATTAAAAAAACACAAGTAGTAACAATTACTTAGGAAAGGAAATTCTCCGACAAGTAAAACTAAGTAAGAGTTGTATAAGGAGATTTCAGGATGAAGATTTCTTAAGATTTACCCAAATTAAGATGAACTTTATATGATATAATGACATTGGAATCAAGCATGTGATAAGCATTTTCACAGAGTCTTCTGTAAGTAACACAAAGACAGTTACTGGTTTGGCAACTCCACTGATTAGCTCTTGTAAACTTAATACAAACCAGGACACATTTTAGAATAGGAACATCAATTAGGTTATTGACTTCATCAGATTGGCCTGTAAGCAAGGCTATGGGAAATTTCCTTGATTAATGATTGCTGATTTATGCCCAAGTTGTAGGGACCCCCCAAACCACTGAGGAGCCAATTCCCATGTAAACAGGTTAGGGTCGTTATTACAAGCTCAGGAGCAAGGACTCTCACACTCATCAATAAACAGGTCAGAGTGTGCCCTGTGTCTAGGAGTGCAGGATATTTATTGTGGTTACAGCAAACTTGGAGAATTTCTATATGGGTCTGCAAGTTAATATTTTGAGAACGGCATTTCTGGCATAATCTCCAGTAATAGAATGCAGAGCACAAACACCTGACAAACAGAATGACTAGGTCATTTATTTTCTCCAGAGTGTCTTATGTTACCTATATGTATCTTGACCCTGCTATTGTAGCCTGACTTGAATGCTACTAAGGGGTTGGGGTTGTCATGGGATGTTTGCTTAAGTGGACTTTGTGGATTTCTTCCTGGAATTGGAGTTTAGCCCCTGGCCTAGCACAAAATGGAGTTTCTTCAAAAACTGAGTTGGTTGGGCTTTATAGCTGCAAGTGGTCCCAGCACACTGTGGGTAACACACCTCTGGAGACATGATTATAGATTGTAAAGAAAACAGCCTGAACCATGAGGAACAAGCAGTTAAGTAGCAATCCTCTATGTCCTCTGCTTCAGCTCTGTCCTGTAAGTTCCTGGCTTGAGGTTCCTCAGTAATGGACTAGAACTATAAGCTGAATATACCCTTTGCTTCCCAGCACTGCTTTTAGTCACAGTGTTTATCACAGCAAGAGAAAACAATCTATGGCATCAAGACAGAGATGGGTAGGATAATTTCTTTGTTTTCTCCTTACTGTCCTATTTAAGGTGAGTAGGAGTTTGTTATTAAGTCATCATGGAAATAACTCAACAGCCTAACATGTACATATGAACTTGTGCATAAAGAGAAAAATGCATGAGCAATTTTGCAGACATGATTCACAATATGATCTTTTGAGAAATGCAGATGCATAAGATTATTAAAGCTTTCTAATGTGCTACAGAATAAATAATTACAATTGTAATTTCATATAGAAGAAATTTAATTCTGTAAGCATTAAATGATTTTCTTAGCATAATCAGTTTTGATGAAGCCTGCAAAGGTCTAGAAAACTATTTAGTAAATTAGTTGTAAATGGTATTCTTATAGATGCTAGACTTTACAACAAATGATTTTTGTATTTCTTTCAGATTTGAGGGGAAATTATTGGCATATAAATGTTTATTTTATTATAGCAAGTATAAGTATCTATGACATACAGAAAGCACATGACAAATTATTATTAATATAAGCCCCAAATTTGACATTTCATTTCCCTATTAGAGATGGCTAATTGTATCAAATACTGGATTATGTTTCAAAAATTTATATGTAGTAATAAATATGTCCATTTAAAATATATTCTAATTAAGACATATGAATTGTAATGGGAAATCAAGTATGTTAAAATATATTTTACATAAAGTCCATTTAAAGATTGAAAAATTTAAAAACAAATTAATTTATGTTTGTTATTTAATTTACAGTTACAACAAACACAACCTCAATGATTATTGCAATTAATATTACTGGTATGTTTTGGTTGGTTAGCAGTAGAATGTTGGTAAATATTTATTAACCAAATCTCTAAGGAAAAGGATACTGATTAATATCATTATGTAAATCTGTTATGTAGATAGTCTCCACTGAAGCTACTTCAACAAACTTATGAGCTGAGTGAACAGAGTTAAACAGAGAAGCATTAGCTCTTGCAGGTTCTACAGGTCAAGACTAGCAGTCCACTGCCAGATTATTTTCTCATGGTGCTTAACAATATTTGCTGCTTTAATTGTGATTCATTTTAATAAAATAAACCATCAAGTAAAGGGCAGATTATCTGGCAGATTATCTTTCTACTCTCTCTGCTGAATTTCCTCTAGCAGTTGCAGAGAACAGAGATTAGATTTGTTTCTTTGCATTAGGCCTGCAGTTGTCAAAAATTTTTCAGACATGCATTGAACTTTTCAGAAGAGTGTTTCATTTGTTCCCACGGTTGCTCCAACACAGATCTTAAATGTGGGTGCATTGAAAGACCATAGAAATGAGGAAGTCACTGACTTCTGAGCTTACTTTACTGGAGTGGTCATCTGTTGATGGAATATAGGTGCCAATGACAACCATCCTATGTGGATATTTTGAATTTTCAAGATATATTGTAGATTCAGTTTATGAAAATTTCTGAGTCTCACACAGATTTTCTTGGATAAAAGATGGAAATGGCCTTGATCCTGTCAGTATGCTTAGGCAAGAAACTAGACTCAGAAAATTACACAAAAGGAAGCCGCGAAAGTGGGAGGGGGACATATTGAGAAAAAGTGCTGTAGTGTGGGTGTGATGAAGGCATAATGATGACTGAAGTTCACGTCAGGAATCTAATAACCATCAAACAAAAAGCTAATAAGTGGAAAAGTTAGACTGTCTTATACAATAGAGGGAATATAACAGTAAAGCAATAATTTTGACTTAATGAGAGTGTAAGTTAAAACACTATTTGATACTTTAAGAAACATAAGAAAAACTGCACCTTACAGACAGATACTTAGTGTAAAATTCTGTTCTTGGATTTAAATTTGTGCGGATTCATAGTACCTAGTGGTTGGGGATTTCTCAGAGCTTTCCAAGGATAATAAGAAACAAAAAGTGCTTGAATCAAATAAAGCCACTTGTCTTTTTGAACCCTGAAGTTAAGTCCTTTCATTGGTGGGTCCATCAGGAAGATTATTACTAGGAATATTATAAAAGTATTTTTGACTACATTAGTATGACCTAATGAATCTTTGGATTTCCTTGGTGTTGTTATGTCCCTCTTTCTATCTATGGTTTTGTTAATTTCTATATTCTCTCTGTGTCTTTTACTTGGATGGAATGAGGGTTTACCTTGTTTATTGTTTTTCAAGAACCAACTCTTTCTTTTATTGATTCTCAGAATAGTGCCTTTTGTTTCTAATTGGCTAATTTCAGCTCTGAGTTTGACTGTTTTCTGACATTTACTGCTCTTGAAGCATGGTCTGTTTCTTTTTTATATAGAGCTTCTGGGTATGCTATTAAGTTGCTAGGATGAGATCTTTTCTTATTTTTTTATTGAAGAACTTTATTTAAAAAAACAAAGATAAATGAACAAATATTTTTATTGAAGAACTTAATTTTTAAAAAAGATAAATGTACAAATTTTTAAGCATTTTGCATAAAAATATACAAATATATTTTTGTCATTGCCTGGCTTTTTTTTTTAAGGTTTGATAGTGTGCATTAAGACCTTACAGTTACAGTGACCATAAAGTACATGTAAAACAGGATGTAAACTGGAATTAGTCAAAGTTTTCTTGGTGCATAAGGAGTAAACATAATGTTTTTTTATTTTCTTTTTTTTTTCTTGAACTTCACACAGTCTGTGAGTTGTTTCTGGGGTGTTCAGAGCTTTCTGGGGTTAGTATCTAATTATCAGTGACTGCTTATTATGTCTGTTCTTTTCTGACTGGGTTATCTCCCTCAGGATGATATTCTCTAGATGCATCATTTATTTAAGGATTTCATAAGGTCATTTTTTCTGATAGCTGAGTAGTACTCCATTGTGTAAATGTACCACCATTTTTGTATCCATTCATTTACTGAAGGACATCTGGGTTCTTTCCAGTTTCTGGCTATTATAAATAGAGCTGCTATGAATATTGTGGTGCATATGTCTTTGTTGTATGTTGGAACATCTCTGGGGTAAATGCCTAGAAGTGGAATAATTGGGTCTTCAGGTAGTATTATGTCTAATTTTCTAAGGGTTCACCAGACTGATTTTCAGAGTGGTTGTACCAGTTTACAACCCCACCAACAGTGGAGAAGTGTTCCTTTTTCTCCACAACCTTGCCAGCATCTGCTGTCATCTAAATTTTTGATCTTGGCCAATCTAACTGGTATGAGGTGAAATCTCAGGGTTGTTTTGATTTGCATTTCCCTGATGGCTAAGGATGTCCAGCAAGTACTTAGATGCTTCTCAGCCATTTGTTATTTCTCAACTGAGAACATTTTGTTTAGCTCTATACCCTATATTTAAATAGGGCTGTTTGCTTTGCTGGTGTCTAGCTTCTTGAGTTCTTTGTATATCTTGGATATTAGGCCTCTATCTGATGTGGGGTTGGTAAAGATCTTCTCCCACACTGTTGGCTGCCATTTTGTTTTCTTGACAGTATCTTTAACCTTACAGAAACTTTGCAATCTCATTAAATCCCATTTGTCAATCTTTGACCTTAGATCACAAGCCATTGGTCTTCTTTTCAGGAAATTTTCTCTTGTGACTATTTTTTTCTATGGTTTTCCCTAATGATGTAGGCTGTAGGTTTGCTGTATATTGCTTTTATAATGTTTAGGTATGGGCCTTGGATTCCTGTTCTTTCCAAGACTTTTAACATGAAGGGGTGTTGGATTTTGTCAAATGATTTCTCTGCATCTAGTGAAATGACCACGTGGTTTTTTTCTTTGAGTTTGTTTATATGGTGGATTAC
This sequence comes from Micromys minutus, assembly GCF_963924665.1. Lineage (NCBI taxonomy): Eukaryota > Metazoa > Chordata > Mammalia > Rodentia > Muridae > Micromys > Micromys minutus. Next base: position 11,007,252 of record NC_137984.1, read on the forward strand.
ATTGATGTATTTTCGTATATTAAACCATCCCTGCATCCCAGGGATGAAGCCTACTTGATCATGGTTAATGATCATTTTGATGTGTTCTTGGATTCAGTTTGCAAGGATTTTGTTGAGTAATTTTGCATCAATATTCATAAGTGAGATTGGTCTGAAGTACTCTAACCTTGTAGGGTTTTTGTGTGGTTTAGGAATGAGGGTTATTGTAGCCTCAAAAAATGAGTTAGGTAGTGTTCCATCTGATTCTATTTTGTGAAATAGTTTGGAGTGTATTGGTATTAGGTTGTCAATAAATGTCTGATAAAGTTTTGCACTGAACCCATGTGGACCTGGGCTTTTTTTGGTTGGGAGGCTTTTGATGACTGCTTCTATTTCTTTAGGTGTTATGGGATTATTTAGATGGTTTACCTGGTCCTGGTTTAACTTTGTTTCTTGTATCTGTCTAGGAGTTGATCTATTTCCTCCAGATATTCCAGCTTTGTTGAGTATAGGCTTTTGTAGTAGGATCTGATCATTTTTTGAATTTCCTCAGTTTTGGTTGTTATTTCTCCTCTTTCCTTTCTGATTTTATTTGGATACTCTCTCTTTGCCTTCTAGTTAGTCTATCTAAGGGTTTATCAATCTTGTTAATTTTCTCAAAGAACCAACTCTTGGTTTTGTTGATTCTTTGAATAGTTCTTTTTGTTTATATTTGATCTATTTCTGCCCTAAGTTTGATTATTTCTTGCCATCTACTCCTCTTGGGTGTATCTTCTTCCATTGGTGCTATGTCTTTCAGCTGTGCTGTCAAGTTGCTGTTGTATGCTCTCTCCAGTTTATTTTTGGAAGCACTCAGAGCTATGAATTTTCCTCTCAGTACTGCTTTCATTGCATCCCATAGGTTTTGGTATTGTTGTGTTTTCATTTTCATTGCATTCTAGAAAATCCCTAATTTCTTTCTTTATTTCTTCTTTGACCCTGCTATCATTTAATCGAGCATTGTTTAGTTTCCATGTGTATATTGCCTTTTTGTTGTCTTTGTTGTTATTAAAGACCAGCCTTAGACCATGGTGATCTGAAAGGATACATGGGAGTATTTCAATCTTCTTATATCGATTGAGCCTCATTTTGTGACCAATTATGTGGTCAGTTTTCAAGAAGGTGCCATGAGGTGGTGAGAGGGTGTATTGTTTTCTTTAGGATGATATGTTCTGTAGATATCTATTAATTCCTGTTGATTTATAACCTCTGCTAGTTTTACAGTGTCCTTGTTCAATTTTTGTTTCTATGATCTGTTCATTGGTGAATTGGGGTATTGAGGTCTCCCACTATTATTGTCTGGGGTTCAATGTATTTTTTTGAGCTTTAGTAGGGTTTCTCTTATGAATGTGGGTGCTTTTGTATTTGGAGCGTGTATGTTAAGGATTGAGAGTTTCTCCTGACAGATTTTCCCTTTAATGAGTAAAAAGTCCTCTTCCTTACCTTTTTTGATAACTTTTGGTTGGAAATTTACTTTATTTGATATTACAATAGCCACTCCAGCTTGCTTCTTGGGGCTGTTTGCTTGGAAGGTTTTTCCCAACCTTTTACTCTGAGAAAGTGTTAGTCTTTATTTTTGAGATGAGTTTCCTGCATGCAGCAAAATGCTCGTTTTTTTTTTTATGTATCCAGTCCAACAACGTATATCTTTTTATTGGGGAATTGAGTCTATTTATGTTAACAGAAATCAAGGAATAGTGGTTGCTGTTTCCTGCTATTTTTCTTTTGGAGGTTGAATTGTGCCTGTGTGTCTTTCTTCTTTTGGTTTTCTTGCTTAAGAGTTTTCTTGTTTTTATTAGGATGTAGTTCCCCTTGTTCTATTAGGTTTTCTACCTGTAATTCATTGTAGTGCTGGGTTTGTGTTCAAATATTATGCAAATTTAGTTTTGTCTTGGAATGTCCATCTATGGTGATTGATAGTTTTGCTGGGTATAGCAGCTTGCGCTGGCACTTGTGCTGTCTTAGGGTCTGCATGATGTCTGTCCAGGCTCTTCTAGCTTTCATAGTCTCTGTTGAGAAGTCGGGTGTGATTCTGATTGGTCTGCCTTTATATGTTACATGGCCTTTTTCCCTTACTGCTTTTAATATTTTTTCTTTGCTTTGGGCACTTAGTGTTTTGACTATTATGTGTTGGGAGGAATTTCTTTTCTGATCCAACCTATTTGGAGTTATGTAGGCTTGTTTTATGCTCATGGTCATCTCATTCTTATGGGTAGGAAAGTTTTCTTCTACAATTTGGTTGAAGATAGTTCCTGGGCCTCTTAGTTGATATTCTTCACCCTTTTCTTTTCCTATTATCCTTAGGTTTGGTCTTCTCATTGTGTTCTGGATCTCCTGGACATTTTGGTTTAGGAGCTTTTTGGTTTTTGCATCTTCTTTGTTTTGTCTATGTTTTCAATGTTGTCTTCAGCCCCCCGATATTCTCTCTTCCATCTCTTATAGTCTATTGGAAATGCTTGCATCTGTGACTCCTGATTTCTTTTTTAGGTGTTCTACGTCTAGGGTTGTGTCTTTTAGTGTTTTCTTTATTGTGTCCATTTCCGTTTTAAATTCCTTCTTCCATTCCTTCATCTCTTTGCTTTTGTTTTACTCTAGTTCTTTGAGTGTTTTTCTTGTCTCCTCTTTAAAAGCTTCTATTTCTTTATGCTTTTCCTCCTGTTCTTGTTTAAGTATCTCTATCATCATCTAGAGGTCTGCTTTCATGTTTGAGTCTTCTTTTCCTGGAGTGTTTGGCATTCTGCTGTTTGCTGTGATGGGAGACTTGGGTTCTGGTGTTGCCAGGTTGTCTTGGTTTCCCTGGGGTACATTCTTTTTCTTTCCTCTTGCCATCTTGTTGTCAGTGATTGGTTCTTGCCTCTCCCTTGTACCTGGCCTGTGTAACAGGATCACCTGCTCCCTGGCTACTTGGAACCCTTTCTCACCAGACCTGTGTCCCTGGATCTCAGCTGTTCTGGTGGCGGATGGTCTGTGTGCTGTTTCTGCACTCAAACTCCTCCGGCAGGGAATAATCCAATGCTGGTTACTGGTTCCCTGAACCAAGTAGGGGGAGGAGCACTTTCTGCATGCTCAGTTCTTATGGCTTTTAATCTTGGTTTATTAATAACCCTTTTGTCACTTTGTTCATTGTGGCAGTGTCATTTATTCGGGTACAGCCTTATTGTAGGAAGTTTGTAGAAGGACATATCGAGACTGATCCAAACTCCCTATTTTTAACTTATAGTATCTAATCTCTTGAATCTCTCCAAGATGAGACCAAAGAAGAGAAACAACTCACTGTTCAGAAGCTACTATGGCTGATGGAAACGACAGTCTTACAGCCTGGATGTGCTTTAGATTCTATTTTTGCAAAGATTACACATTGGAGCATTGAGTGAGTTGGTTTTTCTGAAATCAATGTATTGCAATGTTCATGATGCAGACCATAATCTTTGCCTCTGAGCCTCTGCTGCTCTCCTCTTTCTGGTGACTTTACCTTTCTAGATGGCCTTTGAGGTTGAAATCTACGACAGTGTTTTCCCTGCCTGTCTCTTTTTTACATATCTACTGGGCGCTCATGCTTGCTCCACCTGAGAAATTTGTTGGCTTGCAAGTCAGAATTCTCTGCCGTTGTCTTTCTAGTGAAATAGGTGTTCCATGGGTAGTTGCCTTCAGCATGTTGTCATGAGTCAGATATAAACTTCTTAAACTTCAGAGGAGTAAGTAAACTTCAAAACTATTTCCACTGACTATGAGACAAGGTAGGCATCCTCTCTTCTTCTCTTAAGAAAGGTCATTTTTTCTAATGTTGTTCTGTCAAGTTTTACATATCTACTCAATAGACTAGAACAGGTTTATTGTTAATACCAATAGAACTCTTTTTCGCAAGTGATTAGTTTATCCATAATATATGTGAATAGGATGGGATTTGACAAAGTTTGTATACCTCTTTAAATCTGGAGCTTTGGCTATAGATAACAATAAAATAATTGCAAGGCAACAGACAAAGATGATACAATTACACTCGAACTCATATGTTCATACAAACATGCGTGGATTTTTATTATTTAGTTGTACTATTAAGCAAGATGGAAAATGATAAATTTCATAAGTCGGGAAAGTAGACAAAATAGTTTAAAATCAACCAATTCTTTATAAATACTTCAGTAGCCTAGAAATATACACTGTGTAGCAGCTTACCCTATATTTCAGACCATTTGATATAGTAGATTTTTGCATGTACAGTAGACAATGATTGTTAATATTTGATTAAAATGTTTTTAAACCCCCATTGCTTCTACTTATGCTTTTGAAAACCAAAGAGACTCTGTTACAGTTAGAACTATAAGATAGTTTTGACATTTGTAATGGATTATTATTTTTGAGCTAAGTACCAGCTCTAATATATCCCGTTATTTCTCAAAGATCGTGTTTTGGATCCTCCAACTTAATGATTGTGCAACTCTCACCTCTTCATGTTATGTGTTCCATAAAATTCTTTAAAACAAATGCTTCTATAGCTGGAGAAATATTCACTTGACAAAACTGACCTAAATATTTTGCTTCTTACAAATCAATGAAAAATTATACTATCTCTCTTTTTTTAAATGAAAGGCATACAGTTGCCTTTTTAAAAATTTTTTTCATTTGAGTAAAAATGCCTTGATATGGGATTTTAAGTTGAGAAACATGACTTAGAAATTATTCAATAAGATATGTTTAAAACTCTAGAATTAGACAATATCCCCCAGTTCCATGGAATGTGACTTACTCCATCTGATTATAACACACCAACACTAAATATCATAATATTGTGCAATACCACGAATCAGAAATAAAAATATGTAATGAATGGCATGCAGAATACAACCTGAAGGATAAATGACATGAAGTTGAGACCAAATTGAAAATAATATGTGTAGCTATTGTATCGACCCACAATATTAATTCTGAATTTATCCTGTAAGTTAGTATAGATTATGGGAATAGAAACACAAACAAACAAAAAACAAACAAACAAAAAAAACAGCCCTATAAGAAACTTCCATTACTGTGACATGTAGTGGTACAGGCCTGAAATCTCAATGAAATTGAGATGAGACCAGTGTAAATTTAAGTACAGTTTGTGCTATTTTATGTAGGAGGCCAACTAGGTCTACCGAGAAAAATTTCTAGTATTAAAAAAATGAAAATATATTACTTTTTATAAATGTATTCATAAAATACAGCTATCTGATACTAATATTTTCATTCACAATGTTAAAAAATGAACAAAAATCTTTTAGGTGTTTAATAAAGAAGACTTGCTATCAGAAAAACTTTATTAAAAAGGCAAAAGACCAAATGTATTTAGGAAAAATTGAACTCAGATCAATAGAAGAGAGGAATATGTCATTTCAGATGCTGGGACTATTATTCGCCAAGGACAACAAAGAATATAACTGTGAAAACACTGAGAAAGGTTAGGTGTATCTGCTGTTTTAAGCCATGAATGATTTCTTTGAAGTTACAGCTACTAGACAGAAATAGTCACTGATGGTTTTGATCGAGATAAAAGTGTACATAAAGCATCACATAGGAGCCCAAATCTACCCGGAACCCTGGAATAAATGCAAGAGATGGAATCTTAGGGTTTTACTGCTGTGAACAGACACCATGGCCAAGGCAACTCTTATAAGGACAACATTTAATTGGGGCTGGCTTACGGGTTCAGAGGTTCAATTCATTATCACCAAGGCAGGAACATGTCATCAGCCAGCCAGGCATGGGGCAGGAGGAGCTGAAAGTTCTACATCTTCACCCGAAGGTTGCTAGTCTGAAACTGGCTTCCAGGCAGCTAGGATGAGGGTTTTAATACCCATACCCCCAATGACATGCCTACTCTAAGGCCACGCCTATTCTAACACAGCCACGCCTTGTAATAGTACCACTCCCTGGGCTGAGCATATAAAAACCAACACGGATCCCAAACTGGCTGGTGAATTAGGAGTAACTGCCAGTAAAGTGGCAGGCAATAAGCAAGGGCTCTTAAGACTGATATGTTGTCTCTGGGAAAACAATAAAAATAAGATCTGCTAATAGCCTGAATGTGGAGCCAAGGAGAGCCCTTCTACAGCAACGACAAAGATAATATAGTTGCCTTTGGCAATGATACAAAGCAGAAATTGAATAAACCAGGTTAATTTGAGGAAAGAAAATTACTCAGAATAAGTCTGGCAGGTTGTTTAGGGTCAAAGCTTAGGAAAACAGAAGCTAATGTGGCTCATGCTGAAAGGAAACTGCTGAAGTTATGAGACACGGTGTTGGAATGATGTGGGAAAAAGGAAGAAGAAATGGATAAGCTAGACTTAGAAAAAAGAACAAAATGGTGGAGAGAGCAGAGACATAGAGCAAGCTACACCAGGAAAAGGCATTTTCTTAGTGCCCTTCAAGCAAGCACTAAACCGAAGGGCTGAGCCTGCTGGATTGCACACATCTGGGAAAGTTCATGCAGGGTTTGTAAGACAAACTTGTGAATCACCTACCATATGGCTAAAGACACCCTGCTGCTCCTCACTGAGATTCATGAGATGGTCTGTAGACTTGCGTGTGTGGATTTTACATGAGAGTTTATAGTAGGTTCTCAATATTGCCAGATGGCAATGTCCAGTTGTAGAACCCAGAATATTCAGTAAAGAAAGTAGATTTAACCATTTTAAAGACCCAAAGAACTGGAGACAGGAAGCTATGCTGATGGCCCTTTGAAAAGAACCATCATGAATAAACTCTCAAAATTATATCATTTTTTCTGTCTGCTGACTTAGAACTTCTACCACAATGGAGTCCATGATAATTCAAAGCTCCTTCGATCCTCATCATACAGTTGTTCACCCCTCCCCCCAATTCTAACTTAATGAAGTGGAAATTACTGTTAATATAGTCAAATAGAAGAAATGTATAACTTCTGGAGAATTTTAGTTGAGTAGAAATTTCAATGCTTAGACAGTTACTGAAACTAATATTTAAAAGATTAAATAAATGCTAAATACTTACAATTTTTTGTGAAATTCAGTATATGTTTTAATAAATAGGTGTCAGAACTTATGAACTGCATAATGCATGTATGTTATAAAACATTAACATAAAATTGAAGTGATATGTTTCCTAACTGCTTTTATAATTACAGAAATTATCAGATATTGTAGAATCCAGGAAAGAGTGTATGTAGATTTCTCCTGTTGTTACTACCAAGGGATAATATAATGACTTTATAGTATTAGAGAGCGTACTTGGATGACTTGATATGTATACACACACACACACACACACACACACACACACACACACAGAGAGGAAATTCTTCCCTGTTATAATGTTATTTTTGTGTTGGGTCTAAAATGTATAATAAAAATTATATAGTGTTTGTATATAGTTTAAAGGTTCTTTGTTGGTATTATGTAAAGGTAACCTCTTGCCAAGCATCTAAGAAATGGCCCCAAAAGTAATAATAACTAGAACTTCCAAAATTTAAATATATTTAAAATTAGAAGTTGAACTATGATTAAGTAGCATGAACTAATTATTATACTAGGAGAATTGTAAATGTAATTTAATAATAGCCAATCCCTAAGTAAATCAATAGACAAGTTATTTAAAGAATTAATTGTGGTAAATAAAAATGAAATCAGAAACATCTTCTGACTGTCCTACTTAGGAAAAAGATCATATTATACACTGAAAGAAATTCTTTTACATTTGTAAAATGACAAAGTTTCTACATATACGAAAATGTATACTTATCAGAAAAGCAAAGATGTCTTCAAATGACTTCTTAGAACTATTGGTAAACTATTTAATTCATAGTTAGATGATTTCTTTCATTCCTCTTTTATTTTTTCGCAATCATCCCAAATTCTTTAGTAATTCTTTTAAAAGAAATTTGGGGAAAATCTATCATTTATTGATGCATAAAAGAAGAAGAATATGCAGATGCTATCTCACTTCCTGAAATCATTTAATTAAAATGAAACTTGAAGTACAACTGGCAGGGAGAGAGTGGAAATACCAGATCACTTGGAGTCAGAACTCTGTTGACCTGAATTCCAGTCCTAAGCGCTTCATTATTAACTTTCCTGAGCTTCAACTGCAGCGTCTTTAATGAGCTTGGAACAAGTGAATGTTTTTTCAAACTTTGCTTAGCAACATGAACTTCTTTCAAGTGAAAATTCCTGTGGAAAATAATACATTTTATATGCTCATAAACAAACAGAGTTGAAATGTCTCTACTACAATCAAGCACCATAGGAGGCAAATTGAAAGTCACTGAACCAGCTGGTGCCACTCAGTGCTAACATTTAGGAATCCCCAAAGTAGTCATGTTTTATTAATCATAATAGCAGCATTTAGACATCTGGACTAAATACTCTATTTTGCTTCATTTACTTATCTAACAGCATTAAGTGGAAATGAAGCCCAATTCATTAATCTGTCCAATAGACAAACTACTAGTAAATGCTAGAGTCAGAATTCAAACCCAGGACAATTTGCATAGAAATTTTAAATTGATCCTTTAATGAATATTTACTGTGTACAAGGAACTGCTTTCCTAATGGAATAATAACCACGTGGCTTAGATGTTTCTATGCTTGTTTCGTGGGGAAAAGACAAGTATCCTATTTCTTCAACACTAGTAAGCTTATTCCTCAACAATTTTGAATTTTTAAAGCTTACATTTTCTCATTGTGATTGTATGCACTTGCTATTCCTTGTGGCTTAATATGAAATGTGATATTCTTATTGGTGTCATTAATTTGATGTGTGTGTGTGTGTGTGTGTGTGTGTTCTTACAAAGAATTGTGCTGCCCCACCGCACTAATATATAATGACCACAGGGGTTTTATTTTAGAAACACATACTTTCCTTTCTTTATACCAGATTTCACAGCTAGTCCAAGTTTATGCACATGATCACAATCATGAAATTATTTCATTGAAAACAGTATATGATTATCTAATAAAAGAAACATAATAGATGAGAAACCATTTTAATTTAGCAGATATTTAACACTTGTTCCCAATTCTTTATAAGCATTAAGAGAATGATTCCATTTTCTATGCTCTAAACATTGAATATTACCATCAAAAGATACAGTCACTCGAATTAAAAATATTGAGCCTTCAGTGGAAAACAAACTTGTCAGATTATCTAGTCCTCAGTTTTCAGAATTCAAAAAAGCAAAGAACATTTTGGTGATTTTATTTTTCTTAACCTAAAACCTCTTGAGTTTCTTAGAAGCAAAACATATGGAGAACGTGATTTCAAAGAGATATTGAGTCTCACATATTAAAAAATAAAGTACTGGATTGCATCCAGAAGTAAACTGGTAATTGTGTTAAAATGTGGATGCTGAAATCCCGCCCTTAGTTGTTTCTTGAACTTGACTAGGTCAAGCCAGTGACTGCCAAAAGTCCAGACTTGGCACCTCATCTTGAGTCAGCACATACAGTTGGCCAGCTATAAGTGGCCTGGGGAGTTCCAATAATTTGAAAATTATCAACATAATTTTTTCCCTAAAAGAATGCTTCTTCTGGGGAAAGCGAATGACTATTCTGGAGGGCTGTTGACACATTTTTAAGGACTTTAGTGACAGCACATCAAGTAACTGTCCTGAACTTAGGCTTTCAAGTCCAAAATTTAAGCCTGCTTGAAACGAACGGAAATAAGAACAGCCTTGCTTCTTAAGATATGAGAAATCTACTTTATGAACTCCATCCTAATGTCTGACACAGGGCTTTTGGAGTCAGAGTTCCCTTTAGTTAGAATCTTCCACCAGTGCCTTTTAAAATAGCCTTCAAAAGAAAAAAGTAACAGAAATTCTGCTCTACTGGGGAGAGGAAGCAAGAGACTGGCTAGTATTGGCAAAAAAGTAGCTATTCATTCTATCATCAGATTATCTGACCAAAACTAATTGAGTGTCACCTCACCAAATCATTAACCAACTTCTTCCGCTCTCCATCTCTAAACGTAAAGTCACCAAGACTGTGGGACATTATTTCAGCACACTCAAACGTGCTTCATGTCCACATCTGCTAATGCATTCTTACAGCAGACACAGCAGCCTGAGAGCTTAGGAGCAAAGACAGGGGTGGCCATTTTGTAATAATTCCCACCAATGCTCTCACACAGACTACATTGTAAATAAATGCTCTGTAACATAAAGTACACATTTCTACAATGAAGAAAACATAGAAGCATGTCAACACGATATCTATTGGAAAATATGGCATTAACATATCAAAAAGTTTTAGAAAGCTTGAGAAATAACTATTCCTAATAAATAGTGCTTCTTAATAGCATGTTATTTTTGCATGAATCACGACAATTGATCCATTTATCAGTTCTCTTAGTGTCAGGGAAAAATTATTGGTCCCAACTTGCGATAAAGGATGGGTATAGTGGATCATGATGTGTGAGCATCATGGATGGAGTCCACTGGCAATGGCCTATTTAACAACAGAGGAGAAAAGAGCAGGGTGACGATGCTAGGAGAGCTGCCAGAACGTACAAGCCACAACATATGGATCCCTGGTTGATTTTAAGTGCTATTTTTATCATAATGATTCTGCGTTCTCTGATGACTAAGGATGTTGAACATTTCTTTATGTGCCTCTGGGCCATTTGAGATTCCCCAATCCTTTGTTTGGCTCTGTAACCCATTTTTTAATAGAGGTGTTTGGTTCTCTAGAGTCTAACTTCTTGAGTTCTTTGTATGTATTAGATGTTAGAGCCCACTATTGGCTAAAGGATGGTAAAGATCTTTCAAAATCTGTTGGTTGCTGTTTTGTCCTAATGATTCTACTCATTGGACAATGGCAAAAAAAGGAGCCACATTCTTTTTTTTTTTTTTTTTTTTTTCTGTAAAATACTACAAAAACAGTCTCTCAGCTACATACTGAAACTCTTCAATGAACCCTCTTGTGCTCAGTCTGAACAGTTCAAACCACTTTCAGTAACAAAATCTTTTATATTCCTACTAGTTTAGCCCATTAATCCGTATTTAAAGCATTCCACTGCTTTTCAATTCCAAAGTTCCCTAATCCACATTTTTCCAAACAATAGGATGTTCAGGCCTATCACAGCAAGATCCCTTTCCCTGGTACCAACTTCTGTCTGGTCAACACTCTAAATAGAAACTTTACTCCTACTATTCATATTACAGGAAAATCCTGTCAATACTACCAGAAGAGAAAGGGATTCATCAATATCATCTAGCTGCAAACACTGGTACAACAATAGTAAAATGACTACAATATATTAGTACAATGCAGGCAAAAATGTTATGGGACTAACTAGCCACTTTTTGGTTAGATTTAAGGTCTACTCCATGGGAGGAAACCCATAAATGTCACTCTATGGGCCAAGAAAATGAGACTAGACAGGCCATACACCTAAGGCAAAACCTACTACTATCATTCTCCTAAAACAATACCATAATAAAATAAATCTAATGGTATACTACCATGAGGATCACTGCCTTACTCAACCCTCATCAGAATAGTTGTCTTTCTTTTGTTTTCATTTTTATTGCAGTGGATAGGAACTAACACAGAGACAGACAGCTGAACAAAGTGTGATTTTGAAGCACCCAATCCTACGTGTGATAGTTCCATCAAATCTTCTTTCTCAAGGTTTAGGGTTCTATGCGGAACAGGAAGCAAAATTATTATAACTGCCAGACATCATGGATGACTCCTCCAAGAAGCAGTGTGTTCCACACATAATATGACAAATACACGTATGAAGCCATACTTATTATGACAGCACAGGCAAAACTTGGCCAGGTTTATGCCATACAGTGTCCTAGCACTGAGTAGGGGAAGTAGACACAAGACCACACCCCTACCCAAGAAGAATGTATAGTTGCTTGCAAGGCAAAAATCTGCTTTCTCCAAAAAAATCTGTTTTATTGGGTGTATCAGCACCATTCCAGAACAGCACCATGCCCAGCAGAAATTTGCCAACATGAAACTGCTCAGCAAGAGTGAATTATTTCAAGGAATGGATGAATGATTTCCTACATGTCTAGAACTACTGAAATCATGGACCTAGGACAATAACCTACAATCACCACTCTATTAAATTGCATAATATCTAACTACCTGGTGAATGTTTGCCACCCTGTTCACTAGTAAAGTAAGTTTTCATCCCTCATTAAGGAAATTTGTCTTTGTAACAGTTTGAGACCTTTTCTGAAACTACAACAAATCAATATTATCTGCTAATAGATACATCTTCAAAACAAATCCTATATCTAAGGCAAAGGGAACATTGAAGGAAAGAGGGTAGGAAGACATTAAGACCCCGAGTATCAGGTAATTTGCAGTAATTTTGTTTATTTTAGCAATATCAAGTGCTACAACCATACCAAAACACCAACACCACTGCCTTAACCTAAACTGAGCAAGAGCAATGGCAACAGACCTGCTAGAGTTTATCAGAGAAAGCCCAAGATTCCATAACGTTATACAAAGACCTACAGACAAGTAGAGAATTCCAAGAGAGGAAGATATAGTGTTTGCTAAGTAAGAGCACCCCAACTGGCTGTCTCATACTAAATGCTCAGCCCTGCAAACATATATACAAGTAACATTACGCACAGGACAGGTTGTATTTATATGTTTAGGAATATATGTGCATATATGTATATAACAATAATTTATAATAAAAGAGGTCATAAATTTAAGGAGAATATAAAAAGGTATATGGGAGGGTTTGGAGGAAGGGAAGAGAAAGAGGACATGATGGAATTATATTATAATCTCAAAACAAGCAATTTTATGATGTATTTGTGGATGTTTTGTGTCATTTTGTTTGACCTTTTTTGTGTTCTTGGTCTTTTGCTTGCTTATTTTAATTGTTTTGATGTTTACATGTTCTTTGGAGGGTGAAAATTTTGTGGGTATAGAGGTGAAGGGGATCTGGAAGTAGTAGTTGAGGGAGGAAGAATACATGAGAAAACACTTTTATTAAAAATATAAGATAAATTCTTGTTAAATATATGAAGCTGTTGAAACAGTGACAGATTGAAATAATATTTTGCTTGTTATCCAAAGAATGTGACTTAAGACACAAAATATTTTGTCTTTGGACTTGGAGGTATGTGAGTTATTGAAATCATTTTAATTCTAACTTTATAGACTACAATGAATTTAAGGATGAAACAAAAGAAATTTTAAAAATGCACCCATTTAGCAATCAGAGTTGAATACCATCTCTGTTTCTCATACCTTTCACCTCACAGGGATAAGACCACGGGGGCTCAGATCATCTCAGTCAGAAACTGTTTCCTCCAGTCTCTTTCTAGCTCATTACCTTATCATATGTCATGCTGGCCTATATCTCTGTCTCAAATTACTTTGCTCACTTCTTCATATGTTCATTTCTGCCCCATACCCATTATCTGCCAGCAGCAGGAAGGTAATCTCTTTGAGAGCAGAAAGTGTGTCCTGAATGCCACATCTTCAGGGCATTTGAAAGTACCTGGTTGATGTAGGTGATTGGCTTACAATGAAGAAAGAATTTTTTTCATATTACATAGTAGATAGCATTCTTAAATGTATCATTGCAACTGATTTTCAGAAAAAAATGTATGAAATTATTACATTTAGAATATATGCCTAGAGGCTGAGATTGCTATTTGCTAAACACAAATGAGACCCTGGACTCAATGTCAACTATTACATACACATACATGAAACATCCTAGTTTTGCAGAGTAAGATAATCATTCAAAGATACTGTTGTTACTAGAATATCTTTGGCACCATACATTTGTCATATTAACTTCCATCTGCCATATTCATTCTAAGCCACAGATGTAGGAAAAAACCCCACCAAAACCCCATAAACTTGCAGTGACATTTTGATTCAGTAAACAGCACGAAACTCTGAGAAATACAAGAAAATCCTCCCACTTAGCCTCTCCAATTAGCCCAGCTGTCCACAAATGCTAACACACACTTCCATGCATCATTAAGCTAAAACAATTTTTCTTTGCAAAATAATAATATCCACTCTATTAGGGGAAATCTATTTATATTTTTAAAACACTGTTCAAATTTCATTAGTCATATTGGTAATGTGAAAGTTTTTGGTCAGACACAATGATTTAAGTTACATATTTTACAATCTGTGTTCTGTTTTTGGTCATACAAAATTGGTCATATTACTTTGTTTTTTACAAATCTATTATGCTTCCTTATAGAGGACACAACTGCATTTTCTTTCCTAGTCTGGAAGGTATGTAAAACTATATCAGAGATCTAGTCTTAATGAATGTCAAACACGATTAAAAAGAAACTCTAACAAGGTGAACCCCAGAGAGCTTACAGCAAAATGAGCCCCTGTGGCCTAGATTCCTGGTTATGGAGGTACATTCACTTGGAGCTGCAACACTTTTACTTGAATGAGATATGGCATACAAAATTATGTACCTTTTATGAAATCATCTAACAGAATATGACTTGGGGCAGTGGTTTGAATGAGTGTGTCTTCCATATGCTCAAATTTTCAAATACCTGCTCCCCACCCACTAGCGTAACTGCTCAGGTAGGTTCAGGATATGTTGTCTTTCTGGGGGAAGTATGGTAGTAGGATCACCTGTGAGTTTCCAAGTCTCAAACATTCCCAGGGCACATCCTGTGTCCTACTCGTGGTTTGATGTGAACTTTCAGGTGTCCATGCCACCTGCCAAGATTCCCTGACATGACAGCCTCAGTTGCTCTGTAACCATACACCCAAATAAACCCCTCCTTCTATACGTTCCCTGGGTCATGTTTGTTTGTGTGCTTTATCACAGCAACAGAAAAAGAATGGATAAATGTGGTAACATTTTATACTATGACATTCATAGAAGAAATCATATAGTACTCAACCGTGTTGCCTTGGGAACGTGTAAGTGGTAAAGAGCATATACCCTTCTTGTCAAGAGCCCAAGATCAGTTCCAACACCCATTTGTCAAGCCACACTACCACCTGCAACTCAAGCTTCAGGAGCATCTGATGCCTCTGCCTTCCACAGGCAATCTCATTCACATTCACACACACCCCTACACACACCCACCCACCCACTCCCACCCCCCCACCCCCCACACACAAATACACGTAATTACAAATGAGTATTTAAAATAAAACAAACCTGCCACATATTCCCATACATTTTTTATCGTTGACAGAGTTTCAAAATAATATAGTGGAACCTGAACTATGACTATAATAACACTAACATAAATTTTAACATTAATAATGCCTGATGCTGTTATCCAGAATCAAGTGTGTGCATGCAATTATTCACACCACATGATTTATTTATAAACTGTGTAAGTCTGCTTAGATTTAGATTGAGATAGTTGGACATTGTAGTTTATTGGGGTTTTATTGCAAGTGTAAGTGGTCTGCTCTTTGCATTGTCTTATGATTTTTACCAAGACCATTTTACATATTTTGTGACCAGATATATTATTAGGTTATTTTATTATAGTATTTTTTTCTATTCTATTCTGGGATTTTCAAATATATAATCATGTATTGTTTAAGCAATGGTAAAATTTCTCCCCCATTTTCAAAATCTATAATCATTACTGAATTCCAGTTATTGATTTCTTTGTGTATACTATTTCCAGGTAAACATTATGTAATATGGAGTTCAGCATACTTGTTTTTTATATTGCTACACTGGGCATTCACAAGTATTTCATTATCAATAAATGTTTGCAAATAATTTGAGATATGCACATCATTTGACTTAAAGAAGTGTCATTCTTTTTTTATTCTACAAAGGATTTTGTGCTTTTACCTGAAGTCAATTGTCCTAGCAGAGCTCACATTCTTGCAATTCTAAAATAAAACCCACTTGGTCATGGCATATTATTCTTTGAATGAAGTACTAGGTTACTTTCTGGATTTTATTGACTATACTGCATTAATATTCATATATAAGATGGCTTATCATTTCATTTCCTTTCTTGTGGTGCCTTTGTTAGATTTTGTTTTCAGTGTCGTATCTTTTTAAAGTAATTGGAATGAGTCTATTTCTTATGCTTGGCACAACTTAAATTGCAGAGGAATTACCTGCTTTAGAGGTCGAAAAATATTTATCCATGTAATTCTGATAGTTACAGGCAGACCCAAATAAAATAACAGCAAATTCTTTCCAGGGTAATTGTTTTATTTAGCATAACATAATCTTTTCTTTAAAAACATGAAAGTATATCCCTGAACTTTAAAGTTGGTTTTATGTTGTATAACAGTAATCATAACTGTGAAATTTTAATACTTGTTAGAGATTATATAAAGATATTCAAAACTTTACTTCCATGAACATTTGAAATAAACATTTAAGTTTTTTTCTCTGTTTAGTTTTCAGGGTATAGTTTTGCTCTTTGAAGGGAAGTGGTATGTATAGCTTACTCTATATTTGGTCATATAACGTTTCCCCTTTCTTTATTAGAGAGCTGTATTGGCTGGTTTTGTGTGTAGACTTGACATAAGCTGGAGTTATCACAGAGAAAGGAGCCTCAGTTGAGAAAATGCCTCCATGAGATCCAGCTGTAAGCCATTTTCTCAATTAAGGATCTAGGATGGGAGGGCCCAGTCCATTGTTGGTGGTGCCATCCCTGGACTGGTAGACCTAGGTTCTATAAGAAAGCAGGCTGAGCAAGCCAGGGGAAGTAAGCCAGTAAATAACATCCCTCCATGGCCTCTGCATCAGCTCCTGCTTCCTGACCTGCTTGAGTTCCAGTCCTGACTTCCTCTGGTGATGAACAGCAATGTGGAAGTGTAAGCTACATAAACCCTTTCCTCCCCAACTTGCTCCTTAATCATAATGTTTTGTGTAGGAATAGAAACCCTGACTGAGACAGGAGCTTTTCATGGAACTGACATCTTTTGGTAGGCATTTTGGAGGAGGAGAGGATATAAAGAAAACTGAAAAACAATGTTATTTTCCAAAAATATATTTTGTTTTTATTTATTCTTCTCTTATATATTGCATCCTGACAAAATTTCTCCCTCTGTCTCTACTCCCAGTCCTTTACCCCTAACTTTCCTAGTTCCACTCTTACTCCTTTTTCCTCCAAAGAAGAGCAGGCCTCCTAGGGACATCAACCAAACATGGCAAAGCAAGTGATAGTAAGACTAGGCACAGGTCTTCATATTAGGGCTGAATGAGGCAACCCAGTAGGAGAAAACAGGTTCTGAAAGCAGGTACAAGAGTCAGAGACAGCCACTGTTCCCATTATTAGGAGTCCCACAAGAAAACCAAGGTATTCAACCATAGCATCTATGCAGAACGTCTAGGTCAGAGCCATACAGGCTCCCTGACTGTCAGTTGAGTGTCTGTGAGTTCTGTAATCATTGCTTCATTGAATCTGTGAGATTTTTGGCAATGTCCTTGACCCCTTTGCCTCCAACAGCCCTCTCCCCCTCTTCCACAGGGTTCCCAGAGCTCTGCCTAATGTTTGTTATGGGGCTATGCATCTGTTCTCATCAGCTGCTGAACGGAGCTTCTCGGACAGTTATCCTGTGCTCCCGTACACTATGTGTACGTCTACGAGTACAGCATAGTAGAAATCATTTCATTGACCGCCCCCACCCTTTTTAGCAGGTTATATTTGGTTCTGTCCTAAGTCTCTGGGTTATGAAGACTCTGGCTCCTGTCCCTCCAGGTAGTGCCAGGTATGGTTTCCCTCTCATGGTAAGATTCTCAAATTGGACCAGTCATTGGTTGGCTACTCCCACGGGTTCTGTGTCACCGTTATTCCAGCACATTTTACAGGTAAGATAAATTGTCGGTTGAAAGATTGTTGTGGGTTGGTGTCCCAGTCACACTGCTGTGAGCTTTGCTTAGTTACAGAAGATGGGCATTTCAGGCTCTGTATCCCCCATTACTAGGAAGTTTTGGTAGGACCCCCTCTAGATTCCTGGGAGTTTCTATTGTACTAAGTTTCTACCTTACTCCACAAATGTTCCCAATTCTAGTTGTCACTCCCAGTATTCTCTCACTCCATCCCTTCCCATCTGATCTCTCCTGTCCCCATCCCCACTGACCTAAGCCCATCCACAAAGTCTATTTTATTTTCCCTTTCCAGGGAGAAACATTTCAGCCCCTTTTATCCCTTTGTGTTACGTAGCCTTTCTGTGGATTCTAGCAGTATTATTCTTTACTTTAGAGCCAATACCCATGTATAAGTGAGTACATACCATGTTTGTCTTCCTGGGTCTGGGTTACTTCACTTGGAGTGATGATGATGATGACGATGATGATAATGATGATGATGATGATGCACCAACATTTGGTGAAGATGCTTTTAGTTTTCCCATTATATAATTTTAGTTTCTTTATTAAATAATAAGGTATCTATTGATCTGTGGATTTACATATCTAGGCCCTCATTCGGCTCAGTTCCATTGATTAGCAAGTTTATCTTTATACAAACACCCTGTGTTTTATTATTATTATTATTACTATTAGTATTGTTATTGTCATTATTATTTTCACCATGCTGTTTAATCTAGCATGTTGCCTACAATGGTTTGCAGTAGGGAGAGTACAAATACTCCTCCAGCGTGTCTCCTAGAGACCACTTTACACACTGCTCAGTTTGGACACTAGCCTCTCCTCTCTCTTCAGCAATGGTGAGGCGGATTCCTTTTCCTAGGGAAAGAGAGACCCATGGTTTGTTGCCCTTGCCAATAACAAAAATGTTGGACAGCCGAGTGGCAAAGCTGATGCCATTGGCATCTTTCACATGAAGCACATCAAGAGAGCCGGGATGTCTCTCTATTGGTGATTACATCAATTCTTCTCAAGTTAGCACCTCCAGTCACCATACACAGGTTTCCAGTGTCAAACTTGATGAAGTCAGTTATTTTGCCTGTCTCCAAATTAATCTGAATGGTGTCATTCACCTTGATGAGGGGATCAGGGTATCGAATAGTATGAGTATCATGGGTCACCAAATGTGGGATTCCTTTTGAGCCCACGAAAATCTTTCTCACTTTGCACAAGTTGTACTTGGCTTCTTCAGGTGTAATATGATAAACAGCGAAGCAACACTTAGTGTCATAGATCAGACAGTCCTCTCCAGTCTTGTCAATGCTGATGACATCCATAAACCCAGCAGGGTAAGTTGTCCTGACTTTCCCATCAATCTTAATGAATCACTGCATGCAAATTTTATTTCCCTTTGGTTCTATTTCCTCTGGTGTTCTGGCTCAGGTGGCCTGTGGTTCTCATGATCATAGTCATATCTAGTAGGTTTCTTCTGCTGAGCTTTTGGTGGCCTGAAACTCTCTGGAGTTTTGGGTACCAGTATTGCTTCTGGAGTTCTGGGAACTGGTGAGGCTTCCATGGTTCTGGACAAATTTGTGGCTGCTAGGGTTCCAGGTTTTCCATATCTTCTGGTAGAACAGAAGGCTTCTGCTGGAGTTGTGGGCAAGGATGTGGAGATTAGGGTAGGGACGCTATTGGAGGAATCTGGGCAGGCTCTGAGGAAGAGCTGAATATCTGCATGTGAAGACTTACCTGAGGTTTGGACACGACTGTGACCTCTGGTAGCTAAACAATCTATTTTGGTGAATACTTTATAAATCCTACAAATGAGCTATTTTAAGGTGTGTGAAGTTGCTTTCACATGTTATTGTATAAATGTGCAGGAAAAGAGAGCTCCAAAAGCCAGTTCTCTATCCACAATTCGAAGCAGAGTTTCTCTTATTGTTTCTGTTCCTCATGACCTCCAAGCTATCGGGCTTGTGATATTTTGGGCAATATTCCTGTCTCTATCTCTCATATTTCTAGAGGAACGCTAGGATTATAGTGCCAATGCACTTTTTTATGCTTCCTGGAGATCTAAACTCAATTTGTAAGGGAAGAAGCTATTTGACTATTGAGCCATTTCCCTACCTCTCTAATACATTTACGTCGCAGCAAAATTTCAGTGGACAAATTAGTATAACTCTATGTTGAAGCTTCTTATAAATGGATTTGAATTGTATAGATATGATACACAAAACCCTGACTATATTGGGAATTATTTAATTCTTATCAGTCTGTGATATACAAAAAGTGTTTATTTTGAACTATCTTCGTGGTTCCTGAATGTCCCCATACTAATCTACAAAATGTGAAAAATATTAGTGGCCAGTTTTTGTTTCATGGTATCTGTGCCTAATAAATCCATTGTCAGCACATGTAACAGATGATTAGTTTGTACAAAATGACAGTTCTTTTTTTTCTCTGAAAAAGTATTTCTATGCTTTCCCTACTTGATTTTCTTTGATGAATGTCAAATTCTACCTTATTAACATTTAAACTATATAGAAAATGATGAGCATGTAAAGTATATAGCAAAAGAATTGAGCATAGAGTTTAATTCAGTTTAGGAAATACAGGGGTAGCATCCATCCTGGTGTAACATATGCCAGAGTCATGAACATTTATTACTCCAGAGCTTCCCTTTCCAGTTCCCAAATCCTGTTTTGATGCTATTAAACTAGTGATTTTTATTAACAGAAGAGAGATTTATTTCTAGACCAATATATAAATAAAAACAAAATGTACACTCTTTTGAAATGAGCTGTTTTGCTACACATGGAATTTTTGCAATTCACCTATGTTATTTGTGTCAGTTGCTTTCATTTGGTTGTGTGTTTGCTTTTTTGGTGACTGTATAGTTTTGCATTGCCTAGACCTCGGGATTTACATTGTACATGTTCAGAGTAATATGAAGTGTCTATCATAGTACTGGAAGAGCTGTTAAAGTTCAAAGGAATTTACCCTGTAATAGCCAAGTACAATGGACACACCACCATGACAGTATGTTTCTTACATGTCACAACCCTTTTTTATAACCAAAGGTAGGGTTGTGTTTCTATGATATTTTCAATACTTTTGTCAGTACTGTGTGTGGAATGGAATTTTTGTCTTTCTTTGTTTGTTTTTATACATTCTAATAATTAAAACTAACTTTTGGTGAACTATCAATAGTTTTACAGTTTGATAATTTTCATAGATATCATGTCCAGAATAATAATTTCTGATGCCATGTATTTTTAGGATAGTTTCTCAAACGCACAAGAAAACTTACTATATAGTAACTGGGAATAATTCCAAAGCAATATAAAAATACATTACTATCCCCCATATTTACAAGCTTTGATATAGAAAAGTATTTTAAGCAAATCTTTAGAACCTTAAGTAATATATGCAATATACTCAGTGTTTGAATAACTGTTTAAGAATCTTTCTTTGGTAGCCTGTGAACTGTCTCATGCATATTCTGAAGTATGCTTGAGTATGTGTGTGTTTCTTACGTTGGAAACTTCTTGCTTAACAGGGAGAGGTTTTATTTCTGGGGACCTTCCTTTCACCTCCAGGGAAGGTGATAATCCTCTGCCTTTAAACTATGTCATTTACAAATCTGTCAACCTCAGGCCTGACAAGAAGTTGTATTTTTTCTTTACCAACTATATATACTTTATAAACTGGCATTTTAATGAGGTAGCACACAGCTATGCTTTTATGTAAAGGAGGGCAATTTCCTTTCTCACTACTTAGAAGATGGATTTAGTTTTAAACTTTACTAATTTTTGGAGAGAAATGATTCCACATGAGGGCTATTACTAGAAACTTCAGTAGCAAATGTGGGTTTTTTAAAGCATAGTTTCTATTGAATCTTTCAGAATTTCAGTGTGTACTCAAACCAATCCATCTCCCAGTCCCTTCATATCTACCCTCCATATTGTAACTGCTCTCCCAAAAGAAAATAAAAGATTAAAATAAAAATTAGTAAAAAGGAAAGAAAATTTACCTTCTAAAACAAAACAAATAAGCAAACAACAAACCCTTTCACAGACTCCTCTGGGCAATGGCATGCTTCTCTCTCAGCTACAGATTTCTGTACATATACAGACTTCTGATCTATTCCTGTATCCTTGGCCTTTCCATCATGTATTTCTTTGTAGTAGTGTCTCTGAAATTTTCAGGGTGCCCCACAGTATATCCTATCACCCAAATTGCTTCACTTGCAAATATTCATTCCAACGAGTTATTTGTCTGCCATAACATCAATAATAGAACCTTAGTGAGGCTTTAAGATATCCTGTTGTTGCCCAGATATGTAAGATTCCCACAGAAATGGATCGATAAGGCCAGCCACTACATGGGCTTCATCAGCTCAGAGAAAGGGAAGATGTTATGGTAAGCCATCTTGAAGCAATGGATCTGGGCCTAAGTAGTAACTGAGTTTTGGTCAACAACAACACACTGGCTCTCACTCACTGAGTGGTTCATGTGTCCTTGTTATATGTTGGAGCATCTGTTGGGTATATGCCCAAGAGTGGTATAGCTTGATCCTCAAATCCTTGATCCTATGTCCAATTTTTAGAGGATCTACCAGACTGATTTCTGGAGTGGTTGTACCAATCCCACAGGAAATGGAAGAGTGCTCCTCTTTCTCTACATCCTTGCCAGCATCTGCTGTCATCTGAGGTTTTTTTTTTTTTTTTTTTTTTTTTTTTTTTTTTTTTTTTTTTTTTTTTTATCTTAGCCATTCTGTCTGATATGAACTGAAATCTCAGGTTTGTTTTGGTTTGCATTGCCCTGACGACTAGGGATGTTAAGCATTTCTTAAGATGCTCCTTGGTCATTAGAGATTTTCAGTTGAAAATTCTTTGTTTAGCTTTGTTTTAAATAAGATTATTTGGTTCTCTGGCGTCTAACTTCTTATACTTTCTTTGTATATATTGGATATTAGTCATCTAAAAGATGTAGTATTGGCAAAGATTTTTTCCAATTGTGTTGGTTGCTGTTTTGTCCTATTTACAGTGTCCTTTGCCCTACAGAAGCTTTGCAATTTTATGAGGTCCCATTTGTCAATTCTAGATCATAAAATATGAACCATTGGTGTTCTGTTCAGGAAAATTTCCCCTGTGCCCATGTATTCAAGGCTCTTCCCCACTTTCTCTCCTATTAGTTTGAGCATATTTTATGTGGAGGTCCTTGATTCACTTGGACTTCAGCTTTCTACACAGCAATAAAAATGGAACAATTAGTATTCTTCTTTATGCTGATCCTCAGTTGAACCAGCAACATTTATTGAAAATGCTATCATCTTTTCTCTAGAAGGTTTTTGCTTCCTTGTAATAATCAGGTGACCATAGGCATGTGGCTTTACTTTTGGGTCTTCAAGTCTTTCCTAAAGATCTACCTGCCTCTCTCTGTTCCAATACCATGCAGTTTTCATCCCCATTGCTCTGAAATAGACCTTGAGTTCAGATGGTGAATTGAGTCCATTCATCCTAAGAGATATTCAGGAACAATGATTGTTTAATATATATATATATGGAGAGAGAGAGAGAGAGAGAGAGAGAGAGAGAGAGAGAGAGAGAGAGAGAGAGAGAGAGAGAGAGAGAGAGTTTGTATAGTTTAAAATTGGTTTCTCTGTCTGTGTTAATTGAGAGTTTTGGTGGGTATAGTAGCCTTGGCTGGCATTTTTTTTTCTTTCAAAGTTTGTAGTACATCTGACCAAGATCTTCTGGCTTTTACAATCTCTGTTGAGAATTCTAGTGTAATTCTGATTGGTCTCCCTTTTCTATGCTACCTGGCTTTTTTCCCTTACTGCTTTTAATAACTTCCTTTGTCCTGTTCATTTGATGTTTAAATTATTATGTGGAATTTCTTTACTGCTCTAATTTATTAGGAGATTGAAGGCTTCTTGTATTCTTATGAACATCTTTTACTTTAGGTTAAGGAGTTTTCTTCTATAATTTTGATGACGATGTTTACTGACCCCCTTGAGTTGGGAATTTTGGCTCTCTTCTGTAGCTATTATTTTTAGGTTTGGTCTTTTTATTGTGTCCTGAATTTTCTGGATATTTTGGGGTATGAACTTTTTGCACTTTGCATTTTCATTGACTGCTTTCCAACGTTTTCTATGGTATCTTCACACCTGAGATTCTCTCTTATATCTTCTTTATTCTGTTGGTGATTCTTGCAGCTATGACTCCTGGTCTCTTTCTTGTGTTTTCTATCTCCAGGGTTATCTTTCTTTGTGATTTCTTTATTGTGTCTATTTCTATGTTTTAGACCATGGATTTTTTTTTAATTTCTCTACCTGTTTGGTTGTGATTTAGTGTATTTCTTTAAGGGTTTTATGTATTTCCTCTTTAAAGGCTTCCATTTATTTACCTGTGTTCTCCTGTATTTCTTTAAGGGAGTGATTTATAGACTACTTAAAGTCCTCTATCATCATCATGAGATGTGATTTTTAAATCACAATATTGATTTTCTGATATGTTGACTTATCCAAGGCTTGCTACAGTGAAAGAACTGGGTTCTGATGATTCCAATTTGCCTTTTTATCTGTTGCTTTTGTTCTTGTGCTTGCCTCTTGATATCTGGTTATCTCTGGTGTTAGCTGGTCTTTCTGTCTCTGATTGGAACTTGTCCCTCATGTGAACCTGTGAGCCTGTGAGCTAATGTGTGTAAGCACTCCTTGGGGACAAGTTGTCTCCTGGGGAGATTGGCGTGCCAAGAGCTGTGGCATAGAGACAGCTCCAGGATGCAGATGGAAACCAGAAGGATCCTGTTTTCTGTTTCTTAGTGGTTTCTTGGTCATAAGGGCCTCAAGCAGGTCCCCCTTTGGCCAGTTATTGAGACATTAGAGGTGGCCACACCTGTGAGCTTAGGTATGTCAGCAGTCCTGGGGGACAAACTATGTCTAGTAGGAGCAGTATTGTATTACAGAGCACTATGGCACAGAGACAGCTTTGGGGCACAGATGGAAATGCTTGTTGGAGTCATTCTTTTGATAATAATAATTATAGGTGCTGACTTTGGTTTATTTTCTAATTCTAGTAAAAACCCCTTCTTAGTTTCTTTTCCTTGTTTTTCTTTTTCAAGGATCTCTACCATATACTTTTCAATTATTTGTAATTTTCAATAATTATTCACCAATGTGAGTCTTATATTTTGATGAGAGCCAAGCAGTCTATAAAAAAATAGAAACACTGGGATCCATATTTGTCAGCAAGTTTAAATGAAACTGTGAATGTCTCTGTGTTTATGTGTAATTAATTACGAAAAGCAAGTAGGAATTTTTGAATATGTGGTTTATCATTTTTCTGTGTGAAGGAAGACTTTATCAAAATGGCTTTTTGATAGTCCATATGATATCATTTATGTTCTTAATCACTCACCAATACATTGTTTAAAACACAAGGCCAGCATAACGTAGAGTATGAGAACCGTTCCAACTTGGAGATAACCTTGTGTGTTATCTCTTTAGAAGCATATTTTCCCTCTGAAGGGTGCTCATACACAGTTGGGCTGGGTGTATAACTCAGTGGTAGTGTATACTTAACACACAGGAATCTCTAGAGTCAGTAACACATAACCTGAGATGCTATAGAAAATTTACAAAGAATTTAGTTTTCATCAGTACTACATGAAAAATTTAATTCATGCAAACATTACTTAATACTATTTATTTTTAGATATTGAATACTTTCAAACATGTTTTAATCATTCATAATATATTCTGAGTCTTCAAAATGTGTACATAATTTTTTCTTTATTCACAGGAGAAAGGAAAAAAATAACAGACTAGTAATGGTAATAATATCTTTAAACAAGTCATTGCATTTGGAATTTTAAGAAATATTAATGGCTCTTTTTTCACTTCAACTTCTAATGAGAAAATATTTAAAACATGAGTCACAACTAACCCACATTTATGTGTGTTACAAACCATACTTTCCCGCATCAACAGAGGACCCATTAGTCCTTGGCAAATAAATAATTAGATATTTTATTCAAATATTTTTCTTGTGGGTATAAGAATACCCACTGGAGATTATTTTCCCTCAAAGGACTCAAACTTGTTGTTAACTGCACTAGTGTTATTTCCTCTCTGTTTTTATTTGAGAGCTGTTCTGGTGTGCTGCCCGGTACAGCCGTTGTGCATGCCACATCCTGAAAAAGTTATGGATGATTTTGAATCTCATAAGAGTTCATTCATAGGCTGTTTTAGAATGAACAAGTACTCTTTTGTTCTTTTCAAATGCAGTGGTAATTTAGGCATCGAACAATTTGGATGCACATTAAAGAAAAGGTAGAACTTTAAAGAAGCAAATATTTTAAAATAATTAACTTCCACTTACATTGTATAAGAATATTGAAGTCTAGAAAAGAATGATCGACATTATATTGGCCAAAGTAGGTGCTGGGAGGTGGGCAGACCTATGTTTGAACTTTGAAGTCAATGTCTTGTAAGTGATTAAGTAATTTACTTAAGTTCTTTGCACATATTAGCCAATAACAGATATTGAAACCTAAACTACAGTGAAGTTTTATAAACTGGAAAAAAAATGAAGAATAGCACATTAGTGGTTATGCGACAAGTTATCGCTGATATTCCTGTCAAGTCTTATTTTGAATAGAGAATTAAATAATGACATGTTATGAATTTGTGTAAATATCAAAATAGTTAATATCTTCAGCTTATCCTTTCCCTTAAATATATTTAAATATTTGGCTTCATAAGGTAGATTTGCATCTGGTGAATAAAAATGAAGAGAGCAGTAGCTTTTGCCTTACCAATAAATTTAAATCTATAATTATTATACAAAATCTGAGCAATGTTTTGATTGATAATAAGTTGTAACTGTATGTAAATACTTCCTAATAAAGTCCCCACAAGTAAATAAAATTCATTATTATGCAAAACTAACCTGGAATTTATAAGATAACACTGTCTCAAGACAGTAGAGAGTGAGTAATGTCTGCTGGGGAAGTGAGGGTGTCTGCATTTGAGGACAATGAGACACTTCCTGCATCTAAACTGACCTGAAGTCAGAATAATCAGCACAGTGCTTCAGTCTCTGCCTGGGATAAGTACGACCAACTGTTGAAATATAAACGGTTTTGCAAATCATTGATTTTAGATGTTTTTATGTTTATAGTTCTTAAGTGGGCACAATGTAAAGCAGACTTAGTAGTAATTTTCCAGAAATCTATATTTTTGCTCTTTAAAATGTTTACTCTAATGATAGTGTTTCAGGAAAGTTCACTTGAAGCATTTACTACTTTCACTCACCATTATTCATTGTTTTTGAGTGGTTATTCAATTAATAACATATTTACATTTCAATGAGAAATGATGAAGAGTAAATTTCTACCTTTATTTCCATGAAAACATTTTAAAGATGCCTATTTCTTAGTTTCAAATAAGTCAAAGAGAAGTGATGGTCCAAACACTATAAAACACATAAATATTTATGAATTATTGAATAATATTTTCTGAGTTGTAATACTGAATTTAGCCATGACTGGAACTCCTACAGCCTATTTCTTTTGGCTGATGCTGTACTGTAATTACTCTCTCCTGATGAAGACCTGCCTACATCTTACCTCATCACTGAAACTATTTTCCGAGTCTCATTAAGATTTAAAAGAAAAAGGTCAATGAATTTAGTGCAAGAAAAACATGAGAGTTTGCATCCAGCCGGAGCCTCCCAGCCTCCTATTCACTGTTAATTTCCCTGAAAGAATTTGCGCCAGGTGCTTCTCTTTCTTTTTAGGTGTGGATGCTGAATATATTTCATACCATTTCACATTTTGACAGTGCTTCTCATTACTATTTTTTCTTTTCATATTATGCAGTTGATAGGAAGTCAATTTCTCTGTATATGATAGATTCCATCATTTTCTCAGTAATGTATCTCTTGGCAGTGAATATATTACAAGAGCACTTCCCAGGGGTTTGAACAGAAAGAACTAAAGTTCTAATCTTGACCCAGGTCCTCTGCATCTATTTCTCAGAGAGGTATTTTACTCACGGAGTATTCCCAAGTGCTCTTATTTCATTTTAGTCCATCTTACAATGTAAGAACCCTTACAAAGAACTTTTATCTTCTTCAGCTCTAGGCCACTTGACCCAATGGTGTTGCCAAAATGTCACTTCTAACAAGCTGACTGGACAAGCTGGTCATGAAGGGGAAGCAAGTTGTGAGGGTGGACTTCAATCTTCCTAGGAAGAATAACCATATGCCAAATAACCAAAGAATCTAAATTGCCCAAGGCTAATTCAGCTTGAACAATGGGAGTCAAGTATATAAACCATGGAGCTCATCTGATAATGTTTCTATTCCTGATAAGCACTTTAAGAAGTTAGTTGTTATAGAACTCAAATCCCTGCTAGGCAGAAATATTCTATCCTTAAAAGATTGTGTGGGACAAGAACTAGAGAATGCCCATACCAACCTAGCAACCCTGCCTGTAATCCTATGGAAAAACTCTGCTTTCATGTAGAAATAGGAGGGAAAGGGAAGGATGATTGTGGGAACAAGTTTAAAGCCAAGCCAGTCAAAACCAATGCTTTCCATGCTTCACTGTCCAATCTAGGGGGATGTGTCTATGCCATTGATGATTTTTTGACTACACATGGAGCCTACAGGATAAAAATTCTACAGAAACCTTGTAGCTTTTTGAGGAACAGGGAACTAAACTACTTTACAAAAATTCAGAGTTTAGAGTGACTCTTCCTAGCAATCTTGGGAGGAGGTACACTTGCACATCAGATCCAGATGATCAGGAATATGCTAGACAAAGTTAATAAGATGATCATTGGTGATGAGGTAGCTCTTTCCTTTCTTATTAAGCAGTTCAGCATTATGGAGATTGGCCCTTCTCTGTAAGGGGAAGAGGGCACTAAAAGTGTCAAAGATCTCATGTCCAAAGCTGGGAAATATGGTGTGAAGTTCACCTTGCTTGTTGACTTAGTCAAAAGCTGAATTGACTTGAGGATATTTGAATAGGAACCTTTAGCCAGGAGAACCAACTCTCAGGGGTTGAATATCTCTCAGAACTTTTGGGGACACTGCCATTTGCTGTGCCAAGTGCAACAAAGCAGATCACACCAGCCATGTAGACAGTGGAAGTGTGCCATTGTAGAGCACCTGGGATGTAAAGTCCTTCCTAGGGTGGCTACTTTCAGGAATGTATAGTGTTTTCCTGCTTTTGGTTCCCTTGCACAATCTCTTAGTCAGCTTACTATTTTCCAAATCACCATTTGGTGCTACTTTGATATTCAGCAAGTGGCCAAGATGCAGTATCAGGAACCTCTAAACTGCTGCTCAGCAACTCAGCCTGTCATTACGGCATCAGGATGTGTCACACTCTTCAAGATCCCAGATAATTCCTTAGTGACGAAAAACCATTGGGCATTTTAGAGTGTATCGTTTTATGTTCTGTCTGTGAGATAGGGTGAGATGTAAAATCTTAGTTCTTTCTTCAATGAGGCCTCTGGTTAGCTTTGCCACGGTTCACGACTTCATGACTTGGCATGGAGATTTCAGCTGTAGGATTAGAGCCTTTATTGATCTATTAAGCATGAAAGATATCCCCTGGTATATATCCGGGAGACCTTTATTTTAAGAATTCAAAGGTATTCTCTTTGTTAGATCTATTTCTTTTATTTAAGTGGGTGTGCATATGTGCTTTCATGGTTTCATTAGAGAAACCAGACTGGGGTAAACAAGGGCAACAGACATGGAGACACTACAGGAGTATTGGGATTGGGTGAGCATGCTCTGATGGAGCTGCACCAGCAATGCGACAACCCAATACCTTAGTGTGTTTCTTACATATAGCATGGTGGAGAGGCATTGGCTAGTCCTGGTAGGAGGTCTCTGCAGGTAAGCAGTCTCCGGCATTAGCCACAGGAGTGCCAACATTCTTAGATGGACAAGAAGACTTTGTCATTTCTTAGTAGCTCTACACCAGAGTAAGATATGAATCTCTCTCATCTGCTTGTTTGGCCACAGTAAATAGTGTTCTCAGGATGTTTTTCATCTCTCTTATAATTTTTATAGCATTCTCCTGTGACTAAAATTGTAAATGAACATCCAAAATACTAATAACAAAAAGTAATTAAGATAAACACTAAGAGCAAATGCTATTCTACTATACTTTTCCATGTTTTGTGTTGGTCCGTTTTATTTTGATTAATATTAATATAAGCATTAACTTTCTAGAACACATCACTGATTCATTTTATTTTGATTAGTATTAAATTTCTAGAATGTATCAGTGATTCACACTTCTAATTTATGTAAGGTTATGCCTTAGACAATATGTCATAAATATTCTTTCTAAATCTTTATTCTTTTAGATGAGCCATTAGACTTTGTATATCTCCATTTCTTTCATATTTTTGTTTTTCTTATGATGATCTCCTTCTTTCTCATCATTTGGAGGCTATATTCATCACCAACTAACTTCTGAGGAAAGGAGCTTTTGAAAAGAGTTCTGTCTCCATAAGACCCCATTGGATTTGTGTCTTATGTATAATTTTCTAGATTCATATTTTGGCAAAATCATTTGTTTGTTTGCTTGCTTGTTTTTCAATTCTAAGTCTCAGTATGCTGAAACAGTTGATTACCATCCTCTTTAACACTAGTTAGTCATTATTTTTATTTTTGAACATTCTTTTCAGGTTCACTATATTTTCTTTTATTTCTTCCCCCCTAATTTAACTACCTTTAAAAAAAAAAAAAAACAAGTATAGGCATTTATCATGCAATATAATCTGTTAGTTTCTCCTATGAAAGTGCCTCACAGATCTTTGACACTCACCCAGTCATTCAAACCCATATTCATTCTTTCATTAGAAGACAAACAGCCGCTGAAAAAAATAAAATAAGATACAATAAAAACAAACAATATCCCAAAAGGCAACCAGTGTCATTTTAATTCTTTCTGCAGCTCTAACGAAATATGGAGTTTCAGCCTTCAGTATATTTGTTATTTTTAGGTTATTAGGCTATTGACAGAAGTGTGAAAGTCACAGATAATTTCCTTGTGATTATTTTGTCTCATCTGCAAGAAGTTTCATGTCCACTAGAAATACTTTTTTCATGGTTGTTCCTCGAAATCTCTGCCAAACTATAACACAGTTCTACTTCTATTGGTTAGACTACACCACCAACAAATCAGACAAATGCGGGTATTCTATACTAATATATTTCATTTAGAATATACATCAAAAGTTCGTGCATATTGTAGCATGCATCAGTACGTCAGGGCTCATAGTAATAATCTTCGGTGTCAGTATACTGTGTCTTATTTGTCCATTGGCAATTGAACATTCAAGTTATTTTTATATTCCAATGACACTATTATCTATTGCCTGCACATTTTGCATGGTCTGTTTTTATTATTTAGTTAATAATATACATCTGTGGTTATAGGCCATCCAAATTATTATCCTAAAATTATTTGTTGTTGTCTACAATGAATTATTTTTAAGTTTATATGAATTTCATATTTGTATTGATTATAGACATGTTGACATATTGTAGTAACTTGGTAACTTCTCAGATCCAGAATTGAGATACATTGTCATGCTAATTGGAACAAATATTTAATGTATGTAGTAAATGTTTTTTGTGCAAGAGAAACCCTGGAATTTGTAGTCACAATATTTTATACTTAGAACTCTACAATCCTTTGAGATAAAGAACCAAGGTTAACATAGGTACTCAGTAAAGGATCAGGCATAAACATACCAGTGACTTTGAACCTACTGTTGTGATCTCTTCTAGAGGACTTTTGCTATTCCCAACAGCACAGAATTATTTTCTCAATGCACTGCGTCACAGAAACAGTGACTGGTGGATCCTTTTAACAACACTTTATGGAGCTGTCTTGGGATAAGCCATCCTCCAACACTTATTTGCCCTTGAGATTTAGAAGAAATCCTATCTCTAGTGCTGATAATTAGGAGCTAATTTAACTTGAGTTCAAGTTAGCTGTGAACAAATGGATTAACAAGTACCTTATTAAAATTTTAATTTACATTTCATTTATCACATTTAATAGAATCTACTGTTTTTTCATGGTTAGGGAAGTCATTAATTTCCTAGAATAGCTTTGGGTATATTAATTCCAAATATTTTTGTTGTTAATTTTCATACCAAGGACAACTTATTATACAACAGAACATAAAATGTTTGGTTACAAAACACAAAATGTTAGTCAAAGACCACTTAATAAATTAAGAAATTTAAAATATTTATGCTTGTATGCATTATACATTTTGATACCACAGAGAAAATGCTCAATTATTATAATTTGAGGTTATTAGATCTTCTACACTATTATTGATAGTTAACATTTTCATGTGTGCATAAATAATTTGAATTTTTATTATTTGTAGTGCTTTGTGTCCTTATATCATAAGAATTTTCAATATTTTCATAGGACAATGTCTTGTTCACAGTTCTGTTTTTTTTTTTTTTCTTTCTCTTTTTCTATGCTTTGAGACAGGATTTCTCAATTTTGGTCTTTGAGGAAATGTTTAAATCAAGGCTGACCTTGAACTTCTGATCCTCTTGAATTCAGCTCCCTTGTGCTGGTGTTATTGATATGTACTCAGTCACACCCAACATTCTAATAAAAGCTTTTACAGATGTATACTTTTATATTATCACATAATGATACAAAAAGTTACAATGTCATAAAATGTATTTTCTATATTACTGATGTATTATAATTACCACAAACAAGAAAGAGGGGAAAATGTTGCAGACAGAAATATAAGAAAGATAATAAAATGTATGTAAATATTATGTATGTTAAAGCAGTTTTACCTGAAGTCTAGTCCCTGAAGTATGTTATTTAATCACTTGAATATAATTAAAAGAGTATTCTACTTTTTAATTTGTTCTTAAATTGGTTTTAAATATAATACCTGAAATCTGTTGAGTTTTATAAAATAGTTGATGATCCATTTTTATAATGTCAATTTAAGCACTTAAAGACAGAATACTAATCACCTCATAGCTTTTTCTACAGGGTATATATGCATATATATATATATATATATATATATATATATATATATATATATATATGTTTAAAGGTCTGTATTCCATTCTCAGAATTAGTATCCTGTCAAGATATTTTTTCAGATTATATCATTAGAATAGTAAAAGGTAACATTTTCTTAAGATGAGACAAGTGATCTAATTTTAATGACAGCTACTGTTAATGTCACAAACCCAGATACAGTTTATAATGCTTAGTAATTACAGCAATCTTTCTCCTCTTTTACTAATTATTTCAAGAGAAAGAGGTAAAAAGCTTTACGAATGGGCATAAAAGGCAGCTATATTGGATCTCTTTTTCTTTCAAAGCAAATAGCTTTCAAATCATTCCATTAGCTGTCATCAGAGTACAAAAAGAATTAATCAAAAATGACATCAATTTTTAGGGCCTGCCAAAACCTCATGAGAAAAACAATCCCATCATAAAGAGAAAGAAATTAAAGGTACTGTCCTTGATTCCATAAAGGGGTTTGACTCTTCTACCCTGTGTATCCATATTTGTGTGATACAGAGTTATACATGAGATATGTGCTTACTTCCTGATGCATTGGTACTGTTGATATTCCTCTTGATTAATATCTCATGCCTATTTTCCATTTTACTCATCTCTTTATTCTTTTGAAACAACACTTTAATTAGGTTATTTTCTTGATTTGGATTATTATTCACTGTCACATTTGAAATTGTTAGAATATTGCATTTAAATTTTATAGAATTACACCAGACCAGCAAAGCATGTACTACTGGAAAATTAAAAGGAAAATGGAAACTGTATTATGTAATTATATATATATATATATATATATATATATATATATATATATATATATATAGAGAGAGAGAGAGAGAGAGAGAGAGAGAGAGAGAGGAATCTAAATCAAATATTTGAAGCTCTAAGTTGATATCATTTGTTTTGTGACTGTTTTCAAATTTTAATAAGTAATGACTACTTTTGATTTAAAAAAGTAAATGATATGGTTCTTGGGAGAAGAAGGTACTGGGCTCAAAAACAATGTTCATCCAATCCTAAAATGCAAGGAAGCTTAGCACAATGATTTTTTTTCATTTTTAAAGTTCATTTTATTATTAAGTATGTGCATCTATATACTTAAGTACAGTGCCCACAAGGGCTAGAGACATTGGATTCTTCTGAGGCTGGGGTTACAGTACTTGTGAGCTGACTTCATATGCATGCTCTTTATCATGAGTGAGCTAACTATACCTATAAAGACAAGCACTGTATATTCTCTCATCTGTTGTTCCTACCATGGAATCTTCAGATATGTCTACATAACATGGAGTAACCACAGAAACCATAAAGTGAACAGAGACCATGTATGGGAAGTTTAGGAAGAAATAAAAATATACAGGCAATTTCATGTTGGAAATGGAATTTAGAACTAGGTGGAAGGATGGAAGTAAATACAGAAGGAGGAGGTATTCGTTTTATAATGTCATAGCAAACATTATTCTATACTTACCTAAAATTCACCCAAATGCATGTAAGTATATATAGGTAAATAAATATGTATGACACACACATACACAGATCTTGTGTTCCTCACAAGATCATGGACTAATACCAGGCTATAGAAACCTTTTGTCAAATGGTTGTTCAGGATAGTCCAAGTGATATTGGCATATGTTTATCATTAGGGGTTGACCAGGGTCCCTGGTTGATAAAGACATTGCACACTTTGGACACAGGACTCAGGTGGCTTCGGATAGATCTCATCTGTGGATCCTAGAAAAGAATCTATTGCTGCCACTTTGCTAGGATAGCAGAAATTCTCACTACATTATATCTTATCATTATTCCAACAGACAATGTTAATTACTATGCTTCAGCAAAGAAGATTCCTCTCTTTATAACAAATGGAGAGGACCGCAGAAAACCAGAACCAGAAAAAAATCAGGGATCATTGGATTATGGAGAATTTAGTTCCTGTACCCATGGTTAGGCAAGGACTGGGAAAACAAAAGGCAAGTGTGTAAGACACAGCATACAAGGAAGTCTACTGTTTATCTGATGCTGTGAAAAGCCACAGACCAAAAGGAACCTGAGGAGGAAAGAGTTGATTTATTTTATGCTTCTGACAGTTGATTACAGATGGACTTAGAGAAGGAACTCAAGCCGTCAGGATCTGAAGTGAGGAACTGAGTCAGAGACCATGGCGGAGGGATGTTTACTAGCTTTTCTCTGATAGCTTGCTGACCTATTTTCTTACTCATCAGAACTACCTGCCCAAGTATGGCACCTCCCATAGTGTGCTGGCCCTTCTCATATCAATCGTAAATCAGGAAATATCCCATGGATTTATTTACATTATTCACAGTCCACTCTGATGGATAACTTTTCTCAGCTGAAGTCCTTTCTTTCCTGATGATTCCAGTGTGTGTTGAGATACTGAGAACTAACCATCACATCTTGCTTCCATATACCTTTGGGGCAAAGTCAAATGGATCAGAGAGATTTAGGGAAATAAGATCCATACATTGAATAATGTTATTGGCAATCACCTTTAAAAGTCATATTACACAGGGAAATACCACCCTTTCTCTCTCTTCCTAAAACTTTTTTTCCTTAAAAGGGAACCATTGCATTTTTCATGGCTGCTCATTTAACAATCAATCACAAAAAATATTACACACACACACACACACACACACACACACACACACACACATACAAAAATGGCAAACCATGTCTTGGAAGAATAGACAGTGAATTCTCTACTCTTTGCCACAGGAATGTGAGAAACAGCCTGGAGAACTTTCTCCCAGCATGACTCTAAAAATTTGTCTTTATTGAGCATTTTTCTGGGAGTGTTTTCACTTTTAATTGCTTAGAATTTTATGTCTCTTCCTCGGCACCCTTGCTAAGATACATTTATTTTGATATCAATTTACTGTGAGTCTGGTTGTTCTGTGAATCATACGGGATGGCATGAAGTGATTACCACCTTAAAGTAGGAACAACTCATTTCTCTTCAATTATATGTAATGACACTTATAAAATTGAAAGACTAATCTTACATTGGTGTGTCCCTTAATTAGGTATCACCAGTGACATGAAAAGTTCAAAATATTCTATAAATGTTTCTCAAAGTAAAAAAGAGAAACATTTCTTACCCCAATATAATCAAAAGCAAATGTAGATCTCCTCCCTCTCACACACATGCATACACAGAGAGAGAGAGAGAGAGAGAGAGAGAGAGAGAGAGAGAGAGAGAGAGAGAGGGAGGGAGGGAGGGAGGGAGGGAGGGAGGGAGGGAGGGAGGGAGGGAGGGAAGGAGGGAGAGAGGGAGAGAGAGAGAGAGAGAGAGAGAGAGAGAGAGAGAGAGAGAGAGAGAGAGAGAGAGAGAGAGAGAGAGAGAGGAGAGTTTGTTGTGTCTTTACTTGAGAAACTCCAAGCTTTGCTCAAACTTGTCCTTTTCTTTGGGGAAAACTGTGGATCTGGGGCAACTTATGGTTCACTCACTGGGCATTCTGTTCTTGGCCAGGTTCTTTGCTTCACTTGGTGTTCCTTGGAGCCTTTTCTGTCCAGGTACTTCCGATCCATCATCTTCTCCTTCTCAGTTCCCACACTGTTTGCTTTTCCATCAGTATAATATCATGTATTATATTGCATCAATATAATATCATGGTGTTATATTCTAGTATACTGGAAGCATCTTCTGTTACTAACGATTGGGGGAAAGAGAGCAAAGCTTACATATTTAGGAATGTTAGTCACAACAGTAATGTGGAAATCAGCTGACAGTGCCAGTCCCTTGAAGAATGTACAGAATTGCACTTAGGTAACCAGCAGAGCTGCTAGTGAGTCTGCATTTTCCCAGGGCTCTCCAGGTCAGGGGGAAGAGGCAGTTTTCTCAGCTCTCCTGTCCACTTGGTGTCTGTGCTTCCCAGCCCAGAAAGATCAAGCTTCACCCATTCCTCCTGTGTGAGGCCCTTTCTTCTCCTCTACCATGATTATTTATTTCCTTTCCCTTTTATGGCACACGCAGAATGTTCCTGCTTTGTCCTTGTTTCTTACTAGATCCACAAGAAGTTCTCCTATGGCTATCAGATGCATGCCAGTGATATACCATGTGTTTTTATACTGTGTGATTAACTTGCTTAAAAGAAATGTAATTTTATAGCATAACTATACTCTCTTAAATCACAGACCAGTTAAGACAAGCTTCCCTGAGCCTATTTAGTATAGAGGTGGACATTTGTGAGAATCCGGTGAACTTAGTGAAGAAGTGAGTGTCTCTTCCAGGATGATGTCTTGGGTACCAGTCTTCACTTTGACTTTGAGTCCAGGCGTTTCACATTTGTTTCTGCTCCAACCTATGCTTTTGCTTATGTCTTCTATTTTTTATCTCTACTGAAGCTCTCCATGCTCCAACTTGCTTTCCCTGACAAATTCCTTATGTGCCCTGCTGATGAATGAAAGGATGCTTCCAATGAGTCTTGTGTAGCTACTACTACTGGATATTTTTCATGTTTTAGCATAGTAAGTTTTCATGTTTGTTTTACTGCTTATTTCTAGATTGTTGATGATGAGATAGTTATATAATTATGCCTTGCTTCCTGACAAGCCTAATGTTATGCCTGGTCCTTAATATTTGGGTCAATTAGTTGAATACTGAATAAAGGCTGACTTTTTACATACATCATCTAATTTTCCAGATGACTTATTAATAGGAAAATCATGAGCTCTGCTACTTATTTTGTAATGCTGCTGAAGGTGGCACCCATTAAAACAATCCTTCATTTTTGACTTTTTACTTCCTGGTTCTAGCTGAGCAAAACCTAAGAGTACGAACCTTTCTTTTATTTAAAATAGGAAATTTGGATTTCTGTAGATCCTGGCTATGTAACTTCCAATTATACTGCCTTAAAAAATTACACTGGTAAATCTGTGTCTCTATCTAGACCTTTGAAACACAATTGGGCTTGGGTTTAAAACATTTCTTGATAAAAATGCTAGGAATGGATTTTTTAGAAGTCTGGTAAGAAAAATAGATTCAATAATAACTATATAAACATTTTGGAATGCTTACATTTGCCTGCAAGTTCTCCATAGTAGAAATCAAATATGAGGATAGTAGTAGACTGAGGAAAATAATAGCATGAATCCTCCTAGAACACTATCTCAATAGAATTCTGCATTTTCTGTTTGCTTAAGGAGTAGAAAAAGGTATTTGTATAAGTTATGTTTATTTAAAAGTCATATAATATATTCCGGACATGTTCTGGAAACAACA
The DNA here is from genome assembly GCF_963924665.1 of Micromys minutus. Classification (NCBI taxonomy): domain Eukaryota; kingdom Metazoa; phylum Chordata; class Mammalia; order Rodentia; family Muridae; genus Micromys; species Micromys minutus. The sequence goes on from NC_137984.1 coordinate 11,045,422, forward strand.
TAATCATAAAATCATAACACTAAGTTAATAGGCACTAGAATGGATAGGTCAGCAGTCCACAGGACATGCTAGTATTTCAGAGGATCGAAGTTTAAACCTAGCACTGGTATCAGGTAGCTCAACTTTCTGTGATTTATTTAATCATGATATTATCCAACATATTCTTTTTGCTTTTTCAGGTATCCACTCATGTGCTATATATTTTCAGACACACACAAACACACACACACACACACACACACACACACACACACACTTCAAAAGTAGGTGAGATGGGTAAATTATTTACAAAACAAGAGGTTGGAGGATATGCCACATGACGTAGAAATCATAATTCCACCCAATGGCTGGATACAAAGAAATAATTTCTGTTTTCTTTAGAAGAACTAATTTAGAGCTAGGATGAATTTTTCTTCCTATAATGAAAGATGCCACACATAGGTTGAAAAGACATAGTCAGAGGTAAATGTTAAAAGTAATTAGTTGCTCTGGATTCTCTGGCCACCAGTATTTGGATTGTATGATTCTCCACAGAATGTTGATGAAGTCTTTACTGAGACAGGGCTGAACCTTCATGTGTCAGATAAATCTTATTAAATAAGTGTTCAACACTCATAAAAACTGACGCTGCTGAAGGAGCATATGCTGATGAGAGAAAAGTCGAGGATTTCCATTCATGTCAATGAACTCTGCCTGGATTATATATTCAGTGCAGAAACTGGTCAGACCCAGGAACTCTGTGGCCACCTCTTGCTACTTGGATGCATTCCATTGTTTAGGGAATGCACATTGCTCAGTATTTACATCTACATCACAGTTATATGTAAATTTTTTATGAATATATTAAATCACATGTATTTTTCTTGCTCTGTTTTCACACTGTAATTTGCCTTCCCCTGTGAGTCCTGACAACAATGAATGTCTTACAGAATCTGCCTCTACTTATCGTCAAGCCAATTACATGCCAACACATGGCTGTAAGGAAAGGGAGGATGCTCAGGCAGGTAGAATTCTAAATAGAACTCTGGGCTAAGTGCAACCTTACCATGACAAAGGGGCAAGGAAATGTCACTTTAGTTCAAATTCTCAGGTGTTATACATCTTGCCTAACTGGATTTTTGATGGCATGCATCTACATTTGAGTGTACTTGGGTGTAATCTACAATTGGGTGTAATCATGTTAAGGACTGTGCTTTAATAAGGACTCTTATTTTTAAGATGAGAATTATCTGAATGTCGATTAAACCGGATAAGCAGAGCTGAAGAGGATTCGAAAGACATTGCTTAGTTACAGCTCCATGATTTACTTTTGCCAGCAACCAAGATCTAGAGCTAAGTGGAGTCTTTGAGGAACTTTGTACACTTTAAGCAAAGAAGGATACGTCATGCAAAGTTTCTACCAGCGTAATCTTATCAGCTGTGCTCATTTCCACCATCAATACTTTAGTAACACAGTGTGGACTAAGCCCACATAATATTCTGTCCATCCCTGAGTCTACCTGATTTATCTATAGCACATTCAATTTTCATTAGCAGATTAAAATGAGAAAATTATATTTAGTCAGTTGCAGAGTCAAAAGCAAAGCAAGGTATCTTTCAACTAATCCTTAGATTTCCCTTCATCCATGAAAGTAAATGCACAAAATTCCAGTTAGTTAAATAATAATGTAAACATTTGCATTAGCACTTTGGAATGCACATCTCAATGTATAATTTATATGATTTGAAAGATTAAGGAAATCTTTAAAAAGTATGGACCACCTGCTCTATTTATACAATGTTTTGAGGTTTTAAGTGGCAGCTGATGGTAGACAGAGAAGAAAGGAGTTCATATTTCTTCAAAAGGCACATACATTAACCTCACGGGAAATAATGATATTCCGGGGAGAATCTTTTTTAATTCCCAAGTGAATATGGTTAACTGTATGAATTTCACAAGTCAGGAGATGGACATGTACCTCCAAAAAGGTCTCACAGATACTCTCAGATAAGAGAAGCAAAGGGGAAAAGAATCATGGGGAAATCTTTGGAGCAACAGAGATGTGGTAAGTTTGGGTCTCCTAGCTAAGGATTCGGGCTGAGAAGGAACACAGATGACATGAAGGGGAGGAATAACATTTTACGTCCTGTGGCCAATCCTGCAATGAGGAATCACTGGCATCTGGAAACTATAACAGTGCTATAAAATGCAAGGTAGCCTAACTGCATATAACATGCATATAAGCCCAAATCTTGCAATACTGAGGCAAAGAGTCTACAACCTGCCTGGGCTGACTAGCTGAACTTTGTCCCCAACATCAAAGAATAGGAATATGCACATGCATACAATATTATTATAGAGATGTTTTGAAACCTGGATGACCAATACACTACTAATGTAAAGCTCTGTGTTGTGTAGACATGTTCTGTCAGTAGTTGATTATAAGAGCGAATGTATTACTTCATTGTTTATTAATTATACAAGTACTTAATCGACTCTTTCCAAACATCAGGCTCTTGAATAAGTTGTGGAATTTGGCAGTAGAAAAACTACCGTCACCCATCCAGCACTACTGTTTGCGCTAAACTGGGTTTCTCCTTTGCCTTAAACTGTTTGTGTTTCATTATTTTGAGCCCTTCAGCCACATGTTCTTTGCCATGTGACAGTTGTCTATGTTCTCTGCATCTGCCCTTATACATATCTACCAGTTGGAAATTACAAGCACCTCCTTATGGTTTTTAAAAATATGTTAATTTTACGTATATGAAACACTATGACATCTTTTTGGCCAGGTGCAGCAGGATCATAATTTCCTGCTGAATGAAATAAGAGTATTCATTCTGATTGTCCTATAAGCATGTAAGCATTATTGGGTTTTGTAGATTTAAGTGTGAAAAAAATAAGAGCAGGAAGTCAGCTTTTTTCTCTCTGTATAACTACCAGTGGTAAAAACTACCCTGTAAAAGAACTGTAAGGCATAAAACCCGGAGCACTGGCCTGTTCATAGTTTTTTAAAGGGAGTTTAGCATAGAAATATATATAGTTACATCCAGTTCAGATAGTAAGAGAAGAAAGGCACTCAAAGAAAAGTGGGATGCCAGGTTGAAATAACAAAAGATGTACAGATGGTAGTAAAATGCTGAGCTGAGGTCAGTTATATCAGCTGGGCTGTTTCAACAAAAGCAGGTAGCATGTAATAGGTGAGGTTACCAGTAAGTATTTGAAATCATTTTATTTGATTTAAAATTGCAATCCACATGTCAATGCAATTCGATTCTAGCTTCCTCATGTCAACATATTAGGCTACTTAGACTACTAGCAAGACATTATTTACTAATGCTTTAAAACAGATATTCCCCACATAGCTCTAGATAATAATGTCTAAGGTCAATGTATTGGCTGTCTTCACTATGTGGTAACTGATTTCTCTATGGCCTATAGACAATGGTCTTCTACTTATCTTTAGGCACATGTGTAAACAATGAGAGACTAAGAGATGGGGAGGGTGTATGTGTGTGTGTGTGTGTGTGTGTGTGTGTGATATGTGAATAACAAGTCTTTTGCTTCTTATAGAGCCATCAATCTTATGGATCCTATCTTCAAATTTCTGTCCCTAACCAACTACATTCTTCTCTGTCTCCGTACATTATCACATTTCAATAAACTGTGTCAATGCAAATTTTTGAGAAATACCATTCAGAACATTTTCACTTAGGCCTTCCCAAATGAATGCCCTTCATGCTTTCAAAATGGTACTCTATTAACCCTCAAAAACCTTAATTTGCTCCAGAGTTAAGATTAAAGTCCAAAGTCTCATCACATAACCCAGATATGATTACGACTCGAAGGTCCCATAAAAAGTAGAATTATTTTTTGCTCATAACCTGTGAAGTACAACAAGCTCTGTGAAATACAAGGAGCACTAACAGGTAGGGCTAGCCTCACCTCTTAGAAAGAGAAGTATTCATAGTGTATGTCATCCTGAAGGAGAAAGAACAGATATTATTCTGAAAAAGTAGAGAAATGGGCAAAAAGAATTGTTGCTGAACAAATCACAAATAAGTGTAAAACCCCCTAGGTGACGTTTATTAAGTCTTAAGTTAATTATCCTCTTAGCCAAAATGCAGACCTAAGTGTCTGTTCATTCTGAAATGGGACATCTATGTTACACTGTCTCCTGCTAATGCTCAGGTATCCCTGTATAAGAAATGATAAAAAGAGACAGAGGACCAAGAGTACTGTCTCAAAATTTTATTTTTTTGGATATAAAAATTGGTTGCTCCTACAACCTCTCAACAACTTTATTTGGCTTTACAAGGTCTTCATGAAATTAAACCAGACATCATTCCAGTAGAGATGGAGGAAGGGTTAGCAAGGCCTGTGTAGTTGAAGAACTATAGACTATTAATGGTTTCTGGGGAGACATAATTTCTTAATGGGCATGTGCTCTTGTAGTTTGCCATGTTCTAGAGGGCAGCCATGCATCCATGTGGATACAGACACTAGTAAAGATGCAATAGAGCATCTAATAAAAATAATAGACATTAAGTCTTGACACATAGTAATGAGAAAAAAGGAGTGAGTGAATGTGAAGAAGAAGGTTGGACTATGGTCAACATTAATTTTGTTGACCTAAATGTTTAAAATGTTTAAAAGAATAAAAGGAAGGGAATAACCCTCTATCTCAGGACTTTCATGGGCAGCAGTTTATAACAAGCATCAGATTTAGTTTTGTTACTAATTTGACTTGATTCCCAAATATGTGTCTGTGTGTGTTTGTGTGTGTGTGTGTGTGTGTGTGTGTGTGTGTGTGTGAGTGTGTGTGTATGTATGTATGTGTGTGTGTGTGTGTGTGTGTGTGTATGTGTGTGTATAATCAAGGAGAAGTTAAAGTATATATACAGACATCATTATAAGGCAGAATACCACTTAGCAAATTTACTGATCATCCCTATTATCTATGTGAAATTAGCCAATCTATTACATTGTTTCAATAAGCAGTCTCACTTTGTAACTTATAAAAGACACTTGATATTAAAAGTAAGCAGCACATATTCATCAGTAGTATGCAGGTTTGCTCCCAGCATTTGCTAATTTAGAGGATATTTTTAAACACATCCTCTAATGTGTTGTTTATAAATAAGCAGCATGGTTTTTAAAATAAACTCTCAAATACGAGATAGTTACATCAAAGGGTATTTGCTGCTGCCTTTGAGTAGTATTGTTAAAGTATTTTCAGGGCACCCCAGATAGAGAAACCACCATATATTTAATGGGACCATGTATTCTAAGCAGATTGGGGATTCCAAAGAGTCTTTAACACCGTGCATCTGGATCACAAGTTATTTACAATGGCCAAAATGAGGTGAGAACCTCAGTGAAAAGCCTGTGGACAAAGACAAGGCATGTATATTCATGAGTGCTTTTTTTCCACTTACACTCTACATAAATGAGGAAATTGAGGAAATGTCTTGAGACTTGCAGTCTGTTTCTTTCTTTCTTTTCCTTTTTTGATTTTATTTCATCTTTATTTTTTTAACGCTAGATATTTTATTCCCCTCTTTCTCCACCCTCTGACTGTTCCACATCTCATACTTCCTCCCCTCTCCCCCATCTCCACGAGGTTGTCCCCTTCCCCATCCTCCCCACCTACCCCACCAGACATCCACACTGGAAGGTCTCAGTCTCTTGAGGGTTAGGTGCATCTTCTCTGACTGAGTCCAAACTCTGCAGTCCTCTGTTGTATATGTGTTGTGGGCCTCACATCAGCTGGTTTATGCTGCCTGGTTGGTGGTCCTGTGTCTGAGAGATCTCGGGGGTCCAGGGTAGTTGAGACTGCTGATCCTCCTACAGGGTCGTCCTCCTCCTCAGCTTCTTCCAGTGTTTCCTTAATTCAACCACAAGGATCAACAGCTTCTGTTCATTATCTGGGTATTAATATCTCCATCTAACTCCGCTGCTTGTTGGGTCTTTCCGAAGGCGGTCGTAATAGGCCCCTTTTTGTGAGTGCCCCATAACCTCAGTAATAATGTCAGGTCTTGGAACCTCCTCTTGAGCTAGATCCCATTTTGGGCTCGACTCTGTATCTTCTGTTCCTCGCGCTCTTCTCCATTTTTGTCCCTGCAGTTCTTTCAGGCAGGAACAATTATGGGACAGAGTTTTTGACTATGAGATGGTAACCACAACCCTTGATGCCCTTTTCCATGTTTAAAGGTGGGTTCTACTAGTTCCTTCTTGCTACTCTCAGACATGTTATTTAAGGTCCCCTTGAGTCCTGAGAATCTCTTACATACCAGGTCCCTGATACGTTCTCGTGCGTCCTCCTACCTCCTACTTCCTGAGGTTGCCTATTTCCATTCTTTCTGTTAGCCCTCAGGGTTTCAGTCCTTTTCCCCCGACCCAATTTCTGATCATGTTCCCCTCTTCCCCTGCTTATCTCCTTTCCCACCCAGGAAGCCCCCACCCTTGTCCTGTGATTGCTTTCTTTTGCTTCCAAGTGGGATTGAAGCATCCTCACTTGGGTCCTTTGACTTGTTAAGCTGTTTGAGTTCTGTGGACTGTTTCCTGGTTATTCTGTACTTTTTGTTTTCTAATATCCACTAATTAGTGAGTACATACCAAGCATATCCCAGTGTAGGTTGTCAATTTGTCCTATTGACAGCGTCCATTGCCTTACAGAAGCTTTCCAGTTACATGAGGTCCTACTTATCAATTCTTGATCTTAGAGACTGAGACATTGGAGTTCTGTTTAGGAAATTTCTCCTGTGCCAGTTCGAGGCTCTTTCCCACTTTCTCTTCTATTGGATTCACTGTATCTGGTTTTATAGTGAGGTTCTTGATCCACATGGTTGTGAGATCTGTGCAAGATGACAAATGTGAATCAGCACCATTTATTGAAGATGCTTTCTTTTTTTCATTGTACATTTTTGGCTTCTTTGTCAAAGGTCAAGTGTTCTTAAGTGTGTGGTTTTATTTCTGTGTCAATTCCCTTCCATTGGTCAGTGTGCCTCTGTACCAATACTATTCAATTTTTCTCACTATTGTTCTGTAGTATAGCTTGAGATATATATTGTTCTGTAGTATCACTTGAGTCAGGGATGGTGATTTCCCCAGAAGTTCTTTTATTGTTAAGAATTGTTTTTGCTGTTCTCAGGTTTCTTTGTTGTTATTGTTTTGTTTTTTCCTTTCCAGATGAATTTGAGGATTGCTCTTTCCATATCTTTGAAGCATTGTGTTTAGATTGTGTTGAATCTGTAAATTGCCTTTGGTAGGATGGCCATTTTACAATGTTAATTCTGCTAGTCCATGAGCATGGATGATCTCTCCATTTTCTTAGGTCTGTCTTGATTTCTTTCTTGAGAGACTCACAGTTATTGCTTTTCACAGTTATAAGACTTTTCACTTGTTTGGTTAGTGTTACCCTAAGATATTTTTTATTATTTGTGGCTATTGTGAAGGGAGTTGTTGCCCTAATTACTTTTTCTGCCTGTTTATCATTGGTATAATGAAAGGCTACTAATTTATTTGAGTTAATTTTATATCCAGCCAGTTTTGTGAAGTTGCTTATCAGATGTAGAAGTTATTTGGTAGAATTTTTGGAGTTGGTTATGTATACTATCATGTCATCTGCAAATAGTGATACTTTTACTTCTTCTTTGCCAATTTGTATCTTCTTGATTTTTTTTTCTTGTCTTATTGTTCTAGCTAGAACTTCAGTACTATATTGAATAGATATAGGGAGAGTGGGCATGCTTGTTTTGTACCCAGTTTTAGTGGGATTGCTTCAAGTATCTCTCTATTTCGTTTTATATTGGCTGTTGGCGTGCACTACATTTCTTTTATTATGTGTAGTATGGGCCTTGAATTTCTTATCTTTCCATTACTTTTATCATGAAGGGATGTTGTATTTTTTCAAATGCTTTCTAAGCATCATGCATTTTTTTTTTTTACTTTGAGTTTGTTTATATAATGGATTACTTTAATGGATTTTCATATATTCAACTAACCTTTCATTCCTTGTATGAAACCTATTTGGATGTGGTGAACGATGGTTTTAATGTGCCCTTGGATTCAGATTGCAAGAATTTTATTGAGTATTTTTTGCATTGATATTCATAAGTTAAATTGGTCTGAAGTTCTATTTTATTGTGTGTCCTTCTGTGGTTTAGGTATCAGAGTAATTGCAGATTCATAGACTGAAGTAGGTAGTGTCCCTTCTATTTTGATTTTATGGAATAATTAGAGGGATATTGGTTTTCGGTTGTCTTTGAAGGTCTGGTTGAGAGACATGACAGACAGATGATTGTTATGTTTGCTGTTGTAGGTAGCATTGTGTGCATGTGATTCTTTCCGTCTGGCTTTGTTGTGAGATGATTAACATCTTCTCTTTTTTTTTTTAAGTGTAGATACCCTCCTTGTGCTATAGTTTTCCTTCTAGAAGTCTCTGTAGGGCTGTGTTGCTAGCTAGATACTGTTTAAATTTGGTTTTGTCCTAGAATATTTTTGTTTCTCCATCTATGTTGATTGAGAGTTTTCTTCAGTATAATAGCCTAGGTGAGTATTTATGTTCTCTTAGAGTCTGCATGACATCTGTCCAGGCTTTTCTGGCTTTTGGGGGTCTCTGTTGAGAAGGCTGGTGTAATTCGGATGGGTCTGCCTTTATATTACTTGGCCCTTTTCTCTTGCACCTTTAATATTCTTTCTTTCTTTGTTCTGTCATATAGTGTTTTGATTATTATGTGCCAACAGGATTTTCTTTTCTGGTCCCATTTATTTGGTTTTCTATAGGCTTCTTGTACCTTTATGGCCATCTCCTTCTTTAGGTTGGGGAAGTTTTCTTCTATTATTTTGTTGAAGATGTTTTCAGATCTTTTGAGCTGAGATTCTTTGATTTACTCTATTTCAACATTTCTTAGTCTTGGTCTGTTCATTGTATCCTGAATTTTCTGAATGTTTTGGGTTAAGATTTTTTTTTTTTTTTTTAAATTCTTTGAACTTTTTTTGCCAGTTGTGTCAATCTCTCTTCTAAGGTATGTTATATACATGAGTTTCTCTCTTCAATCTCTTGTATTATGTTGGTGATGGTTACAGCTGTAATTCCTAGCCTCTTTCCTAGGTTTCCCATTTCCAGGCTTGCCACCATTTGTGTTTTCTTTATTGTTTCTACTTCCACTTTTAGGTCTTGTACCACTTTATTCAACTCCTTCACCTGTTTAATTGTTTATTTCTTTAAGAGATTCATTTGTTTCCTCTTTAAGGGCTTTTACCTGTTTACCTGTGTTTTTCTGTATTTCTTTCAGTGAGCTATTTATATCCTCCTGAAAGGATGCTATTATCTTCATGAGATATGATTTTAGTTCAGCTTCCTGATTTTCAGGTGTTCGGTGTAGCCAGGGATCTCTGTTGTGTGAAAACTGGGTTCTGATGATATATATTGACATCTGTTTACTATGATCTTGTGCTTGCCTCTCTCCATCTGGTTTTCCCTAGTGTATCCTTGTCTGGGTAACTGTTTAGATTCTGTGTCTGGGTTTCTTCAGGTTTCCTGGTAAGCTTGAGGCCCTAGCTGTGGCAGACCTCCTGTGGGGCCTTCTGACTGTGGGATCCGCAGAGGTGCAGAGAAGCTACTGATCTGTTGCCCTGGCTGCAATAATTTCAGACTGTTGGGTCTTTAGAGGAGCAGTCAAGCGGTTGTCCTTTGTAAATTTGTTCTCCAGGGGCACTTACAAATTGTGGATTCTGTTTCCTTGTGTGCAGCAGAACTTCACGGAGGCTGTCAGTTATTTGGGTCAATTGCCCTCCATGTCTTCAGACTGTGGTGTAGACTGTGGTGTAGACTGTGGTATAGACTGTGGTGTAGGCTGCCTAGTTGCCTTGTGTGCAGAGGAACTCCTATGAAGCCTTCAAGCTGTGGTGTCTTTAGGGGAACAGACAAGCTGGTGCTCAGTTGCCCAGTTGCCCTGTGTGCAGAGGATCTCCTGGGAAGCCTCAGACTGTGCTATCTTTGAGAGTAGCTAGCAGCCTGTCTTGGCAGAGAGCACCTACAGGAAGTTGCAGTCTATTTCAAATATTCATTTTCCTCCTTCTTTCTCTTTCTCTCTCAATCTCTCTCTCCCTCCTGTTGCCCGCTTCACCTTGTGATTTTCACACTGGGCTTTATAGTGCATACACAAGATATACTTGTTGGTTCAAGCAGTTTTAAGAGCTCTTTAAGTTTAAAGTTTAATTTTAGTTAAAATACATTTTGCTTTCTGCAAAATTGTGAAGTGTGCAAATATAACTCATTCTTTCAGTGACAAATTTAAAGGTAAATTAACAACATAGAAATGTGGAGAGGCATTTGTGTGAAGTGGCACTAGACAGTGAATGTCGGTGCAGCCTCTGTAAGTACCTTCTAGATGAGAAAAATATTCCCCATGGTGTCAAGTGCCTTGGAGTTGCATGGCATCCTCCCTCCTGTTAAAGGGGCACTTAGTACAATAGGGTGCAATTAAGGCAGAGGAGCTTGGATGGTCTAAAAGGTGATTCTCTCCCAAAGTACTTCATTGGCTTTATTGTCTGAACAATGGATAATTTCTAGATGCGATGCTATCCTTAGTTACTCAGTAGTAAGGAAACACTCAGGTGTAGACTAGGTGTGAAAATAATGTGTCTTCAGTTGGTTCTCAATTCAAAGTTTCTGCAATCATAGCAATTGTTTTTCTTGCTCATTCCTAAAGACTTGCATAACAATACTATACTTATGTGGCCATTTCTGGAATGTTATAGAAGAAATAATTTGGGGGAATTTTGTTCCATATTCATTTTATTCTTTATTCTACTCATCTTCAAGAAAGCCTTTCAGCTTGCACTGTAAATTCATGCAAAAGCTAGTATTTCTACCTAATCTCAATCCTAATAGATTTTCAAAGTATTGATAGTGACTATGAAGATGCTATTTATTTGCATGTTAACACTATCATTTTTCTTGAAAAAAATCTATCTTCAAAGACATGTTACCCTCCTTGATGTGATTATCATTAGATGATTTATGTGTTTTCATATTTTAAAAATATGTCTTTGGCTCCATAGATTTGGGAGCATATTTTTCTGTACTTACAGATTTAACCTCTTCAACTTTTTCTATGTAGGACTGATATGCTTATTAATATATTAGCCATATTTTTTGTTATAACTTCTATATTGCTCTTGTCCATTGAGACTATTCTTCCAGATCTCAATATAAATTAATCTAAATCTAAAATATTAACAAAATTGTTTTGCCTTCCCTTGTCTTGCCTTTTTGAACCAGAATTATAGCTATATGTGCTATGCATTCTTGCCTTTTCCATTATTTTTTATTTCTTCTGACGATTTATATTATTCTGAGATTTAGTCCTCTTGATATCTGAGCCTATAATTCAGGGCCATGTTACCATTTCTCATATTTTGTCTTTAATAGAACCTGTTTGCAGAATGTACATTTTTTTATTCACATGTTTAGCTGTGTAGGTGGCAACTTCCTTCCTTCAGTGATTACCAATCTCAGAAACTATCAGAGATGTCTGTTCCCAGAAGTCCTAAGGCAGAGAGCCAGAGACTCACCTATGTGCCATAATCTTAGAGCCAAACCACAGGCCTCACCTAGAAATGTCTGAGAGGGCATAGTCTCTGTTCCCACCTCAAACCATCTGGGATTTACACTGAACTCAGGCGATTTCTATTCATATTCCAGTCTAAAAAGCCTCTCCCCGAGACTTCAGTAAGACCCACTGTTAGCTCTATGACTTGGTTAGTATGGATGATCCTCTCAATTGAATTTAAAAAATTATGCTTTGTTAAGTATTTTTGTATGTCCACAACAAGGTATGTCTCTGAAAACTTGACAGGTTGGAGGAGTCAGTTATCCCCTTCTACCTTGTGGGTTCTAGGGGTATAACTCAGGCAACTAAACTGGCAGCATGAACCTTAGCGGGAGCCTTCCTTTCCTGAGTGTTGAATACAGCCCAACTGTTGAATGATTGAATATTTAACTCAGCATTTGATTGAACCCAGAATATAAGTCAACTGTCATAAATACAGACTACCCGAATACAAGAATAAAGCAGAACTTTTACCAAAGTTTTAAAAACACCAACCTATGAGCACACATGGAGAGAATTTTGTCTCCAGTTGCAAGGCATCCAGATGCCAGACTATCGCATTGTCTGACATCAATGGAACAAGAGGCCTTTTGTCCAGTGAAGGAACATTTTCACAGTGTAGGGGAATGCCAAGTCACTGAGTTGGAGAGGGTTATTGGGAGAGGGAGCACTTTTATGGAAGAAAGTGGATGGGGAGGTGTAAAGGTAGTGTGGGGAAAGGGGATAATATTTGAAAAGTAAATACAGAGAATATCCAATAAAAATAAGAGAAAATTCAAGTTTATAATAAGTAATTTTTTATACATTAATATTCACTAAAATGCATTAAGTATTCATTTTTAAAGATATTTATTTACTTCTTAACCATGAATTGAAGTTTTGAAATAAAAGCAATGGTTTACCATAAAAATATAGCTTAGCCATTCAATAATTATTTTATATTATTATGTTTTTATATTGTGATATATCAACAGATTAACAGCATTTTGACCTATAAGAACAGATTTTTACCTCAAAGTACATATAAAACATTTTTTTCTATGAAAGTAAATATTCAGATATAGTAAGATTTTCAAAGACACAGTTTTATTAAACTTTTAATGATTCCACATCTAGGATCTTAATTCACACAACCTTTTGCTTAGTCATGAAAATCTTGAAGATCAGGTGTGATCCTAGGTGAGCATTTGAAATCACACAAAACTATTTTAACTTAGTCCAAGCAATATATATATCTGTCTCACCATCTTAGGAGCTATATAGATTGACATTGTACCCGCTAAATATTGTTATTTTCTTTTATTGTAGGATGAATATTTTTGTCCTATATATTAATATTATAGCTTTAATGTCTTAAATTATTCCCAGTTCAATTATTAAAACAAGATGACCTGAGAATATAATTAATGTACATATAAAAGATTAAGAAGAAATATCTTCCTCTTTTTCTATGCTTAGTTATAAAATATGGACTCCTACCAAGAATGTTGCTGTAATTAGTGTCTCATTTAGTACTTGGAAACATTCAGTCAGGTTCAGAAACATAAAGAATTTACAAATGTTCCATGTATACATTGGCTGCTCATATTGGTGTTTTGAAATAGATTAGTTATATTTGACACTAATATTATGTTAGAACCTTCACCTTCATTGACCAAGATTATCAGAATTACAATAATGGTTTTTAAGTTTGTCTGCAACACTAGTTTTTTGATAATAAACCTATGACCTGTTTTTTTTCTAACATTGTATATATTTTATTTTCCTAACTTTTAATGTGTATCTATGTAAATCACATTTCCAAATAGTAGAGACATAAGCATTTTAAGTAGAGTATTTGAGTTAAATGTTATACATTCTTATGACAAAAATATTTGAGTTAAATGTTATACATGCTCGTGACAAAAAAATAAAGAGCAGGACTTTGTGACGAAGCATTGTCACCTACAATGTCAATAACATTGGCTAAATAATGATTCCAAGCCAAATACAAAACAAAGTAATACTTTAAAAGAAAAGTATTTCACTCATCTCTTAAAAAGGAGTTATTGCTCTGAAGGGTTGAAATGAAATAGACAAAACAAGGAATTTCTAGGAGTAGGCATTGTAAAAGTAAATGGAAAAGGAGAAGAGGGAGACAGCAGGGTCAGCAACAGTCACAGTACGTGCCAATCCATACATGGCCCATGCCACAGGATGACGCAACGGCATTCCAAATGTGTCTAAGTTTTAAGGATAGACACTCAGCTATTGAATCTTACGTTTATATATATGGATTTACATATGTATGAGGGATATTATAATGTACATTTAATTGTCAGCTATTGAAATATAAAAATTGTTGTTTTGTGTCAACCAGCAGTGATCAGAACATGGAAAATACAATGTAGAAAGTTCCATAATTCTGAGTGGATTCTCAGTAATGTATTCAGTTTTCTAATGCCAGTTCTTCTGAAGAACACACAATGACTAAACTGATATTGCTTTCATCATGTTGAAATGAACTATTTTTTGTTGGTATGGTCAGTTGAGATTTGTTTATTAAATATATCAACACTTATATTTCTTAATATATTGCTATTATATCCTTTAGTATATTTCTATATGGTGGAATTAGATATTTCTTTATGACCTGTTTTAGTAGATATATTTTTGTCTGGGTCATGGTTATAAATTCTTCTTCTTATGGTTTCATTCTCATTGTTTATTAATACCCAACTCCACTGATATTCCTTCTCTAGGCCACAGGGAGCAGAGTGGTAAAGAGGTCCATAGATAGCCTGGATGTCCTCACAAATCTTTCTGAAGAAAAAGTCCACGTATCTTTTCCTGGTAGGCAATGGGACTGCATCACTGCATGGTACGGTGACTATAAGATTTATTTTCCAAACTGAGACACTTTCGAAAGTGGGAGTACTATTAATAATTATACCCGGACAACAGACATAAACCACAACTGTCTTGAGAAGCCAGGACGTATGGGTATCCCATTACATGGTGACATTTCAGTGATGTATGAATAGGATCTTTCAAGCCTATAATGTAGCGTGGTTTAGGGGTCTTCTCTAAGCTAAGGCATCTCATATCATCCATTCATGCGCATTCTCTGCTTCTGTGTATATATATATATATATATATATATATATATATATATATATATATATATATATATAGACTGTGCTACAAATTCATGCCAAGGATAATTCTTTTATTTCACATTTTGGAAGAAATAAACTTTTTATCAACTTAGAAACTATTCATTATAGCACTATTTTAAAGCTGCGAAGCTTGTTGGTAGTTGTCGTTAAAAATAATTTATTAAGTTCAAATGTAGTTCATTTTCCCCTTTCCAATCCCTTCTTTTTAACATTTCCCAGCTCTTTCTGAAAGTCATACCCAGGTCCCCCTTTTCTTTTCTTTAATTGTTGTTACACACACACACACACACACACACACACACACACACACCTAAATATATAAAATAAATGTACTTAGAACATATAATTTTACTTAATTTTTTTGATTCTGTGTCTAATAACTTGATATTTGACAAACAATTTTGGAATGATATGGCTGCCCACCTTAAAAATAACAACATCAATGGGCATGATTAATTTAAAGGGGAAATGTCATGGAGCTCTAAAGCTGAACCAAAACTGCAGCTAAGAAATATTGTGAGCATGAGAAAGCAGTCACCATTCTCAGTATAGCCAAAAAGACAAAAGGTTTTAGAGAGCTGCACAATGCTACTTGGACCCCTGAAATAATTTTAACAAATTATTAATACGATCATAGTTAGTATTTTATTCATTAATATGTTGAATTATAAAAATTAATCACTAGAACACTGATTAAGTTTCACATTATTTGCATAAAACATAGAAGAGGCCGGTGTGTGGAGCTGATCCTGGCCAGAGCTCTCTATACCCAGACCCTTCTGAGAGAAAGCTGGTCTCCCAGGAGTGCTGACACATCTGAGAGCACAGGTGAGACCAACATTTCTGCTCAAATTCCTGGCCCAAGAGGAGCCCACCCGTAGCCTCCAGGACACAAGAACCAAGGAACAGTTTGTCACAGGATCCTTCAAGTTTCCACCTGTTCCCTGGGCTGACCCTGTGCCACAGCTCTATATACCCAGATCCCACTGAGAGAGAGCTGGTTCCCACAATTTATGATGATGTTAGAGGACATTAAGGAGTCATAAATAACTTTCTTAAAGAAATATAGGACAACACAGGTAAACAGGCAGAAGCCCTTAAAAAGGAAACACAAAAATCAACCAAACAGGTGAAAGAATGCAACAGAATCATCCAGGATCTAAAAATGGAAATAGAAAAAATATAGAAATCACAAAGGGAGCTATATCCAGGCTACTATATCCAGCAAAAATTTCAATTAACATAGATGGAGAAACCAAAATATTCCATGACAAAACCAAATTTACACAATATCTTTCCAAGTCCTACAAAGGATAATACATGGAAAATTCCAACACAAGGAGGAAAACTACACCATAGAGAAAGCAAGAAATTAATCTTCCTTGAACTAATGCAAAAGAAGACAACCACAAAAACATAATTCCAACTTTAACAACAAAAATAATGGGAAACAACAATCAAGAGTTCCTTAATATCTCTCGACATCAATAGGCTTAATTCCCCAATAAAAAAACATAGACCAACAGACTGGATAAGTAAAGAGGACCCCACATTTTGCAGCATACAGCACACACACCTCAGGGACAAAGACAGTAAGTACTTCAGAGTAAAAGGCTGGGGAAAAAAAAATTCAAGCAAATGGTCCCAAGAAACAAGCTGGATTAGCCATTTTAATACAGAATAAAATAGATTTTCAACCAAAAGTTATCAAAAATGATAAGGAAGGACACTTTATATTCATCACAAGAAAAAATCTTTCACAACAAACTCTCAATCCTGAATATCTATGTTCCAAATACAAGAACACCCACATTCATAAAAGAAACTCTATTAAAGCTCAAAGCATATATTGTATTACACACAATAATAGTGGGAGAATTCAACACCTCACTCTCATCAATGGACAGATCATGGAAGGAGAAACTGAACAGAGACACAGTAATACGAACAGAAGTTATGAACCAAATCAATTTAATAAATGTCTGTAGAACATTTCACCCTATAACAAAAGAATATATAACTTTTTCTCAGCATTACATGATATTTACTTCAAGATTGACCATATAATTGGTCACAATACAGGTCTGAACAAATACAAGAAGACTGAAATAATCCCATGCATCCTATCAGATCACCATGGACTCAGACTGGTCTTCAATAAAGACATAAACAACAGACAACCCACATACACATAAAAACTGAATATTTCCCTACTAAATGATAACTTGGTAAAGCAAGAAATGAAGGAAGAAATTAAAGACATTTTAGAATTTAATGAAAATGAAGACATAACATACCCACACTTATGGGACACAATGAAAACAGTTCTAAGAGAAAAATTTATAACTCTGAGTGCTTCCAAAAAGAAACTGAAATGAATATACACTAGCAGCTTGACAGCACATGGGAAAGCTCCAGAACAAAAAGAAGCAAATGCACCCAAGAGAAGTTCATGGCAGGAAATAATCAAACTCAGGGCTGAAATCAGCCAAGAAGAAACAAAAAGAACTATAAAAAGAATCAACCAAACCAGAAGCTAGTACTTTGAGAAAACCAACAAGATAGATAAACACTTAGCCAGACTAACCAGGGTCTGAATCCCAATTAACAAAATCAGAAATGAAAAGGGAGAAATAACAAGAACTGAGGAAATTCAATGCTCAATCAGATCCTACTACAAGAGCCTATATCCAACAAAACTGGAAAATACGGAGGAAATTGACAATTTTCTAGACAGATAACAGGTTCCAAAGTTAAATCAGAATCATATAAACTATGTAAACTCTCCCATTACTCCTCAAAATAGAAGCAGTCATTAAAAGTCTCTCAACCAAAAATGCTCAGGACAAGAAGGCTTTAGTGCAGAATTTTATCAGACCTTCATAGAAGACCTAATACTAATACTCTCCAAACAATTCCCGAAAAATAGAAAAAGAAGGAACACTACCCAGTTTCATCTATGAAGCCATAATTATTTTTATACCTAAACAACAGAGACCCAACAAAGAAGGAACATTTAAGACTAGTTTCCCTCATGAATATTGATGCAAAAATACTCAATAAAATTCTTGCAAACCGAATTCAAGAACACATTAAAATGATAATTCTTCATGATCAAGTAGGCTTCATTCAAGGGATACAGGAATGTTTCAATATATAGAAATCTATCAACATAATCCACTATATAAACAAACACAAAGGTAAAAGCTAGATGAACATCTCATTAGATGCTGAGAAAGCATTTGACAAATTTCAAAACCCCTTCATGTTAAAATTCTTGGTAATATCAGGAATTCAAGCCCATAGCTGAACATAGTAAAAACAATATAGAGCAAACTGGTAGCCAACATCACACTAAATAGAAAGAAACTTGAAGCAAGCCCACTAAAATCAGAGACTAGTCAAAGATGCCAATCTTTCCCTACATATTCAATAAAGTAATCACAAGCTTATTTTGTCTATTAGTTTGCAATTAGACAACAAAAGGATGTCAAAGGAATACAAATTGAAAGGAAAAATCAAAATATTATTATTTGCTGATAATATGATAGTATACTTAAGTGTTCTTAAAACTTCCACCATAGAACTCATATATATATAGCCATTTAGGTTTGACTGAGCACAAGAATTGAGGATTGTGAGAAAAGAGAGTCATTTGATTTGAGATGCGTGCCTATATCAATCAGGATTTATGAGAGGAAGAGAATGAAAGAATAAAAACATACAAAGACCTTTCATGATACCATATGGTAGTCTGAGGAGGATTGTCTTTACTCTGGAGAGGTTGAGACCCTAGTACCTGCTCAGTCCATGGTTCTGGATGTCTCAGCATTTTCTGCCAGACCCTGAAGGCCTCTGGAGAGAGACCCTTGTTTTCAGTTCATATTGGGAACCTCCCACCCCGAAACTGTATCTGCATATCAGTGAAGACATGCAGCAGCAGTGAAACCTGGGAACCAGGGCAATGAAGTGAAAAGTACAAGCAGCTTCTCTCTGACTTCCCTTCATGTGTCTGTCACCAGAATGTGTCACCAATATTCAAGATGGGTCTTCTGACTACAGATAACCTGATCAAGAAAATCCATCATAGGGGTGACCAGTAGTTCATCTTTGTGTTGACTGACTCCATATCCAATCAGGTTGAAACCAAGAGGAACTATTACCAAGGCTATTGAGAGATAGACTATAAACCCACCCCTAGTCCCGCCTCCACCCCAGCCCCTTGTCCTTGTTCTTAAGTATTACACATGGTTTTGTTGTTGTTTTCTTGTTATTATTGTGGAAACAAACCAATGATTTTTAAATGTGTGATAGTTATGAATATAAGACACACACAGTAGTAAAACAAAAAGCATATAGATGAGTAATGAAGTGAAATTTCCATTGTAGTGAGTACTACCAGAAGCTCATCACTTTCACTCTAGTGACCTTTCCTCACTGGGTTTTTCTTTTAAAATGTAATATAGTTTTGAGTGACTTTTCATATTCTTAGAATTTCAGTTACTTATTTCTCATTTCTTCTTTGCATCATTACCATATGCACTTTGATACAGTGTTATTTACAAAGTTTCAACAGTTTTGAAGTCAGCATGCCACCCTCTATGCCATATGACAAATTTCTTGTCACTAGAGCTAGTTAGAAATCAGTTTCAATGTGTAAAATGACTATATTCATATCAGACAGACCACACCCACTGTCCTACAAGTGACAAATTCTGACAAGTGTCCTTGGAAGGGAGCTTATGGTTGGTCTTCCCCTTTTAAATTTCTTCCAATGAGAATTATGCAGTGTGCCTTAGGAATCACTATTTCTAGGACACCCAAGGTGGCTGTATCATCTTGCATTAACATTAATGGCAGTAAACAGATGTTAACCTGGCCTGTTCTTATGCCTGCTTGGCATATGCTTGCACTTCTATAATTAACAAACAAAGTGACAAAAAGAAAAAAAGTCTTCTGCGAAGGCATTTTGATTATAAAACAATAATGGTAATCTTAGATCTAATAGCTCATATAGTTAGTTTGTGAAGTGTGAACTTTTATCACTGTCAATGATATGTTTTTAATAAGAGGTCTGGGGATGCAGCTCAGTGCTAGAGCAGTTGCCCTCCACGTACAAGGTCTTAGGTCTTAGGTTTGATTTTCAGCATAAAAATTTAATATCCAACCCTTTCCAAAGTTCTCCAAACAAATTAGGAAAGGGAGGCAGAGGAAGTCCATGTGATGTGACTAAACCTGTGCAGACAGCAAGTAGCACAACTTGGATTTGAACCTCATTAGGTGTCTCCAGAGTCTGAGCTCCTAATTCCTCTGCCATATGGTTTGTTATAATAAATTGGATTTGCTTACACAGGAAGTCTTTCTCAATGTAGCAGGGCATTCCTGTAATCCTAGCATTTAAGAAAGGGAGTAAGGCTTGTAGGAGTTCCTTGGCTACATAATGAATATGTGGCTAGCCCGAGATAAATTAGCCATCAGCCCTTGTCTCAACACTAAAAGAAGAAGGAGGAGGAGGAGAAGAGGAAGAAGAAAGAAACAAACAAAAATACAATATTTTTTAAATGATTTTGATTCTACAGTCTTAATATTGCATTAAATATAATTTAATATATTTATTACTAAAAATCAGCAAACATAAGTTCTTTTTGAGAATTTATAATCTGTATGTCTTATAGTGAAAAAGACATTTTTTCATTTTTTTATATATTTCTTATATTTTTTTAATATTTTTTAAACGACTTTATTTTATAAAACAAAGATAAATGTACAGATTTTAAAAATTTTTGCTTAAAATTATACATTTTTGTCAGTACTGTTTTTTCAGACATTAAAATAATTTTTACATAAAACCATGTGAATATATTTTTTAGTCAGTACTTGATTTTATTCAAGGGCTTGACAGTATGCATTGAAAACCTAATAGTTACAATAAGCATAAAGTACATGCAAAACAAAACACAACATGGAAATAGTCAAATTCTTCTTGTTTTGTAAATATATGTATATTTTTTTGTTTTCTTTATTTCTTGGACTTCATACAGTCTGTGAGTTGTTTCTGGGGGAGTGCAAGCCTCTGGGGTTAGCATCCCACTATCAGTGACTGCATATTATGTCTGTTCTTTTGTGACTGGGATATCTCACTCAGGATGATATTCTCTAGATGCAGCCATTTTCTTAAGAATTTGGTTTAGTCATTGTTTCTAGTAGCTGAGTAGTATTCCATTGTGTATATGTACCACAATTTTTGTATCCATTCATCTTCTGAAGGACATCTGGGTTCCTTCCAGCTTCTGGCTATTATAAATAGAGCTGCTATGAACATTGTGGTGCATATATCTTTGTTGTGTATTAAGGTGTCTCTGGGGTATATGCCCAGAAGTGGAATAGCTGGGTCTTCAGGTAGTACTATATCTAATTTTCTGAGGTATCGCCAGACAGATTTCCAGAGTGGTTGTATTAGCTTGCAACCCCACCAACAGTGGAGAAGTGTTCCTCTCTCTCCGCAGCCTCGCCAGCATCTGCTGTCATCTGAGTTTTGGATCTTAGCCAATCTGACTGGTATGAGGTGGAATCTCAGGGTTGTTTTGATTTGCATTTCCCTGATGGCTAAGGATGTCGAGC
This sequence comes from Micromys minutus, assembly GCF_963924665.1. NCBI lineage: Eukaryota > Metazoa > Chordata > Mammalia > Rodentia > Muridae > Micromys > Micromys minutus. The sequence goes on from NC_137984.1 coordinate 11,066,802, forward strand.
ACTTCCTCAGATGTTTCTCGGCCATTCGGTGTTCCTCAACTGAGAACGTTTTGTTTAGCTCTGTACCCCATTTTTTAATAGGGTTATTTGATTCTCTGGTGTCTAGCTTTTTGAGTTCCTTGTACACCTTGGATATTAGGCCTCTATCTGAGGTGGTGTTGGTAAAGATCTTTTCCCATTCTGTTGGTTGCCATTTTGTTTTCTTGACAATGTCCTTAGCCTTACAGAAACTTTGCAATCTCATTAAGTCCCATTTGTTAATCTTTGACCTTAGAGCTTGAGCCATTGGTGTTTTGTTCAGGAAATTTTCTCCTGTGCCTATGTGTTCTAAGGTTTTCCCTACTTTCTCATCTAATAGTTTCAGTGTATCTTGTTTAATGTGGAGATCTTTGATCTACTTGAACTAGAGCTTTGTACAAGGAGATAAGAAAGGGTCTATTTTCATTCTTTTGCATGCTGAGTGCCAGTTGGACCAGCACCATTTGTTGAATAGGCTGTCCTTTTTCCATTGAATGTTTACTGCTCCGTTGTCAAAAATCAGGTGACCATATACATGAGGGCTCATTTCTGGATCTTCTATTCTATTCCATTGATCCACATGCCTATTTCTGTACCAGTACCATGCAGTTTTCAGCACAATTGCCTTGTAATATAGCTTGAGGTCAGGGATAGTGATTCCCGCAGATGTTTTTTTTTTTTTTTTTTTTTTTTTTTTTTTTTGTTGTTGAGGATAGATTTAGCTATTCTAGGTCTTTTGTTATTCCATATAAAATTGCACATTGATCTTTCCAATTCCATGAAGAACTGGGTTGGAATATTGATGGGGATTGCATTGAATCTGTAGATTGCTTTTGGTAGTATGGCCATTTTTAAGATGTTGATTTTTCCAATCCATGAGCATGGGAGATCTTTCCATTTTCTGAGATCCTCCTCAATTTCTTTCTTTAGAGGTTTGAAGTTCTTTTCATACAGGTCCTTCACTTGCTTAGTTAGAGTCACACCAAGGTATTTCATAGTTTTTATAACGATTGTGAAGGGTATGTTTTCCCTAATTTCTTTCTCCACATGTTTGTCCTATGAGTATAGGAAGTCTACTGACTTTTTTGAGTTAATTTTGTATCCAGCCACCTTGCTGAACTTGTTTATCAGCTGTAGGAGTTCTCTGGTGGAATTTTTGGGGTCACTCAAGTACACTATCATGTCATCGGCAAAGAGTGATGTTTTTATCTCTTCCTTTCCGATTTGTATCCCCTTGATCTCCTTTTGCTGTCTAATTGCTCCAGCCAGGACTTCCAGTACTATGTTGAATAGGTAGGGGGAGAGTGTGCAGTCTTGTCGAGTCCCTGATTTTAGTAGGGTTGCTTCAAGTTTCTCGCCATTAAGTTTGATGTTGGCTGTTGGTTTGCTCTATATTGCTTTTATTATGTTTTAGTATGGGCCTTGGATTCCTGTTCTTTCCAGGACTTTTAACATGAAGGGGTGTTGGATTTTGTCGAATGCTTTCTCAGTGTCTAGTGAGATGACCATGTGATTTTGGTCTTTGAGTTTGTTTATATGGTGGATTACGTTGATGGATTTTTTTATGTTAAACCATCCCTGCATCCCAGGGATGAAGCCTACTTGGTCATGATGAATGATCGTTTTGATGTGTTCTTGGATTCGGTTTGCAAGGATTTTGTTGAGTATTTTTGCATCAATGTTCATAAGTGAGATTGGTCTGAAGTTCTCTTTCCTTGTAGGGTCTTTGTGTGGTTTAGGTACGAGGGTTATTGTAGCCTCAAAAAATTAGTTGGGTAATATTCCATCTGATTCTATCTTTTGGAATAGTTTGGCGAGTATTGGTGTTATAACCTCAATAAAAGTTTGATAAAATTCTGCACTGAACCCGTCTGGACCTGGGTTTCTTTTGGTTGGGAGGCTTTTGATGACTTCTTCTATTTCTTTAGGTGTTATAGGGTTATTTATATGGTTTACTTGGTTCTGGTTTAACTTTGGGACCTTGTATCTGTCTAGGAATTTGTCCATTTCTTCCAGATTTTCCAATTTTCTGGAGTATAATTTTTGTAGTAGGATCTGATGATTTCTTGAATTTCCTCAGTTTCAGTTGTTATGTCGCCACTTTCCTTTGTGATTTTGTTAATTTGGATTCTCTCTCTTTGCCCTCTAGTTAGTCTGGCTAGGGGTTTATCAATCTTGTTGATTTTCTCAAAGAACCAAATCTTGGTTTTGTTGATTTTTTCAATGGTTCTTTTTGTTTCTATTTGGTCTATTTCTGCCCTAATCTCGATTATTTCTTGCCGTCTACTCTTTTTGGGTATATCTGCTTCCTTTTGTTATAGGACTTTTAGCTGTGCTGTCAGGTTGCTGATGTGAGCTCTCTCCAGTTTCTTTTTGGAAGAACTTAGGGCTATGAGTTTTCCTCTCAATACTGCTTTCATTGCATCCCATAGGTTTGGGTATGTTCTGTTTTCGTTTTCGTTGAATTCTAGAAAATCCTTAATTTCTTTCTTTATTTCTTCTTTGACCCTGCTATCCTTTAACAGAGCATTGTTCAGTTTCCATGTGTATGTGGGCTTTTTGTTGTCTTTGTTGTTGTTAAAGACCAGCCATAGACCATGGTGATCTGAGAGGATGCATGGTAGTATTTCAATCTTCTTATATCGATGGAGGCTCCTTCTGTGTCCAATTATGTGGTCAATTTTCGAGTAGGTGCCATGGGGTGCTGAGAAGAAGGTGTATTTTTTTACTTTAGGATGATATGTTCTGTATATATCTATGAATTCTAGTTGGTTCAAAGTCTCTGCTAGTTTTGCAGTGTACTTGTTTAGTTTCTGTTTCCCTGATCTGTCCATTGGTGAGAGTGGGGTATTAAAGTCTCCCACTATTATTGTGTGGGGTGAAATGTATTTTTTGAGCTTTAGTAGGGTTTCTTTTATGAATGTGGGTGATTTTTTATTTGGAGCATATATGTTAAGGATTGAGAGTTCCTCCTGACAGATTTCCCCGGTAATGAGTAAAAAGTGTCCTTCCTTATCTTTTTTGATAACTGTTGGTTGGAAATTTACTTTATTCGATATTAGAATAGCCACTCCAGCTTGCTTCTTGGAGCTGTTTGCTTGGAAGTTTTTTTTCCACCCTTTTACTCTGAGATATTGTCTGTCTTTGTCTCTGCGATGAGTTTCCTGTATGCAGCAAAAGGCTGGATTTTGTTTATGTATCCAGTCTGATAGTCTATGTCTCTTTATTGGGGAGTTGAGACCATTTATGTTAATAGATATCAAGGAATAGTTGTTTCTGTTTCCTGCCATTATTGCTTTTTTGGGTTGAGTTGTGTCTGTGTTTTTTTCTTCTTTTAGTTTTTTTGTTTAGGAGTTTTCTTGTTTTTACTAGGCTGTATTTTCCCTCCTTGTATTGGGTTTTCCACCTATAATTCGTTGTAGTGCTGGGTTTGTGGTCAGATATTGTGTGAATTTTGATTTGTCTTGAAATATCTTCGTCTCTCCATCGATGGTGATTGATAGTTTTGCTGGGTATAGCAGCTTGGGCTGGCACTTGTGCTCTCTTAAGGAGTGCATGATGTCTGTCCAGGCTCTTCTAGCTTTCATAGTCTCTGTTGAGAAATCGGGTGTGAGTCTGATTGGTCTGCCTTTATATGTTACCTGACCTTTTTCCCTTACTGCTTTTAGTATTCTTTCTTTACTTTGGACACTTGATGTTTTTACTATTATGTGTCAGGAGGTATTTCTTTTCTGGTCCAACCTATTTGGAGTTCTGAAGGCTTCTTTTATGCTCGTGGTCATCTCATTCTTGAGGGTAGGGAAGTTTTCTTCTACGATTTTGTTGAAGATATTTACTGTGCCCCTTAGTTGATACTCTTCTCCCTCTTCTATTCCTATTATCCTTAGGTTCGGTCTTCTCATTGTGTCCTGGATTTCCTGGACATTTTGGGTTAGGAGCTTTTTGTTTTTTGCATCTTCTCTGGCTGTTTTGTCTATGTTTGCAATGTTGTCTTCTGCCCCCGAGATTCTCTCTTCGATCTCTTGTAATCTATTGGAAATGCTTGCTTCTGTGACTCCTGATTTCTTTTTTTGGTGTTCTGACTCTAGGGTTATCTCTTTTAGCGTTTTCTTTATTGTGTCAATCTGTTTTAATTTCCCTCTTCCATTCCTTTATTTCTTTGGTTTTGTTTTTCTCTAGTTCTTTGAGTTCTTTGAGTGTTTTTCTTGTTTCTTCTTTAAAAGCTTCTGAATCTTTTTGCTTTTCCTCCCTTTCTTGTTTAAGTATCTCTATCAGCATCTTGAGGTATGATTTCAGGTCTGTGTTTTCTTTTTCTGGAGTGTTTGGAATTCCGATGTTTGCTGTTATGGGAGATCTGGGCTCTGGTGTTGCTAGATTGTCTTGGTTCCCTTGGGATATACTTTTTCTCTTTCCTCTTGCCATTTTGTTGTCAGTGATATGTTCTTGCCTTTCCCTTGTATCTGGTCTGTGTCCCTGGTTCTGCACTGGTGGCAGGTAGGCGAGGCTCTGCTCTGTGTCCGGAAGTCGCCTCTGGGTGGAAACAGAAGTTGTAATTTTCTGTTCCCAATCGCAGTTGCTCAGCCTGTATGAGCCGCTGATCCGGGTGGCAGGTAGGCCAGGCTCTGCTCTGTGTCCTGAAGTCGCCTCCGGGTGGAAACAGAAGTTCTAATTTTCTGTTCCCAATCGCTGGATTGGGCAAGGCGGGGCAGGGCAAGTTAGGGTGTGCACTTTCCTTGTGCACTCTGCAGAGATCTCTCTGCTCCCCTGCAGTCTAGGTCTCCCACTCACCAGTTGCTCAGCCTCTATGAGCCGCTGTTCCGCGTGGCAGGTAGGCCTGACTCCGCTCTGTGTCCAGAAGTCGCCTCCGGGTGGAAACAGAAGTTATAATTTTCTGTTCCCAATCGCAGTTGCTCAGCCTCTAAGAGCCGCCAATCCGGGTAGCAGGTAGGCCAGGCTCTGCTCTGCGTTCGGAAGTCGCCTCAGGGTGGAAACAGAAGTTCTAATTTTTTGTTCCCAATCGCAGGTGCTCAGCCTGTATGGGCTGCCGATCCGGGTGGCAGGTAGGCCAGGTTCTGCTCTTAACATTTTTTCTTATAACTTTCTTTATTGGGCTAAAAGCAACTTGGTTTTAATTTTGAATTCTCTAATTTTTATGGTGAGTGTGTGTGTGTTTCTCTATTTATCAATGTCTCTGTGGATTTCTTGTGCTTTATTTATTTAAATATTTTTGCCTGTTGAACCTCTTCAGAGAGAGCTAGAGGAAGAGATCTGAGGGAGAGATAGGGGAGGTGAAATTTTGATCAAGAATACATTTTATGAAAGATACATTTAAAATTAAAGTAGGAGACAAGCATGAGGCAAATTTTGTCACTGACGATTTTGCCTCTCAGCATGTGATTTATAGAAATAACTTGCATTTTACAGTCAAAGTCCTGGAAGCTGGGGACTTGGCTCAATATATACAGCACACACTATGCAAATGTGATGACTGCTGTTTGCATTTTTACAGTCTGTGGAAAGCCACACAAGCAGGCAGCTTTCCTTAAGAAGCAGAGACAGAGGGGTCCCTGCATTAGCTAGTAGCCTTAGTTCCAGGATCAGTGAGAAGCCCTGCCTCTGTGTGATGAAAGTTGGAGCCCTTAGAAGGGAAGAATTCTTTAAGAACCACATACCCATGTCTAGTCTGTTTCTAGGGCCATGTTGTGTTCCACATGTATAAATGAGAGCAGATTTTATTTCAGAAAAATTTGCTATCACTCACAAAATGTTGCGTTGCATAGTGGTAAACTTAGAAAGCTACTTCTGCGCAAATTTGAATCGTTAAAAACCTTAAACAGTATCTTAATTACCTGGACTATTTCCCATGGAATGGTTTTTAATTAGCTAAAAGTATAAGATAGCTTGCCCTTTGCTCCAAATTTCCATTCATTGCATTCGTTTTAAGGGTGTCCAAAGCTAGTTGGGTTCTCATGAGTCTTTACCTTCATCCATTCTTGACCTTTATCTCCTGGACCCTCTTAGGACATGGACACTGATCTATTCTTTATCTCCCCCTGCCCCCAGGAATTATTTTCTATTTTATGCTTCAGAAAGGGAGATCTTACTTTGCAGAAACTGTCATTCTGCACTTGTGCTCTGGTTGGTTTCTTCCATGGCCACTGAGTCCGTTCACGAAGGTCCCTTGAAGTTACAACCTCCAGATAAGCTGTCATGTGTCTATCTGGGTTCTGCTTCTGCCATGCTATCTTGGTACACCCTTTGTGTATCCTCAACATCACAATCTTAAGAGTGGACTCAGTGCTCCGCTCAGCACTCCTCTTCAGAGTTCTTTCTTTCTTTTTTTCTTTTAAACTCTATTTTAGAAAACAAAGATAAAAAAATTTAAACAGTTTTGCATAAATGTATAGAGATACAATTGTGTCAGTGCTTGGCTATTTTTTTTTTTTTTTTTTTTTTTTACAATGAGCAAAAAGTACATGTAAAACAGGGTGTAACCCGGCATTTTTCAATGTGTTCTTGGTGTGTAAGGATTGAGCATGACTTTTTTTTTGTTTGTTTTGTTTTCTTTTCTATTTTTTCTTGAACTTCACACAGTCTGTGAGTTGTTTCTGGGGCAGTCCGAGCCTCTGGGGTTAGCATCCCACTATCAGTGACTGCATATTATGTCTGTTCTTTTGTGACTGGGTTATCTCACTCAGGATGATATTCTCTAGATGCAGCCATTTTCTTAAGAATTTGGTTAAGTCATTGTTTCTGGTGGCTGAGTAGTATTTCATTGTGTAAATGTACCACAATTTTTGTATCCATTCATCTTCTGAAGGACATCTGGGTTCTTTCCAGCTTCTGGCTATTATAAATAGAGCTGCTATGAACATTGTGGTGCATATATCTTTGTTGTGTACTAAGGTGTCTCTGGGGTATATGCCCAGAAGTGGAATAGCTGGGTCTTCAGGTAGTACTATGTCCAATTTTCTGAGGAATCGCCAGACTGATTTCCAGAGTGGTTGTATCAGTTTACAACCCCACCAACAGTGGAGAAGTGTTCCTCTTTCTCCGCAACCTCGCCAGCATCTGCTGTCATCTGAGTTTTAGATCTTGGCCAATCTGACTGGTGTGAGGTGGAATCTCAGGGTTGTTTTGATTTGCATTTCCCTGATGGCTAAGGATGTTGAGCACTTCCTCAGATGTTTCTCGGCCATTCGATATTCTTCAATTGAGAACGTTTTGTTTAGCTCTGTACCCCATTTTTAATAGGGTTGTTTGATTCTCTGGTGTCTAGCTTTTTGAGTTCTTTGTGTAACTTGGATATTAGGCCTCTATCTGATGTGGAATTGGTAAAGATCTTTTCCCATTCTGTTGGCTGCCGTTTTGTTTTCTTGACAATGTCCTTAGCCTTACAGAAACTTTGCAATCTCATTAAGTCCCATCTGTTAATCTTTGACCTTAGAGCTTGAGCCATTGGTGTTTTGTTCAGAAAATTTTCTCCTGTGCCTATGTGTTCTAAGGTTTTCCCTACTTTCTCATCTAATAGTTTCAGTGTATTCAGAGTTCTTTCTTTTCTCCTTGCTGGCAACACCATACAGAGATCTCAGTTCAGAATTTTGATTTTATCTTTTTTTGTTCCTAGCTACTCAACTCTGCCTCCTGACCCCTCATTGGCATTCTCTTTTATTATGTGTATTAAAGACCTTGTCATCTTAAAGGAGTCACTGTTGGCCTGAGTCTTAGCCATCTGTAATCTCACAGAAACAAGGAACTTTCCATGTAATCCCTAAGAACAGTGGTTTTTATCTCCAATCCATCCAACCTAGCTATCTTTTGTGTGTTTCCTTCTGAAGCACACTGTGATTTTATCGTTTCTCCAGTCCAAAGGTTTAATATGATTAACACTATTTTATTATTTCTGACTCTTTGTAGGCAGATTTCTCCCTTAACCCCTGTTGTAAATATGTATCATACAGCAGACACAAACTTCAAAATCCCTGGTCTGCCTCTGTATCATAAAGTTCAAAAAAGGCAACATCTAAAATTTGACAGGCAGATAGATAATTATTTGCAGTTCTAGAAGTCTTTTAACCATAGTCCTATTTATAGGCTGTTACACTGCTGAATAATTAGAGTTTGAATCAAATGAACTGGTTCAAGATTAACTCAGTCATAGCCGAGTCCCATCTGAACATTTCCAATCACAGACTTTTTAGTTTGTTAAATAGGCAATATACAAAGTTGGTTTCTGTCATGTGTAACCACATCCCTGTGAAACTCTGTGTTTTGTCTTTAGGATCCCTCTGCCTAAGTAGTGTTTGGTCCTCAACTCGGTTTCTTTAATCAAGAAAATGATAAGTTAATGAGGAGTATTAGTTCTGAGACTGACACAGGTCATTGAATACAATGTCACAGTTCTGAAGGTTAGAAAAAAACAGGAAAAACAGAAAACCATACAATAGATATTTTCAATAATGCTATAAATTTCAAGATACTCTGACATGTCTAAAAATTACTCAGTCACCTCTACTAGTGCATAATGATTATTGCAATTTTTTCTATTTTCTGAGTTTATTATGACTTACAAATTAACAGCTTATGGCTCTTAAAATAAATACTGCTTAGGCCTTATTAGAAAATTTTATTTTGTCCTGGTAAGTCAAAGTAGATATGAATACCAAAGGTGATACAAGTTCAATTCCCTCATATAAAATGGAGTACATTTGTATGTAAATGCATACATCTTCCTTAATTCTTCAAACCACCTTAGTAGTTGGTAAACTAAGTTATCTAGGAAATAATGGAAAGATTAACTGCAGGAATAACCTGCTTACCTATCAATAGCCATACAATTGTTTTTATAACCTTACCTTTTTCAGCCAAGAAGTGTGGAAGGTCTAAGAATTTATCTTACTTGTAAATTAACAATGTAACTGTGACAACTGTTAGAATGGTCTCAGAACCACAAAGGTCACAGGGTTAGAAAATCTGAAAACACAGGTATTTACATTACAGAGCACTTTATTCGTCATTATCTACCAGCAAACATTCATTTGTCTCAGTTCCCCTTGTTACTTGTCTTACAAAGCAACCAGTTGAATGCCAACAAGAGCAAAAGGAAGATAGAGTAGAAAAACTCCAAGGGATCTTTATAGTGTGTAATTTACATTCCTACAGTTCACATGGGGGGATGAACATTGTTTCCAACACCTAGAGCAATAATCACACATTAATTTTATTTTAGAGAAAAAAAAACTATGTACACTTTTCTTCAAGATTGCTCATGACTCAAATATCTGTGTACAGATATGTAACAGAAATTAACCTAGCACAATTGGAGCCCATATTTTCTATAATTAGCTTGTTAATAAGTGAGAGAAATTCACAGAAAATCACCCATTAATAGTTTTTTTGTTAAATGAAATCAACGCATGGTAAAGCCTCTGATACTTATTGGAAATCATATCTATGAAGGCTGATATTAGATAGTAGAGAAGACACAGTAACAAGAAATCCATGGTTCTTACTGTCAGAGTACCAAGGCAAGTACCTATATACACAAATCATAAAAGTACTCAAGGGGGGGGGTCTAACTAAAGCAATGATTTTCAACCTGTGATTGTGACCTCTTACAAGAGAGATGAATGACCCCTTCAAAAGGGTTACCTAAGACCATTAGAAAACACAGATATTTATATTACAATTTGTAACAGTAGCAAATTTATAGTTATAGATTGGGTTGAAAGTCATTTCATGGTTAGGGGTTACTACAACATGAGGAACTGTATTAAAGGGTCACATTATTAGGAATGCTGAGAACCACTAATCTAAAGTAATATTGCAGAGAGCTTAAAAGACTGCAATTAGGACTGGGAGTGGGTAGGGATGGGAACAAGAGGGATCAGGTTGGGGAGGAGGAATCTAGGGAGTGAATATGCAGTCGACTGGAATTGGGGAGAGGGCATTTGGTGATGAGCTAAAAACTTTGTACAATGGAAACTCTAGAATTTATGAGGGTGACCCTTAAAAAATCTCCTAATAATAAGGACTATGGAATGTGAATAATGTATCTTCTGTAATCAGCCTAGGCTCCCAATTGTGGGACTGCACCAAACCAATCATGATACCTTTGAGGCAAAATCTGTCCTGCCTGCTAGATGTGCTGGAGTACAGGTGTCACAAATCTTGTGGGACCAACCAATAAGTTGTCCAGCTTGAGGCACATGACACTAGAGGGAACCCATGCTTGTCACTTCCTGGAGGACCAGGAATCAGAGGCTGGATAGCCCACAGACCTAGGGTAGAACCAAGAGAACTGGGAAGGAAAGAAGTCAATGAAATGGTTCCTAGTGATACTTGGTTGTAATTGCAGATAGGACCCTAACATAATCATCATCAAAGAGGTTTTATCCAGCAACTGATAGGAACCCACAGCCAAACATTAGGCAGAGTTTGGGGAATCTGTAGAAGAGGTCGAGGAAGGATTATAAGACCCAGAAGGATTGGGGCTGGAGAGATGGCTCAGCAGTTAAGAGCACTGACTGCTCTTCCTGATGTCCTTATATTTTCAATTTCCAGCAACAACTTGGTGACTCACAACCATCTGTAATGGGACCTGTTGCCCTCTTCTGGTGTGTCTGAAATAGCTACAGTGCACTCATATACATTAAATAAATAAATAAATAAATAAATAAATAAATAAATAGATAGATAGATAGATAGATAGATAGATAAATAAAAGGCACAGAAGGATCAAGGACACCACAAGAACACTGTCTAAAGAATTAACTAACCTGGGCTCACAGGGGCTCACATAGACTAAATTCATAATCAGGTAACCTACATGACCCTTACCCAGGTCTCCTGCATATATGTTACATTTGTGTAGCTTGGTCTTGTTGTGAGACTTCTAACAGTGGGAAGAGGGGCTATCCTTCTCTCCTTTGCCTGCTCCTGGGACCGTTTTCAGTTTACTGGGTTATCTTGTCCAGCCATGTCTTGAAGGTATGCGCCTAGTTTTATTGCAACTTGTAATGATATGCTTAATTGATATCCTTGGGAGGCTTGGTCTTTTCTGAAAGGAAAGAGAAGTGGGGGTACATCTAGGGGAGAAGGGGGGTGAGGAAAAGGGAATGGAGGGGGTGGGGGGCATTATTAGAGATGTAATATATGACAGAAGAATATATTCAAGTGAAGGCTTGGAGCTGGTGTTGCAGCTTGTGCGATGAGTGTCTCACGCTCAGTGAGGGAATCTCAGCCCCTTTAGCTGTTCTCTTATGTATAATTGCCCCGTGATGTTTCGTTTCACCATTGTTGAAATTTCCCTTACTACCTACAACCTAGAAATTTGGAAGATCAAATGACCTGTAACAATCACTGTTATATAAAGTTTAGGTCATAAAACAAAATTACATAACTACCTCTCTGTGTCTCATTATTCTTGTCTCTCCCCCAACACATTTGTTGATGATGAGTGTCCAATTAAAAATGTACTGATATCAGCCAACAGTTGGTTGCTGTGATTACTAAAGGAGCATAGACAGCATGCACATTAAGGAACAGAGTTCGATTCCCTATTCCTACCATTTAAATATCCTCTCCTGATATTTAAACTGAAAAAAAATGTGGGCTTGAAGAAATTGGTCAAAACTAGAATAAGCTAAGACTAGATTGTATTACTGTTTTTTTATTTCAATTAACTTGTTTCGAAAACTACCTATAAAAGAATATCCTGGAATTAAATTTTTTCTAGCATTGGGTTATGCCATTCATAATCTTCATCAAAAATCCCCAAAAGCTAATGTGGTCCTGAGGTAGGCTTTGGCTTGCCTCATGAGTTTTTGTAAATAGGAAACTATTTACAGAAGTACACTGCTTTATAAAAGGATAGAATTAAAAAATCTCAGTGTGCATTGAGAAAGCAATGGGAAGCATCGCAGCAAAGTTACCTTAGGTCTGAAAAGTTGGGTTGTTGAATAAAAGTCAGGTCCTTCAGTAGATGAATGGATACAAAAATTGTGGTATATTTACACAATGGAGTACTACTCAACTATTAGAAACAATGACTTTATGAAATTCCTAGGAAAATGGATGCATCTAGAAAATATCATCCCAAGTGAGGTAACAAAAGAACAGACATAATATGCAGTCACTGATAATTGGATACTAACCCCAGAAAGCTCTGAATACCCCAGAAACAATTCACAGGCCATATGAAGCTCAAGAATAACAAAGGCCAAAAAGTGAAAACCTCAGTCCTTCTTAGGAAAAACAATAATTGTATAGCACCCTCTCAGAGTGCTACACCTAGACCTTAAATCATTAATTATACAAGAGCTAGGAATATAGCCTTGTGGCAATGTTTGGTATTCAAAGATCATTATGTTTAATCTATACACACCAAGAAAACTCTGACTGCTTCCATCTTATGTTCTGTCCTACATGTACTTTATGCTTATGGTAACTAGTGGGATTTCAGTGCATGCTATCAAACCTCTAAAAGAATTTCCAAAATGCTTTTAAAAATTGTTACATATATCTCTTTACTTTAAATAAAGTTGTAAGAATAAAACAGATACACAAGTCAGTATTTTAACCTTAATTCCATAAGTTCCTGAAGCCACTGATAGCCATGCAGTGTAACTGCTGCCTCAATCTAGAGCCAGCACAGAAGTTGGGACAGGAATGTTCATCCCTCAGCCTGTTGAACCTGAAGACACTACACAGTTATCATTACAAGCTGGAAGAAACACTGTAAACGTGTAGTAAGCACGCAAAGAAATCTATTCCAACATTCTACTTTACCTCATCATTATTAATTGTTTGAGTAAAGCCCCACACTGTAAACAGTAATGAATAACTTAGGACAAAGGTTAGCAGTTAGGATTGAGTTCATGCTCCTCCTGAAATATGATGGTCATAAATTTAGTGTGTCCATGTTCTTAGGGATATTGTTCACCCCTACTGATGCCAAAGAATATCTTTAGTGATTATATTTCAGTCATTTATTGTTTAAAATTCTGCTCCATCAGAGCTTTTTCCTTAACACACCAGACATTGGTTCAAATATTTATGTGGGTATGCAATATTTAATTGCCTACTAAGTGTGTTCTATTGTAATGTTGCTAGAACAGTACTCAAACTCCTGCAAAACAATATACTCTTTTAGCTGCTATTATCTTCATCAAACATGTAACCTCTCTGCAGTTCTTGAGCTCTCTAGGCAAGCCCTCATCAGTCCCCACACAAGAAAGTATAAATGCACCAGCTGTCAGTGGTGCTTTCAATCCAGCTGTCAAGCCAGGTGTGGTGTGTGCCTTCTTCTGCTAATTATGGACTAATTAAGGCTCTCTCTCTCTCTCTCTCTCTCTCTCTCTCTCTCTCTCTCTCTCTCTCTCTCTCTCTCTCTCTCTCTCTCTCTCTCTCTCTCTCTCTGTCACCCACAATGGAATGTGAAGTGTTGGTGTACTGCTTTTGGCTGGGTTTCCCAGGAGGCTGCTTTTCAAGGTGCCAACAGGTTGGTGTCCTCTAGTTCAATAGCAAACCATCCACTAATCGCAATTCAAAACAGGAAACCCAGGACTGACTTGTCTAGGCTTGTGATTGTAGCAGAGCATGCCTATCATGTATTTTTCCTACCAGCAGGGCTCTCTTTCTCCTCAGTAGACAAACTCGCAGGCCTATTGCTTTTGCTTCATAAAATAATGGCACGCTACATTACAGTTAACTCCTAAATATTTTTTTAAAATGTTTAAAACTATATAATTCTGGAAAAATTCACTTAGCCCTATGACCTTCATTAAATTTGGGGGAACTGAAGGCGACTCTTCCATATCAGTTATTGGTGGTTAGTCTCTTTCAAGAACATCAATTATCTTAAGGCCTCAGAGTTTTAAGAGGTTGCCTTTCTGTCACCCACTAATATCATTTCACCCAGAACCACCTCATTTAAGAGTTCTGTAGTGATTACCTACCTGTTCTACTGCCTTTGGTCTAGTATATGATTTGTTTTGCATCTTAGTTATAAAAATTGAGACTTAGATTTTTTTGACAGAACAAAAGCAATGTGGACCATACCCTTTAGAATACAACCATGATTATATTGTCTCCTGTGTGCTGCAAACTAAATTTAAAATGCACAGAATACCTCATGTGAGCTAATGCAGATGATTATTCTTAATAGCTATGGTTCAGAAATCAGGGTTCAAAGGAGTTAAACCATTTACCCAGATACTTGTAGCTAGTCCTGGGGAACATGACTCTCTTGGGGAAGATACCAAGGGAATTAGTAGAGGAGTATCTGCGAGTAGAAGGGAGAAGCCAAAAGGAGGCAAACCTGGAAATGAAGCACACAGGATTTAACAATTTCAATACTTACCAGTTAAGAAGTAGAAATTGGCATGGCTGCCTTATACTTATCTCAGGCAGAGAGGGTTGGCTTTGTGGAACTAGCTGATCAATGGCCTGATGACTTGAGTTTGATACTTGGACTCAAACAGTAGAAGGAGAGAAAGCTGTTTTCTGATCTTATATGCTATAGTGTATGTGTATTCCCCCCCCACACACACACACTCACATACCTACACACAGCAAGAGATGGAGGGAGAGAGGGAGTGATGGAGGGGGAGGGAATGAGAGATAATAACAATTAAAGAAGGATTTTTGTTTTTAAGCATAGAATCACAAGCCATAGCAAGGGCAGCAAAAACAAGGGCGACCAGAATGTACTCCTTGCTCCAACATTTAATCTGGGAAGCTGCTAAATTAAGAAATGCGCTGTCAACTGAACATACTGTACTTATCTCTGTAAGGCACATGTAGTAGGTATTATATGAAGGCTCAGTGGAAACCAACAGTGTTTTAAATGCTTCATGAGTAAATGTGTTTGAGACTCCCAACATGACAGCGGTGCACACACAATGGAGGGGAGGCATCATGTGACAAGCCCACAGTGTTCATTCCAGCTTCGCCCACTTTACAAAAGACAGATGTACTCTTTCAGAGACATATTTTATTTAAGATGTTTAGCTTAGATGTTTACTGCTCAGTCATGCTCACAATGCAACTTTAAATTCTATGTACATCCCTGACCATAGCAAGGTCTGTTATTTCATTTGAGAACTTTATAGGTTTGAGAGCATTCCTGAGACTGCATTTGTGGGTGTAAACTCATCATTTAGGCAATGATCATTAGATCATACCTCATCTGGGTAAAAAGGAAATATTTTATATCGGACTCCACAAGTTCTCCCAGAAAAATAAATTTTCAGTGACTCGAATCTGCAGTACTGTCAAGTGGATTTAGAAGAGAGTGAGGGAACCCTAAGCAAAGGGTAGTGACAGCAATAATAATGATAAATTGTAAAGCTTTGAGTTAGGATAGGCATGTGCACTGGGGTGCTTTTATTTAAGATGCCTTTGTAATTTGAAAGCTGCAAGAAGCATCAGGGAATAAGCATGTAGGCTGTAATCTGAAAGCTTTTTGCAGATATCTTGGTCCTTGGTGGATGTAATTGTATGTTGTGATTATTATTTAATTAAGGACAAAAATAATCATCCTAGTAAGCCTGCAGAGTTTGTCCTGTCAGAGACATCTCAAGGACCCCACTGGTCATGTATCATTATCGACGCCAGGGCTCCTACATTGCCAAATTTTACTAATTCTTAAGTTTTCAAGGTAGATAGAAGTCTGAGTACTGCTCAGTTTTAGCCAGGAGCTTTAATGTTCTCTAATAATCAAATTGCCTACTGTTGGATTTCTAGGATTGACTCATAAGTGCTGCAACATTTAACCAGGCTCTGTATCACTTTAAGTAGTCTTCATGGACATGAGAGTGAACTTAAGATAAAAACATATTCAAGAGAAGATTGACTATACAATTAATGTGTGTATGCAAATTGTCTTTGGTATGACTGCATAATTTGTAATGGTATTCAGCTTGACAATGTTTACACTTGTTAATGACTTCCTTTATGAGTGATAATTGATCTACTTCATTATCATATTAAATCCTTGATCATATGCCATTAGGTTTGATGTAATAAATGATCTGGGTGATTCTTAGTGTAATGAACTAATTAGACTAATTAAAATCAATATGTGTGCCAATATTGTACTTTGAATCCAAATGCTCTTCTCACTGTGCTGGCTTAGAATGAACAACTCCATAAAAAGGATCTAATGCTGATTTATTAGCATTTGAGGAACATGAAGCAGAATAAATTGCTTGTGGTAGTAGAGACAGCATTAGTGTAGAATAAGCTACTAAGTTCATTGTAGGGTCAGCAGTAAGAGTGTACTTACACATGTACTGATATGACACCTTAAACCTCTTCTTCATATATCAGAACATTCTAGCAAATGTGTTTGGTTTAAATGCCAGCTCAAACCCTCTCTACTTGTTTCATAAGTAACAATGCAAAAATGTAACCATCCCCTTTAGGCAATCAGTCTGCCACCATATTTAAACTCACACATTACGTTTGATAATTGAGTTTCTGTAAGACTAAAGAGTTTCTGTAAGACTAAAGGAAACACACTCTAAGGCACAAGATAAAAGGACTTAATGTAGTGTTACAATTTTAACGTGTCTGTTATTCTCTTGGAGCTCTATAGAAATTATGAATGATACTGTTAGAAAGTTGGTAAGTTCTTCAAAATTAGTTTTCTCTCACTTCTTGAAGATGCCTTGCCTGATCAATCTCTAAGATTAAAGCAATCCTCAAATCCTTAAATACCCTTCGAGATGATTTTTTTAATATAAAAACTCGAGTTCTGTGATTTTTAGATTGTTTAATAGTGGTAAAATTTCTAAGGGTTAAACTAACAGAGCTACATGTGTAACCCTATGGAGAGCTACTGATCTCTGAACACAGAAGGCATGATTGTTTTACTTTTCAGATTTCACACAATTTGTATATTGGTCAATATTTATCATGCAAAATAATGAGTTCATTACAAAGTTTTTATACAGGTCTTTAGTGACTTTAGTGGTTTCTTCCAGAGGTGATAGATTTGTGTTTTCTAAACTCAGCAAGGCATGTGCATGTATAAGCTCACAGAAGATGATATAACAAGTACAAAGCCTAGCAACTTCCAGGAGAGGTAGAATCAATTTTCTTCAAATGTCGGGGACCTGGTGGTTAGCCAACCCACTGGGGAGGGCTATACATTCAAGAACATAAGGAAAACCAAAATTGTATTTGATGACTTGATGGGGTATATTTCTAAACTTACCTGCACAAACAAAGCTAAGTGTACTCAATAGGATGTATATGACTGTACACACACACACACATATATGTATATATATACACATATATGTATATATTATATATTATCATACATATGTGCATGTAAACATTATGTACACACAAATATATGTTTACATAAATTTATATTTATACACACACATACACACACATATATATGTATATATATATACATATATATATATATATATATATATATATATGAGCGATAAGCAGGAGATCATAAATTTGAGAATGGGACACAGGAACACATGGAGAGCAAGGGAGGAACAGGAATGATGTAAATGTCATACTCAGGTATAAGGATCTCAAAACAACACTCAGAGAGAAGAAAATTCTGGCTCGGTTTGGAAAGGAGAATGGTCTGGGAGGAGGTAGAGTGAATGTGATAAATTTCATTGTATGAAATTCTCAAAGAATTAATAAATATGTACTTATTTCTTTAAACTAGCAGTGCTGCTCATCAACAGCATAACTACCTAGCAGGTGAAAGATCTGCTTTGGTCCCCACAATACTAAACAAAGAAGAGTTTGGCTAATTCATTAATAATGTGAACAGTGTAGGCCTAGAGAGTCTAAGTTATTTTTTTATATTATGTAAAAATCTAAGAACTATTCCACTTTAAGACCTTCTAACATATGCATACTCAGTGGAACACAGATTTCAACCCATAGATTCCAATAATATTTATTCTATAAAAGAAGTGTCATTGACTACGTTTTCCTGTCGGGAGAAAAAAGAGAGAAATGGAACTCATGCAGCCATAAACCTGCAAGAAATGCTCTTATATCCTGGGGAAAAATGTAGTGCCTAAAACAGCTACACATAGACTTCTTGTTTTGTTAGTTACCTATTGTTTTTGGAAGAAAGCTTGAATCCACCCAGCAGGCAGAACAAGGAGAAGGGGAGCATCCTGTAGCAACCCTCACCCTCACATTGTGTTAGAATTTGTGCATTTGTCTTAGGATAGTGGCTGTTCCAGCACTGCCCCTTAAGCAATGTCCAAGATTATGGTTATGGTTGTCTTGAGACCATCAAGAGACTACAGCCTCCAATTTTGATATCCTTCAGCTTTGTGATCTTAGCAAGCACACACCATAGAATCTAGCATCCCTGTGCTTTACAATATGATGTGTTAAGCTTTGTGATTAATTTGATCTGGTTAAGGCACTCTATTCCACCTACCATTGATACTAATGTTTCAGCTTTGTTTTAGTCAGCATTCTAGGGACACTATGATCACACCAACTCTTACAAAGGAAACCATTTAATTGGGGCTTGCTTATGGTGGGGAGCTTGATAATATCCTGGAAAAGTAGCTGAGAGTTCTATATCCTGATTTGCAAGCAACAGGAAGAAAGAGACTCTAGGCTTGGTATGGACCTTTGAAACAGCAATTGTCACCTCTTCTATCACCCTATCCCTAGTGACACACTTCATTCAACAAGGGCACACCTCTTTTTCTTTCTTTTATTGTTTATTCCTTTTTACATTTCAAATGTTATCCCCTTTCCAGGTTTTCCCTCTAAAACCACCCTATTCCATACTCCCACACATCCTCTGCATCAATAAGGGTGCTCCCCCACCCACCTACTCTCTCCCACCTCCCTGGACTGGAATTACCCTACACTGGGACATCAAACCTTCCCAGGACCAAGGGCCTCTCCTCCCATTGATTCCCAACAAGGCTATTCTCTGCTACTTCTTCTGCTAGAGCCTTAGGATGCTCCATGTGTGTTCTTTGGTTGGTGGTTTAGTCCTGGGAGCTCTGGAGGGTCTGGTTGGTTGATATTGATATTGTTGTTCTTCCTTTGGGGTCGCAAACCCCTTCAACTCCTTCAATCATTTTTCTAACTCCTCCTTTGGGGACCCTGTTCTCAATCCAATGGTTGCTGTCAGAATCTGCCTCTGTATTTGTCATGCTCTGGCAGAGCCTCAAAGGAGACAGTTATATTGGGCTGCTGTCAGCCAGCACTTCTTGGAATCAGCAATAATGTCTGGGTTTGATGACTGTATATATGTGATGGATCCCCAGGTGGGGCAGTCTCTGGATGGAAAGGTACATCTCTTAATCTTCAATAGTGCTAACCCCTAAAGACTAAGTATTTAAATATATAAGCCTATAATAGTCATTCTTAGTCAAGGAAGGCAATATCCCCCCCCCCCCCAGTGATATTTTATCTGTTGAGAACAGAATTTCTGTCTCTACCACTACCCTTCCACCACCCCTGAACAATTCCTTGTAGACGTAACTTTTTTTTTTTTTTATTTACTGCTAAACAAGCTCACCCTTTTTAGTTCTACTGAACTCTGGCTGTCTATTAAACTCAGTTTTTCTGGTTCAAACTCAACTCCAACTGACTGATTCAGTCTGGCCCCTTTCACTTCTCACTGAATTGCTTTATTTGGCCTCTACCAAACTCTGGCAATTTGTTCTAATCTTCTGGCTGTTTTGTATTCCCTGGATTCACCTGCATCTGCTCACCTGCAGTGAACTGCATGAACTCAAAAAAAAAAAAAAAAAAAAAAATGAACTCAACTCCACTGCACTGTGTCCCAACTGACTTTGTCACTTTGTCTGCCCCTCACTTAGATGTCACTTTCAAACCTATCTGCTTCCTTCTACTATCTAATCACCCCTGTGAATGTCTAGATTCCAGCCGAAGGGATTAATGACCTGTCTACACTCAGCTGGATAACATAGACCTAGGTCTTTGGATTTGATCCCTTGAAAGAGCAGTCATGTTGCTGAATTAAAATCTCTTTTTAATTCCTCACAGTTGCCACTACGGGAATTAATGCTACAGCAATGTATGGCAATTTAAAATACTTAGATATAGCACACACTAGCTCAGTATATAATATTTATTAGACTCAGACTCTATGTTCTTTCTGTATTTGTTTACTTTAGATACATATCCTCAACTTTTCCCTTCTTATGATGGCTGGCATACATTTTCCTCCTCATGCTTGTCTCTATTGTTTTCCTCTGCTATCTCTTGTTCATGAGATCCTTACAGAAGAGAGGGAAGAAAGGAGCGCTGGCTAGTTTTATATCAACTTGATATAAGCTAGAGTCACTGGAGTAGACAGAGCCTCAATTAGGAAAATGCATTCATACAATCAGGCTGTGGAAAAGCCTGTAGTGTATTGTATTGATTTGATATTGATATGTGAGGGTCCAGCTCATTGCAGGTAGGTCCATTTCTAGGCAGGTGGTCCTGTGTTCTATAAAAAGGCAGTCTGTGCAAGCCAGGGGGCAGGGCAAGCAATTCAGTAGGAAACCTTACTTCACAGCCTCCACATCAGTTCCTGGTTCCAGGTTCTTTCCCCTGTTTGATGAGCTCCCACCCTGACTTCTTTGATGATGAATGGTGATACGGATGTGTTAAGCCACACAAACTCTTTTCTCCTCAGTTTACCTTGGTCAGTGTTTTATCTCACCAATGGTGCTCTAATATGGACCAAGGGTAGGAAATATTTATGTTAATAAATGTTTATATTGATGTGGTACTATACAGATTTTTTAAAATCTAAACAGGCACATACTTATAGCAAATTAACCATCTGTTTTGTGCTTGGGCATCTGCAGAAATCAGAGGATCCATTTTCTCTACCTAAATATTTAATGCCAAATAAGTTGACTCTTTCACTTAAAAAAAAATCCCTGATTTGTCTTTTATTTTTAATATGGTGTTGGCACAAAGTGATTACTAGATGTTTTAGTTTGTTGAGGACATTCTCTGCCATTCATATCCAATAGTGGAGGATAAGTCTAATTTAAAAGATTGCAGTAATCCATTTATACCACCTTGCTCACAAAATTCCACATTGACACCTAGCTAGGAGGGGTTTACTTAAAAGCACATAGGTTGCAAGCTAGAGGAGTCTTTAGCTCTTTGAACTATTCTTTGGTTGAGAGCAGTTCACAGAGATGTGAGGCTGATGCCTTCTGTGCTGTTGCATTATGAGAACAGTGAAATATGATCAGTGCACATAATTCATAAATTCATGACAAAATTGTTGTACATTCTCTATCTTAACTAGTAAAATTCATTTGCATATTCAAGCGTGCTTGACAAAATAAAATATACAACATGCAGAACATAGATGATGAAAGCCATGATTTGAAATCTATGTAGCAATGAATGCAGAGATAAAAACACACCCTTGTTCATAAGAAAGCTAAATGATAGAAAATCAGGAGCCTCCGGAGAAATGTATTTTATCTTATATCTGCTTGAGTCTGATTTATATGCTTGGATTTGTTAAATGTTTGTGAATTTAAACTATATATTTCTCTAGTCTCATGGTACGTTGTCCTAAATTAAACTACGAAAAATCATACATATTTACATTAAAAATTACACAAAATTTTTAATTTTCAATTGTTTTGTACTATTTATATTTATTTCTGGCCCAATAAAAATGCACAAGTGTGTTTGGGATTTATAACTAATTTTGATTTATCTATCGCATTTTTAACATTGTGTCACTGTCCTGCATATGACATCCTAAATGTAAACTGCATTTATAATTAAGACATCCTTTATTTTATCCTGTGTTTTCCACTCAGCATACTACGTAAACATTCTATGTGACAGTAGGGACATACTTTATAAAGAAGTGCTAAAATAACAAACATTTTGGCAGTATTGCATACATTGCAAATAATACTTTTATTTTTGAAAATACTGTATTTATAACTATTTGGGTTTTCTTTTCTACTCTGTTACTTTGTGAGCATTAAAAATTACTTTTTAAGTTTCTTACTAGTCACATACCCTTAAGGGATTTTGCTTAATGCTTCCAGTGAGTGAAAATTGAATCCTATGTCATCTGCTTTTTTTCTTTGGTCCTTCACAATGACTCTGCTCTTAGGAGACTGAGATAGTCTTATATTGTTATCAGGTTTGTCCTTTTATTTTACAATCTGAGCATCTAAAGGACAGGAATCTATCTGATTATTTTCATTGCTACTTTTGATATTTTTTGGTGGGGGCATCTTATTTGGTTACTGAAATGCTACCTTTAGAAATAAATGATGTGTCTATGTGGTACTATTCACATGTGCTGTGTATGTGCATAAGTGTATTGCTGTACCCATGCATATGAGCTTGCATGTGTACACCTAAGGTTCATGTTATGTTTCTTTCTTCAGTGAATATCCATTTCTATTGTCTGATAAAGTTCTGTCACTGAATTGGAAACTCATCAATTAGACTTGACTCTGTCCCTGAATATGATTAACACATGTGTCTCAGGATAATTGTAGGACTCAAGGAAGACTCAGTTTGTAATGAAGTGCTATAGTGCTATAGAAATTAGTAGTAGTAATCATTATTAATGATACTGGTCTTTCCTAGTGAGCTTTGAAATTCACACAGAAGTCTATTCTCACTTTATGTAACACCTTATTTATTCTCAATCTCCTGTGTTCAACATTCTCTCAAATACCAACATAAATTAAATATGGAAATCTAGTCATTTGTAAGCAATCTCAGTAGTGACTTTAAAGTGTGCGTTCACCTTTCCCTTCTATTTGATACATGACTCCACTCATGTTTCTGATAATAGTGATCTAAATATTTATCTTAGTTCCACTGGAATCATTCGAAGTTATACTCACATATTAAGTGCTGTATAGCAACCCAAGTTAGGACAATTGGACTTCATTCCCAGAAGTATTGTGAGGTCATTCATCTTAATGCCTTATCCTGTTCCCAGGTTTCAGCTGCCCCATCCTCTCCAATTTTGTCCTACAGGTTTTACAGAAACTGCCAACTATTCAATGGTTTCTCAGTGAAATTCTTCCTATAGCTAGTTAGTTGTTGTCATGTATGACAGAAACTCATTGTGATGTCATCTGTATATCAGTTGGTACTATATTTTTGGCCTCAATAATGATTAGTATGTATATGATTTTGAAACTCATTTCTGTATACTCGAAAGACTTTTTACATTGTACTTTTGAATGTGTGCCTAAGTATATAACACTGAATGAATAATTTAACAATATGTGATGTTGGATTGCAGTTGAAATAGCAGAAACATGAACTATAAATTATATGGCATCTTTCCTGTGTCATTTATACAATAATATCTTTCTGCAGTCATACTGCAGAGATGGCAGGAAAGGCATAATTAGAAAGGGAGTGCATTCTACACCTCTCATGTTTAATAACACTCATGAAAAATTGTTTTCCCAAGTAAAGAATAAGAATGGTTTATTGTCTAGTCCATTCAGGTTTAGAAATGGCTTCTATTTCTGAATAATTCAAATGAGATTATTATTGTTGTTTGCTTGTTTAGCCACAATTTTCATACTACATTCTTGTCAGAATTTGGGAGGTACTTTCTAATCCAAATGGTACTCAGTTGTGACTTCTTTTCTAATCAGGCTTTCGTTTTTGACATTTTCATGAATGATGCTATGTTATCTTGTTTTAATGACTGTGGGTCTGTGTATAACAAGAGAGGGAAACAAATCATCACCTAATAAATTATGCTTATAAATTATGAACAATGAGAGAGATCAGAAAAAGTAGTCATTTCATCCGTAGGTAGGCCTGGTTTCTGAAAAAAAAGTGAATAATTTGTCTCTAGATTAGATAGATGGTGTTTTCTGGCTTTTTAATGACCTGGTTTGGGAATGTGAAGAGATTTCTTTTCTCTTTGAAACTACACATTAAAATATGCTGCTCGAGTTACAGAGAGCCCTATGGAAAAGTTCGGTGATTTTGTTTGCTGCTGATGCCGGTATGCTTGTCTGGAATTACAGCCATGTTGTGTTTATTTGTGTTATGATTATTAGCATCATTATTTTAAATTTGTGTCTCTCTGCTCACAGACTTCCCACTGATTGGTACAGTGTGACAACAGGCAAGAGATCCAACAGCACTAAAACAGCCGTCATCACCACTGGGATGAGAAACCCCTCCTCTTTGCTTTTTGTAACCTCCCTCAGCTGGACAGTTTTGACATCTGCTGGTTTGGGACATGGCTGAGCAGCTGTCAGCAGTAGGGTAGCTGCGTTCAGCAGCAGTTGGAGGGATGGCAAGATGCCAGCTTGTACCATCTGTGAGTCTGACATTTCATTCTAATTAACAGTAGGGTTAATTGTTCTGGCAGGCTCAAATGTAGTGTCTAACATTACCCAAGGGAAACATGTACAAGTGCAGGAGTGGCAGGGAGCTGGGGACAGCATAGCTAACAAACCCATTGAAGGAGAGTGGTTAACAGCTCCTGACGATTTTACTAGCTGGCCACTTGCAATAAGGCAGAGGTATTTTTTATTCTGATGAATTATGCCAAGGCTGTAATGATGTAGAAAGAATCAAGCTTAGAAAGGCTGAGACTGCTGCCTTAGGGCAATTGTGAGGGAACAATTTGCATGTTATTACTGCATATTCATACCTAATTGTGTTAGGCTTTGCTAATAGAGCAGAATGACAGTATGAAAAATCGAGCAACTGCTTTAGAGGCAACAAAGCCACTGTTTTTTTCCTCCTACACTATGAGTGCTGAATGATCATTTAGACATTTAGTTGCTCAATATGACAAGTCTACCATTTGTTAGCTTGACATATTATAATTTATAAAGCAGTATTCTAATTTTACTTTTAGTTTATTCTTCTCATTTTATACAATATTCATGATAGCAATTTGAATGGGGATATTCATAGCTATTGTGAGGAGTTGAGATTCAAATAAAACTATATTTTGTATGAAGCATTACCATTGTTTTATGATGTATTAATTTTAATGTTTCAATGGATATTTTATGTTAATGCAATGTAAACCAAGGGTTGATGAGAAATTCTTATTATGTGGGTGCTCATTTACACGGCTATAGTTACTGTCTCAGTGCATAAAGGCCTGCTTTTCATGTGACATGGACAATGGACAAAGAAAGAGTCAGGTGGTATGGAACCATAGTCTGCTTTTTTAGAAAAGGACAATATACAGATACATGGAAGTGAGAATCTGACTCTATTCCCTAAGAAGGTAATATTCTTAAGAAGGATAAAGCACAGCTGTATAATTTATCATGTAGGCCTATATAACATATTTAGATACCTTTCTATGAAAGCCCAGAAAGACAAGGAATTTTTTAAAATAAGAAGGTAGCTCTAGAAGTCTGCATTTAAAAATTCAGAAGACAGATCTTCACTTGAATTTTATTTATTTGAGATTTGCAAAGCCACAGTTGTAACTGAACGATGCCCTACTTTGGAAGGTGTTCAGCCATTCCTTTCAAGAAATGAGTCAACTCAGTTTATAGTGTTGGCTCCAAGAGACTCAAATGTGGATAGAATCCATGAGTTGGAAAGAATTTTAGTAGTTTTTCTAGTTAATTGTGTTTTAAGTATCATTTCTTTTGATTTCAATTTTTTCAGTGTTTGGCCTATTAATGTAATAATCCATATAAGCTTGTGTTATGCTTTGTTGAAAGGGGAAAAAAGTGCCCATATCATCATTCTTTCTGATTACCTCCTTATAACATTAACACTTTTTCTTTTTTTATGATTTTATTGTATATATTTTAGTTACATTTCCAATGTTATCCTCTTTTCCGGATTCCCTTTCATAACTTCTATACCATCACCACCACCCCTGCTTCTATGAGGGTGTTCACTCACCCACCCACACAACCCCTCCTACCTCCCCAGGTGGAGCCATGTGTCCATCCATGTGTACTCTTGGTATAGTGGTTTAATCTTTGGGAGCTCTGGTTGGTTGGTATTGTTGTTCTTGGGATTGCAAATCCGGTCAACTCCTTCAATTCTTTCTCTAACTCCTCCATTAAGGACCTTGTTCTTAGTTCTATGGATGGCTTCAAGCATCCACCTCTGTATTTGTCATGCTCTGGCAGAGCCTCTCAGGAGACAGTTATATCAGGCTCCTGTCTTCATGCACTTCTTGGCATCAGTAATATATTGTTTGCATTTGGTGGCTGAATATGGGCTGGATCCCCAGGTGGGGCAGTCTCTGTATGACCTTTCCTTCAGTTTCTGCTCCAAGCTTTGTCTCCATATTTTTTCCTGAGGATATTTTTGCTCCCCCTTCTAAGAAGGACTGAAGCATCCACACTTTGGTCTTCCTTCTTCTTGAGCTGCATGCGGTCTATGAATTGTATCTTGAGTATTCCAAGCTGTTTGTCAATGTAGAGTGGGATAGGTTAAATAACTTGTAGAATAATGTCAGTTCTAACCTGGGTTTAAATTTCAAATCATGGTATCCTATAAATATTGCATTTTTGCATATTAGTTATGTAGTCAACCATTCTAAGATTACAGGTTTAACACACTATGACATCACTCAGTTATTATGCTGCTATTTGTTAGTAATTGCATGCTTTGAATATAAATGCTTAGTTCCTCACATGTATGTGTGGGGTGGGGCAGAATGCATAGCATTTGTCCTGTTTTATCATGTGGTACGCCATTACCCTGGGAAATAGTCTGTAACTGATATAGCAGCTATAGAGCCCCCATGAGTCTTCAGCATCTGCCTCCCATAAATACTGTAGTTACTGGTCCATCTGGACATACTTGGGTTTTCTTTAACCTGGATACTAAGGTGAAGTGGAAATTTATGATTTCTTTGGATGCTCAATTATATCATGTAATATTTTGCTGAAGCAGACAGGTAAAAGGATGTTTTACTAAAGCAGATGCAGAAGAGAAGATCTTTTGCTGAAGAAGACATGTAAGATGACTTATGATATTTAAAAAGAATATAAATATAATCCCAAAGACAAAGTAAAAGGGCTTTTGCATTGGTTCACCTTGCACCCTGTCTCTGATCTTTGGCTGTCACAACTTCAGTGAGAGTAACTGGCCAAAGAATTTGCAATATCCTGGCTGCATCCTCCCACACTGAATTTTCATGGAGTCATACCAACTTGGTGGAACTTAGAGTTTCCTCTGTATTCAGCTGCCACTATTGATTCATGTTTGGTGCTTGCTAAGTAGACTGGACTGCTGATATCCTGACAGCAAAGATTGGGATCTCCCCAAAGAACTACTTCTAAACAGGTTCACAACCTCCATTTTCTATTAAGATTTCTTTTCCCTTACCTCTGGTAGGTGGACTAGAAGGGAGGTTGAAGTGTTAAAGAACTCTTATTAATGTAGGTTTTGGAAAATCTAAGCCTACACTAAGGCTTTGGGCACTTCTTTTGTGATTAGAAATCAGGGGATTCTTGTCTACTGAGCAATCTCCTAAGTCCTTTCTATATTATTTGTGAAGTTTGTTTTAGTGTGTCTTGTAATTGAATCTTGTAAGCAAAAAGAATTAAGTAATCTAATTAAAGGAAAAAAATATACTATAAAACCAATAAGCAGCTCATGATTTTTGAACCACAATCCTGATCTAGTCTCTTATTTACCTCATCATTACATCTATTGTTATTATTAATTGCAAAAAACCACATTTATTTTTCTTTCTCTTTCCTCCTGATGACTACTCTGTAACACAAGCATCCAAAGCCAGCCATCTCTCCAGGTAATTACAATGAAAGATGATACAGATTGATAATCATGTTGCAAAAACATTTCAAAAATTTTGCACATTACTTCATTTAACCCTTATGACAATTCTGTAATGGAGAAGCCTTTACTTTATTTTACAGAAAGAGAAATAGTAAGAGTAACACTTTTAAAAGTGTCATTTACTGCTGCATGCTGTGTTAAAAATATTAGGAGAACACATAAGAAAAATGCATGATAAAACACATCTAAGAAGAAATGCATATGATGTATTTTGAATGTCAAGGATGGGATTTTTGTAATAAATGAAATTTTAGAAGTGGTTGCTGAGACACTGTTATAGAGGACTAAGGATGGAAGCTATACTTATGTAGCTGAAAATTTGCGAATACATAAGAAAAATTAGTGGGTACCCTATTAGGGAGGTCTAATGGAATGCCTGCAGATATTTTATTTTAAAGGACTGTGCAGATTTGATTTACTTCCTATTGAAGAAGCAGTTTTATGACTCAGTAGGGATAGAAGTTACCCAATAGAAACTTAAGGACAATGAAATAAATTTCATCCAAAACAAGGCAACCACATTTTTTTTTCTGGCAGAAAAAAAAAAAAACCAATAGATTTTCTTTCCATAAAAATGTAACTCCAAATATTACATTTTATGACCCACCGAAATATGCTAATAAGTTTTATACAGTGAGTAACTAGTCACTTTTTCTGAGAGGTAAAAGAGAGATGTCTATTTTATAAATTCTTTTTGTGATAATCTTTCAAGGAAATCTGTTTTAGTTGCTACATAAACACAAAAATATTAGACTGAAGAGGTGGTTTAGCAGTAGGAAGTACTGGCTGTTCTTGCAGAGAATTTGGCCCATGTCTCAGCACCCACATGACAACTTTCAGTCTTGTGTAACTATAATTCTAGGGGACTCAACATCCTATTCACTACCTACATACATGAAGGCAAAGCATGGACATACACACAGTTTTTAATTGAACAACTTTATTTTTTAAAAGAAACAAAGATAAATGTACAGATTTTAAAGGCATTTTTGCATTAAAGTATATGAATATATATTTTCTGTACTTGATTTTTTAAAGGTTTGAGAGTATGCATTAAAATATTACTAGTGACAATGAGCATAAAGTACATATAAAACAAAATGTAACCTGGAATTAGTCAAAGTTTTCTTGGTGTATAAAGATTAAGCATAATGATTTTTCTTAGTTTTTTGGCCTTTATTTTTCTTGGACTTCACACAGTCTGTGAGTTGTTTCTGGGGCAGTGCGAGCCTCTGGGGTTAGCATCCCACTATCAGTGACTGCATATTATATCTGTTCTTTTGTGACTGGGTTATCTCACTCAGGATGATATTCTCTAGATGCATCCATTTTCTTAAGAATTTTATAAAAATCATTGTTTCTGATAGCTGAGTAGTACTCCATTGTATAAATATATCACAATTTTTGTATCCATTCATCTACTGAAGGACATCTGGGTTCTTTCCAGCTTCTGGCTACTATAAATAGAGCTGCTATGAACATTGTGGTGCATGTGTCTTTATTGTATGTTGGAGCTTCCCTGGAGTATATGCCCAGAAGTGGAATAACTGGGTCTTCAGGTAGAACTATGTCCAATTTTCTGAGGAACCGCCAGACTGATTTCCAGAGTGGTTGTAACAAATTACAACCCCACCAACAGTGGAGAAGTGTGTCTCTTTCTCCACAACCTCCCCAGCAGCTGCTGTCATCTGAATTTTTGATCTTAGCCATTCTGAAAGGTGTGAGGTGGAATCTCAGGGTTGTTTAGATTTGCATTTCCCTGATGGCTAAGGATGTTGAGCACTTTCTTAGATGCTTCTCTGCCATTCGATATTCCTCAATTGAGAACTTTTTATTTAGCTCTGTACCCCATTTTTAATAGTGTTGTTTGGTTCTCTGGTATCTAACTTCTTGAGTTATTTGTATATCTTGGATACTAGGCCTCTATCAGATGTGGGGTTGGTAAAGATATTTTCCCACTCTGTTGGCTGCTATTTTGTTTCTTGACAGTGTCTGAGTCTTACAGAAACTTTGCAATATCATTAAGTCCCATTTGTCGATATTTGACCTTAAAGCATGAGCCATTAGTGTTCTGTTTAGGAAATTTTCTCCTGTGCCTTTTTATTCTAAGGTTTTCCCTGCTTTCTCTTCTAATAGTTTCAGTGAATCTGGTTTAAATTTTTTTTAGAACATTTTTTTTTTTACTTTATTTTAAAAAACAAAGATAAATGTACAAATTTTCTGAATTTTTGCATAAAGGTATACGAATACATATTAAGGTTGTAATTAAGTATTTGTGGGTACATATACATACACATATGTATATATGTAACAATAATATAGGAAAAGAGGTTCTAAGGTTTTTCCTACTTTCTCATCTAATAGTTTCAGTGTACCTGGTTTAATGTGGAGATCTTATCTTTGATCCACTTGCACTTGAGCTTTGTACAAGGAGATAAGAAAGTGTCTATTTTCATTCTTCTTCGTGCTGAGTGCCAGTTAGACCAACACCATTTGTTGAATAGGCTGTCCTTTTTCCATAGAATGTTTACAGATCCTTTGTAAAAAATCAAGTGACCATATATGTGAGGGCTCATTTCTGGATCTTCTACTCTATTCCATTGATCTACGTGCCTACATTGGATTACATTGAAGGATTTCTGTATATTAAATCATCCCTGCATCCCAGGGATGAATCCTACTTGATCATGGTGACCGATCGTTTTGATGTGTTCTTGGATTCGATTTGCAAGGATTTTTTTGAGTATTTTTACATCAATTTTCATAAGTGGGATTGATCTGAAGTTCTCTTTCCTTGTAGGGTCTTTATGTGGTTTAGGAACGAAGGTTTTTGTAGCCTCAAAAGATGAGTTAAATAGTGCTCCATCTGATTCTATTTTGTGAAATAGTTTGGAGAGTATTTGTATTAGGTCGTCAATGAATGTCTGATAGAATTCTGCACTGAACCCATCTGTACCTGGGCTTTTATTTTGTTGGGAGGCTTTTGATGACTGGTTCTATTTCTTTTGGTGTTATGGGATTATTTAGATGGTTTACCTGGTCCTGGTTTAACTTTAGTATCTGGTATCTCTCTAGGAATTCAACCATTTCCTCCAGATTTTCCAGCTTTGTTGTCTATATGCTTTTGTAGTAGGATCGGATGATTTCTTGAATTTCCTCAGTTTCAGTTATTATGTCTCCACTTTCATTTCTGATTTGGTTAATTTGTATACTCTCTCTTTGCCCTCTAGTTAGTCTCACTAAGGGTTTGTCAATATTGTTAATTTTCTCAAAGAACCAACTCTTGGCTCTTGGTTTTGTTGATTCTCTTTGTTTCTATTTCGTCAATTTCTGCTCTGAGTTTGATTATTCCTTGCCATTTACTCCTCTTGGGTGTATTTTCTTCCTTTTTTTTAGAGCTTTCAACTTTGCTGTCAAGTTGCTAGTGTATACTCTCTCCAGTTTCTTTTTGGAAGTGCTCAGAACTATGAGTTTTCCTCTCAATGCTGCTTTCATTGAATCCCATAAGTTTGGTTATGTTGTGTTTCATTTTCATTAAATTCTAGAAAATCCTTCATTTCTTTCTTTATTTCTTCTTTGACCATGGCATTTTTTAATAGAGCATTGTTTGGTTTCCATATGTATCTGGGCTTTTTGTTGTCTTTGTTGTTATTAAAGACCAGCCTTAGACAATTGTGATCTGACAGGATGCATCAGAGTATTTCAATCTTCTCATATCTATTGAGGCTTGTTCTGTGATCGATTATATGATCAATGGTAAGGTACTGAGAAGAAGGTGTATTCTTGTTTTAGGAAGAGATGTTGTGTAGATGTCTATTAAGTCCAATTGGTTCATAGTCTCTGCTAGTTTCACTGCATCATTGTTCAGTTTCTGGTTCCATGATCTGTTCATGATGAGAGTGGAGTATTGAGGTCTCCCACTATTATTTTGTGGGGTACATTGTATTTTTTGTGCCTTAGTAGTGTTTCTTTTATGATTATGGGAGCTCTTGTGTTTGGAGCTTATATGTTAAGAATTTAGTATTCCTCCTGACAAATTTTTCCTGTAATGAGTAAAAAGTGTACTTTCTTATCTTTTTTGATAACTTTTGGTTGGAAATTTACTTTATTAGATATTAGAATGGCCACTCCAGCTTGCTTCTTGGGCCAGTTTACTTGGAAGGTTTTTTCTCAACCATTTACACTGAGATAGTGTCTATCTTTGTCTCTGAGATGAGTTTCCTGTGTGCAGCAAATTGCTGGATTCTGTTTATGTATCCAGTCTGCTTGCCTATGTCTTTTTATTGGGTAATTGAGTCCATTTATGTTAACAGATATTAAGGAATAGTGGTTGCTTTTTTTTTTTTTTTTTTTTTTTTTTTGGTGTTTTTGCTTTTAGAGGTAGACTTGTGGCTGTGTGTCTTTCTTCTTTTGGTTTTCTTGCTTAGGAGTTTTCTTGTTTTTACTAGGATGTAGTTTCCCTCCTTGTATTGGGTTTTCCACCTATAATTCTTTGTAGTGCTGGGTTTGTGGTCAGATATTGTGTAAACTTAGTTTTGTCCTGGAATGCTTGGTCTCTCCATCTATGGTGACTGAGAGTTTTGCTGGGTATAGCAGCTTTGGCTGACACTTGCGTTTTCTCTGGGT
The DNA here is from genome assembly GCF_963924665.1 of Micromys minutus. NCBI lineage: Eukaryota > Metazoa > Chordata > Mammalia > Rodentia > Muridae > Micromys > Micromys minutus. The sequence goes on from NC_137984.1 coordinate 11,099,259, forward strand.
CTTCATGATATCTGTCCAGGGTCTTCTAGCTTTCATAGTCTCTTTTGATAAATCGGATGTGATTCTGATTGGTCTGCCTTTATATGTTACATGATCTTTTTCCCTTACTGCTTTTAGTATTCTTTCTTTGCTTTGGGCACTTGGCATTTTGACCATTATGTGTCAGGAGGAATTTCTTTTCTGGTTCACTCTATTTGGAGTTCTGTAGGCTTCTTTTATGCTCATGGTCATCTCATTCTTTAGGGTAGGGGAGTTTTTTTTTTTTTTTTTCTACGATTTTATTGAAGATATTTACTGTTCCTCTTAATTGATACTCTTTGCCCACTTCTATTTCTATTGTCCTTACGTTTGGTCTTCTCATTGTATCGTGGATCTCCTGGATATTTTGTGTTAGGAGCTTTTTGGCTTTTGCATCATCTCTGACTGTTTTGTCTATGTTTTCCCTGTTGTCTTCAGCTCTTGAGATTCTCTCTTCCATCTCCTGTAGTCTGTGGGAGATTCTTGCATCTGTGTCTACTGCTTTCTTTTTTAGGTTTCCTACCTCCAGGGTTATCTCTTATAGTGTTTTCTTTATTGTTTCCATTTCCATTTTAAATTCTTCTTCAATTCCTTCATCTCTTTGGTTATGTTTTCCTCTATTTTTTTGATTTTTTTGAGTGTTTTTCTTGTTTTCTCTTTAAAAGCTTCTATTTCTTTATACTTTTCCTCCTGTTCATTTTGAAGAATCTCTATCATAATCCTGAGATATGATTTGGATCTGAATCTTCTTTTTCTGGAGTGTTTGGCATTCTGCTGTTTGCTGTGGTAAGAGATCTGGGTTCTTGTATTGCTAGGTTGTCTTGGTTTCCATTGGGTAAATTCTTTCCCTTTCCTCTTGACATCTTGTCTGTGATTTGTTCCTGTCTTTCCTGTGTACCTCGCCTTTGTACCTGGATCACTGCTGTTCCCGGTGGCAGATGACATGAGGTCTGCATGCGTGCCCCCCCCCCCCCCCGTAAAAACTGTGTCACTAAGGCAGAGTTCCTGCTTCCCTGAATCAATGTCAGGCCACTTTCCATGTGGTTGGCCCAGTCCTCTCTGTGCCCTGGCTACTTGCAGCACAGTGTCACCAGGTTTGTGTCACTAGATTTCCACTGTGTCTGGTGGCAGGTAGCCTGAGCATTTGGTCCGCATGCCCCATACATACATTTTAAAAAATGCAAATGTACACCATAATGAAATATAGTATAAGAGGTTTTAATACATGCATTTACTTTATTAAATTTGTATGAGTATATGTGTGTCTCTGTGTGTGTGTGCTTATTTTTTTTATCAATAAAAATAAGCTTTACCATTTTTCCTTTTAATGTGAAATAATGTGGGCCTAGAAAAAACAGGTACGTATGTTTATCGAACATTTGAATAAAATTAGCATATTAGCACTTGATATTTTCACAATCTTAGTGATAACAAATATTGCCAGATAATTATTAAAGAGCACCTCCCATGGCCTGTGTTTGATCTTATGAGGTATGTATCCTACCATTCCCCATATCTTAGCTTCTTCTTAAGAATTAGTATGTTAGATCTGAGGTAAAATAGCAGGCTTTAATCAATGACCTTTACATGATAACTATCTAGACCAAGAAAAAAATGGTGATAGACAGAAAATGGTAAATTACTGAAGACAGATTCATAGATAAAGCACTGACAGTGGTGTTGCTGTATTTGAAAGCAAGTCTTGGTAAGGAATGAAGGTTCTGATATGGGAATTCAGTCTCTGATTATTGTCTTGAAAGATCTTGAAGATCTCTGTGCATATGTTGAGTGTCCTCTTATTTCACTTTGAGAAAATTCCACCTAAGTCTATCTAAAATTCTCATTTACAGGCAACAGCTTAAGGTGCAGAAAAATGACTCTTTTAGGCAACAATAATCTGAAATAAATAAATAAACACATTTTATTAGGATATAAAATTCATGAAGCATGTGTGCTTTTCAGTAGGTCTACACTGCCATTTCAGCTCTGACACTGCAGCTTGCATGATCAGCATGGGGGATCTACCTCAACACTGAAATTCAAGTTTCCTATCTGCACTTATACAAAGCCTTATTTGGATTTGATAAACTTCTGGAGAATAAGGACCCACTGATATGTTAAACACACAGAAAATGACAATAAACAGTAATTGCCACATGTATCAATTTGAAATATCACCTAGCTTTCAATAAAGCTTCATTTTGTATTTAATCTCTTCTCTTTTCTTAATATCTGATTTGAAACAAAATATCTTAGAGTAAAAAAATATACAAATGTATTTCCTTAGATATTAGTAAAATATTTTAGATTTGGTCAGAAACTAGATTTAACCTAAGTAGCTAATTTCTGTATATGAAAATATAAGCCTATCCAATTAAAAACTTTTGTTTCTTTTTAAGATGAGACCTTGTACTATATGTTTTTTCATTTACAATTACTTCTCAAAATGTAGCAATATTTTAATGAGCTATTTTAACTAATTGGGTCACATACTAATTAAATATTTAATGGATCTACTTTTGGCAGGGAAAAAGCTGCACAGAATTCATAGTCACTTTCTTGCAATGATATTTTTAGGATATAATAGTTATACATGAAGATGATTTTTATACAGATACATATTTAACTAAGTTGCCCAATGTTCCAAAAATTTGAATTGCCTAATTACCATTAAAAACAGAATGTTCATGGTATAGGAAGGTATTCTGCATGCTATGAGAGGAGAGAGGTAAACACCAACCTAACTACAAAGATGGTGGTCTTCATGCAAGATACTTTATTGAAATTGTGGCACATAGCTTGTGGAACTAACCAACCTATATCTGACTGGGGCCCACTTCATTAGATAGAACACCCCCTGACACTGCACACATGGCCAACAAGCTGAGGCTAGAGTGGCCAGCGTCCTAGGTGAAAAATAAATACTACTGTTCTGCAAAAGGAACCTAGCAAAAAATGACTTCTAAAGGAAAGCCCATAGATCTGTGTCTCACTTGCCATCGCCAGAGAAGCTTCTTCCTGCAGTAGATGGAAGCTAACACAAAGGTTTACAACTGTACCATGTGCAGAGAGATAGTTCTTGGAAGACTTAGTAACAAGTGGATGTCTTCATCAATTCTTTACCCTCAGGGATCAAGGAACCCCGCAGAAGAGGAGGCAGAAACACTTTAAAAGCCAAAGGGCATGGAAGCCACCAAGAAAACAAGGCCTTTCAAATAGAACATGGCAGGTGTGCACATGAACTCACAAAACCTGTGCATAAGGCCTAACCAGGACTGTGCATGCCCTGCCCCAAAACAGAAGGGGCACAGCCCAAGTCCTAGAAGCTATCTCCATTTGATAACCCACTTTAAATAAAAAGTAAGTTTTACCCATCAGAGTCTGCCTATGTGTACAAATCACTCAAGGCCAGGATCCATGCCCAGCAATTGATGACTAATGTAAAATGAACTTAATTTTGGAGTGTAATTGTATCTAATGCTTTTTCAGACCCCTTTCCCCTTATAGGTCATTTTCATATATATTATGATTTCTGATTTTATGTTTATGTCGGATTTCTGAATATGAAAATGCGTGTCTCTACTTTTATGTATGTTCTTTGATCTTTTTCTTTGACTCTTTTTTTTTCTGTTTTGTTCATTTGTCCTATTCAGGTCTGCTTGTTTTTATGTTAAATAATTTATTCTATTATTATTTTATTTATGTCTTTTCATACCATAATAAGACATTATGATAAATGTTGTGAGCATAAATAAATCTTAATTTCAAATTTCTTGTGAACATAATAATTAAATATTCAGTAAAATCAACAGATAATTACTAAACAATATAATCATATTTGTCCTAAGAATACTCCTCAATGCATTCTAATATGTTTTATATAAAATATTTCTGTTTTTCTCTATAGGTTTTACCTCTCTACTGCTAGCTTTAGAAATGACATACTTATATGTGTTTCATAGTTTCTCTCTAGCTACAATGGAAAATTCTTGTATTCCCTTCTCAATGGAAACATGTACTTATCTACAACTAATTCTAGGTAGATATAAAATGCTATTATCAAAGAGATATGTTTTGGGTTAATTTCTGGATTTTTTTATTCTGGAAGAGGGAATATTTAAAGAACACAAGATCACATAAAGTTTTGGAAACTATGATGTTATGTAGTTTTGATCAATTGATCAGTTTTCTGTATCAATGTATGAAAAATTATATTGAATAATAGGTTCTTTCCATACTGTGTATGCGTTTGTTTGAATATGTGATTAACTGATTGCACAGCTGGTCACTCATACAATGGTACTGGATAAAATATCCTTTATTTTAGAAGGAAAAGAACCAATGATTTTGATACATTGGGAAGGTCAGTAATGTTCAGCATAGAGCAATATGTGGAGAACAATAGCTCCTCAGAGAGTGGAAAACATTGTACTCTCATTATCCATAATCTCAGCTGGTCACCATAGTAACAGCATTTTATTTTCCAAGAGTAAGCCTTTATAGTTCTGTAGAATTTGCTTCCTAGGCCTCTAGACACATCAGCGGCATCTAGTGGCTGAGCCCTCAGCTGAAATCCTTGCGCTTTAGCGCTTGGTACCTGGTGTTGAAAATGCTGCCCGTGCACAAGTGGCTCACTGGTCCTAACTTTTCTACTCATAATCAAAAACGTGACCATCTTTCAGAACAGTATTGCACATCACAGTTCAAAAGAATGCCGAAAGTGTATGTACAAGAAAAAATATTTCATTAATCATGTTAGAATTTCAGAAGGGAACTAGAAAGCAATAAGAACATTGTGTGTTCAATAAATATCAGAAGGAAGTTAAAAATATGCAATCTCTACGCAGGATAAATTGGTTGCATAGACACTATGGAAGAATTTTCTATAATCTCTGGGGCAAGGGTTTGTTAAGGCCTATAAAACATCATCAGTGAATCCTGATAGTACTTGTGTCCGTTTTTCTATTTTCATTCTGGGATATAAATATTCATGTGACATATTTTTTAGAAACTTTGGAAATAGTACTCATTATATATTGCTGGTAGTTAACCATATTAGACATTAGTCTTGATGAAAAGGCCATCTAGAGATTCCCTTTTGTCCCTGGGGTGAAAGAATGGTATTTCTAAAAATACATGGGCAGCACATTGAGGCTCGGGATTCCTCAGCTTCTGCCAGTACAAGGGTGTGGATTTGTGAATAATTCTGGACAATATTTCCGATTACATATTATAAACACAAAAGCTAATATCCTGATTCTGCTCTGGCCGAGCTAAATTAGAATTGTGTGAAGTAAAACCAGAGAAGAATTTGAATGAAATTGTCTGAGTCAACAGTCATTAGAATTTCCTGAGGAGTTTGTAAATCTACATCAGCCTTCCGCATCACTCAATGCAATAAGGACCTTGCCTATCAGCATTTTTGGGGGGCTTGTTAAAAATAAATGAGTATTTAGGATTGAAATGAAATAATGAACTACAGGGTTTCTAGTTCTGTTTTTTAAGAAAAGTCTGAACTATACCTCTAGGTCTGCTTTGTTTTTAATATGCATTATTGTATGTGCTTAGCTTCTTCTTATACCTGATTCTCTTATCTGGAACCTAGTTGTAAAGTTAACCATACTAAGTGCTTAATGAGCTGTATGTACAACCTAACTGGTGTGATTCGCTTGTTTGTCAAGACAATTATTATTAATTGAGTATCTACTATGTTTAATTTGACAAAACAGGAAAATTGGAAAGAACTGAGGATATTGCTTATATCCAACCTCACTTAATGTTCATACATTTTAGCTTAGAAATGCATTCTCTCAAATTTCCATTTAATTATCTTATATATAAGAGTATTTTAATAAAAATTAAGTTTAAAATTACATCATTGAGTTCTAAATTATGAAATAAATGGTTATAATATATTTAAATCAATAGACAGTTTCAAAAGAGCAATATAGACCCATCCTATTAGAAATATATCTATGTATACATATGCATTCCTGTATATTAGTTGAAACCAAAAACATTTAAAAATGATTAAAATTTTTGATAACAACAGAATGATGCTGGATGTTGAACTATTATAACATTTTTGGCTAAAATCTATTGGGACTTACTGTGAGAAGCAAACTGAGACTAAGAACAGAACTGAGTTCTCCTAGGTCCCAAGGGAAATGGTGGCGTGTTGGGAAATTCTGAGTGTGAATGATTGCTTGTTCTTTAGGCTTTGCTGTAGGCTCTACCATTGCCACTCTACCAGAATTGTTCATGGCTGTCCACCACCTTCAGGACAAGGTCCTAAACTTCAGGTCAAATTGCAAAGATCCAACTGAGGGATTGGCAGTATTATTCAGAGACATAGGGTGGAAGTTTCAATCTTTAAGGAGAAAGCACAATCTTAACAGGGGGCTTCCATGCATCCATGAGTGATATAATCCCTGAATCTAGCTAGTGCTCAGGCACTTGCTTTCCCAGCCCCCCTTTCCATGCCAAGACAAATATTCTCCACGTTCTGTAGGAGTTTGCTTCTTTGTCTCAGCTGGCAAGCTGAATTCTGAATAGAAATCACCTTAGATCCTTGGACATCACTCATGTTTTTATTGCTTTCATTGTTTAAAATTTTGATTTCTTGCCTAACCTTTACTGTCTTTATCTCTTGTCCTACTCACTAGGAGAGCAACAGAGTTAAAAATTAGTCTTCCTACAAATGATCTAAGACAGAAATTCTCAAAATTGACTCCATATATAAATCTCAAGATAGGGACAGCTACTAAGAAGGTTCAGTGCCTTGGGGGGTGGGCAGCAGGGATCTTGGATAGAGGTCCTCTCTCCCTACTTTGGATAGGGTTTGAGATTCTGCCATCCTAACAGTTATGTATTCTCCAGTAGTTGGTGACTGGGAAAAGTATGTCTTGTTTTCATTTATATAACACTCATGTATATAATCAATCCTTTTATGGAATACTCTGCACTAACAGAAATTTATCCACGTATTGTAGATCTTTAAAATCCAGTCACCATATTTGATATTTTTTTCTGCATTTCCCACTGTGCTCAGTATAGTGCCTGTATGATACAAGAAGTCAGATGTGTCATTGGTGGACTCATTTTGTGAAGCAGGATTGGTATGTTGTTTATTCTAGCCAAGGAAAGGGCATAACTCTTTGGGGACTTCCAGTTCTTCTGTGCGTGGAATAAGATCTTCTGAGTTATGTATTTTCTGAATAGTCATAATGCTACTACTGCACTCAAATAGAAAAAGGGTTCACATCCTAGCTGGGAAATTTTAGGTACATTTTTGGTTATTTTGTTGAGCTAACCATATATGAGTTAAAGGGACAGATCCCTCTGTCTTATGAATGCTCAAGGGCACAGAAAAGAAAACTACTTAAAACCAAAGATCCAGGCAAAATAGGACACATTTGTTTTTAATTTCTCGTACTATTGACCTAGCTTCCCCCTTTCTCCCAGCTTCGAACAATGAGATGGGACAATCATTGATACTTCTCAGTGACCCTTCTCTGTTCTTGGGGGTTGAGAAGCAAGCTTGTTATTTCTGACGTGCATCAATTGAAGATCTGTTTCCACTCTCTATCCAGGTAACACCTGACAGTAACATTTGATTGACAGCTATAAGTAAATGGCTATTTCAATTTCTGTACTGTGATTAACTCCATCTTCCCATTTATGTTTCTCTTTGCTGCCAATTCATTCTTATTCTTTTGCTTGCTTTTCTCTTGGTAAAAGTACAGCCTAGGAACAGTGCTCGTTCTCGGAATAAATTTTTTTTAATTAATTATAGTAGGTATTTTCATAATCTACAAATCTAATGTGCCTGGGGTAAACTTCTTATTTAGTAATTCTGAGCTCCATGCTTGTCAGTGACTCTGTATCCCTGTTAGTGACACAATGTCACAGCTGATGGACTTCGGCTATTTCCCAGGTGGATGTTTTGTTTTGGGGATCATTATAATTTTATGGTTTAGTATGAAGTTATTGGTATTCAAACGATGAAAGAATTCTGAAGATGTTTTGCAATGTGCTTCAAATTCTTTGGAAAGCCAGGAGAGTAAGTACTAAATATTTGATAAGGTACAATCATATGAAAGAACCCTAATAAGCTCTTTAAGTCAAAGACTACAGAACTGTGAGGAGTATTGCTTGTTACTGCCTGACAGGATGTGTATACTCACAAACCGGTTATTTTGTTGGAAACTTAAGCAGCAAGCACAGCTGTTCATACTGATGTTATTATCCAAGTCAAATGTTTGAAGAAACTGGTTTAGCAGAGCCTCAATATTAAAAGGCTAGAGTTGGCTTTTACTCTTCGTCTTAATTTCTGTATCTCTTTACGATAGATTCATGCTCATTGGTATAGTATGAATAATTAATAATTCACATATCTGCTGGTTTAATTTCAGAGAAAGTAACTATATATTAAGAGAATTCAAGGTGTCACTATGAGAAGCCAAGTGAATTACATACTTTGTTATTGAACAGTTCACATGTAGAGTCTGTCAAATGCCCTGAATTTTCCACCCATGCTTACAGGGAAAGATGTTAATAAAAGGTTGGCTCTATTTTATAAGGATAAAAGAGTAATTTACTATGCTTTGAGAAGGACTATGGACTAACCCACCCTCTATTACTGATGCCAAGTAGTGCTTATTAGCAGGAACCTGATATGGATGCCTCCTCAGAGGATCTGTCAGAACCATACTGATACAGAGGAGGATGCTTGCAGCTAGCCATTATACTGAACAGGGGGACCCCAATCAAGGAGCTAGAGAAAGGACTGAGGAGCTGAAAGGGTCTGCAACCCCATGGGAGGAACAAAGTTATGAATTAACCAAACCCACCACAGTTCTGAGGGACTAAAACACCAACCAATGTGTTTGCATATAGAGCCCCATGGCTCCAGGTACATATGTATCAGGGGATAGGATTCTGTCATTAATGAGAGGAGAGGACTTTGGTTTAGCAAAAGCTCTTTTTCCCCAGTGTAGGGGAATACCAAGGCGCTGAGGTAGGAGAAGGAGGTTGGGAGAGGGAGCTTCTTCATGAAGGCAATGGGAGAGGGATGGGGGGATAAGATGGGCCAAAGGGGATAACATCTGAAATGTAAATACAGAGAATATCCAATAAAAAAGAAAAAGAAAAAAAAAGTGAAGTTTGTCAATCTTCTAAATACTTTAGCTTTATAACAAAATCAATATTACAGTGAGGAATGAAAGGCATAGATTTTCATAAGATAAGTTGTATTTTATGATGGGATGAAGAGACGTGTTTACATGTCTCATCTACCTCCTTTGTTTGTCTATTTGTTTAGTTTATACCATACCATAACACCTTACTCATGGCTATGAACCTACAGTGCTTGTAAAAGGAACCCTAGCTTTACCATAGATGTGTTGTAAATATTGTCACTTTCCTATGTTTTTTTTCTCTAGAGAAGTGGTGAGAAAAAATATCTAAACTCATAGGACACAAGACTGCCACACCTGGGGATCCATTACAATACAGTTACCAAACCCAGACTATATTGAAGATGCCAAGACATATAAGACTAACAAGAGTCTTATATTGATGTCTTCTGAGAATCTCTACCAGAGCCTGACCAATAGAGAAGCAGATACCCACAGCCAACCACTGGACTGAGAGCAGGGTCCCCAATGACAGAGTTAGAGAAAGGACTGAAGGAGCTGAAGGTTTTTGGAACCCCACAGGGAGAACAACAATATCAACTAACTAGACACCCCTCCCCCCGACACTCTCCAAAGCTCCCTGGGACTAAACCACCAACCAGTGAGAACTCATGGAGTGACCCATGTCTCCAGCCACATATGTAGCAGAGAATGGCCTTATCTGGCATCAATGGAACAAGAGGGCCTTGGTTCAGTGAAGGTTTTATGCTCCAGTGTAGGAGAATGCCAGGGTTGGGAGGCTGGAGTGGGTGGGTGGAGAAATTACCCTCATAGAAGCAAGGGAAGGTTAGAAGGGATGTGATAGGGGATTTCTGTAGGGGAAACTGAGAAATGAGATATACATTTTAAATGTAAATATAAATAAAATATCCAATAAGAAAAGAAAAAATATAGAATGATGAAACACATAACCAGTATCTCTATGTTAAAAAGCGGACACATTGTATGATTGTGTCTCTGTCACCTTTTCTGTTTCTTTTAGGCATGGTGACTTAGATTTAATTTAACAATAGTCTGTAATTATATTTGAAAATGGGGTTGTTCCCGAGCTCCCAGGGAATAAACCACTATCCAAAGTGTACACATGGACGAAACCATGACTCCAGCTGCATATGTAGCAGAGGATGGCTTTGTTGGACATCAATGGGTCCTGCCAAACCTCCATGCCCCAGTGTAGGGAATTCTCAGGGCAGGGAGGGGATAGGTGGGTGGGAGAGCACCCTCATAGAAGCAGGAGGAGTGGGGATGGGATAGGGAGTTTACAGAGGTGAAACCAATAAAAGGAGATAACATTTGAAATGTAAATAAAATATATCCAATAAAAAATGGGCATGTGGATGACATTTTTAATCTTTGCAACCATCTATCAACATGATTCCTCTTTTACTGCTGTCATGTGCCCAATATTGTTGCTACTTTTTTGTCACTGGTTCTCTCAAAATCATTTATGTACCATATCTTCCCACATATGTAGTTAAAAGTTAGTTAAACAACTACACTTATTGTTTAAAAAATATGAAAGATATTCAAGCAACTTTATAGTACCACTTACCCCTTTCTCTTCACCCTACCCATTTTGGTCTTGTGAAATATTGATTAGGTGTTTTGGTTTAAATTTTGTGGATTACTATAATTATATTTTGATTTTTTTTAGATTCAGTAAGTTTTGAACATATTTGTTAGTCTCCTTTTTTTCTCATATATATGCATATATATATCAGGTATAATTAATAAAATCAGTGAGGTTTTCCTAAACAGCAATACACTAAACCAAAAAAAAAAAAAATGACCATAAACTTTTGTTACACTTTCTTATCTCTTTTTAAAACTACTTCTTTAGTTCCATTTGGTGAGGATTTTTTATTCGTTTATTTATTATTGATTGTGTGCTTATACATGTGCACTTGTGCCTCTCTCTCTCTCTCTCTCTCTCTCTCTCTCTCTCTCTCTCTCTCTCTCTGTGTGTGTGTGTGTGTGTGTGTATACGTGATGGAGAACAGTTTTTGCTAGTCCATCCTCTCTTCCCTTTGTGTGGATTCCAGGGATTGAACTCAGCTCATGAATTTTGTAGACAAGCACAATTACCTGCTGAGTCACCACAGTAGCTAACTTTAATGTCTATTCCCCACCTTATGTTTCATGCCCCACCTCAGTCTTTATTAATTTACCTTTTAAGTTCCTTATTTGCAAGAGTATTATTTTCCTAATAGTGTGCTAGATACTGTGAGAATTATTGTAGAGCAATTCCATATGAGCTGAGCACACAGTGGAAACTCAGGAACAAGTAGCTAATACGATGGCTGTAGTCTCAATGCATGGCCATGGACAATGTTTTCTCCATTGCATCTACTGAACAAGATTCTTACCTTCTCAACCCCTTTACAAACATGATGTGGAGGAAATCACCCAGGACTCACTCAATGATATTTAAATTCAGTTTTTTTCCTAAATCTTGTAGTCTATAACATATGATGAAGATAATAAATCACATCTGCTTAAATTAGAATATCTCATTCATACCACTTTAGTTATGAACAATACATTTCCAACTCTAGAGGTATACTTAGTTCGGCTTTTCAACCCTATCTTTTATGTGAACAAAGTAAACTATTCATAGAAAAATATTATATTTAATACATACCGTGTCCTTGAGATAAAAAATTGCATTTTATTTCTAAAAAGGCCAATAATTTTAAAATAATCTTTCAGGAGTGTTACAAAAAGTAGGGAATTCTCAGGCAGGGAGAAAGGCCTTTTTTCTCATTTGTACATAGTTTTCATATTGTGAAAAGTGAGATGTAAAGGTTTTACCTTGATGACCTTTGTTAGTTGCAAAGCTATTGTGGGGAAGCTAACAGCATTACTCATATTCACTGTGGCCCTTTTCTCTGCTCAGACTTAGGCCGTGGTGAACATAATGTGGCCAAAGCACAGAGCCATGCATATCTTGAAAGATGGGTTCAGGATTGGGAGCTGGCACACTTTGAGTGACATTATGAATATGGACTTCAGGGTGTGTTAGACTGGAGAAGGAGTTCTTTTCTCTCACTTATTGGTTATATGATCTTAAAACAATATTAATTTTAAAATTGAATGAAATGCTATGTCTCTCAATATCCACTTCTGGGGGTGCCAAAATACCAAGGCTCTTAAATATCTTATACAAAATGATATACTATTTACCTACAAATACACATATTTTTAAAATATTTTAAATATTTTCTATTAATTTATAATGACCAAACAGAATGTATACCATGTAAATAGCTATTATGCAGAATTATATCATTCATTTTTCTAGATTGTTAGTTTTATTCCAATCAATGACTTTATTATGATTATTTGAATCTAAGAATGCTGGATTGAGCCTGTGTACTGAAGGTCAGCTTCCAGGAGAGCTTAGCTTCCACAAAGGAAAAGACAGAGGGGGGGGGGAGAGAGAGAGAGAGAGAGAGAGAGAGAGAGAGAGAGAGGGAGGGAGGGAGGGAGGGGGGAGGGAGGGAGGGAGGGAGGGGGAGGGAGGGAGGGAGGGAGGGGGGAGGGAGGGAGGGAGGGAGAGAGAGAGAGAGAGAGAGGAACAGAGGAAGGAAGGGATGGAGGTATGGAGAGGGAGAATGAAGGAAGCAAATATTGTGGTTGTACTGTTACAGGAACTACTCAGGTATTCTTAATATAAGTTTGATAATGATGGGTAGCTTTTCTTTATTTACTTTTGGTCATAGACAAAAGGTTTATTTGCTCATATTACATCAGTAAAACATACTTAACTTTACAGTAAATAAATAGTAATTATAAAGGATCTAATAGCTTATAGAGAAAACAGCATCTGTGTACATGTTAATGATTATGTTCTAAACAAGGTGAAGCTTGTCAAGATTTTCTTCATTTTCCTCTATATATTTATAAATATCTGTTAATCTTGTCAATGTTTAAATGTTTTATTTTAAAGTGTACATATGTTTATGTATGTATGTACGTCCATGGGCTTGACTTAGAATCTAGGATGTGTCCATTGAGAATCAAGATAAGGAACATACAAATCTAAGTCTTCAGTATTGGCCTTCCGAACTACCCCTTCTGCCTGCCACACTGGATGGTCTTCCTAATTCTTTAGATCCATTTTTCAGCTCAATATGTCTATTATTTATTCTTTATGTGTTTCAAGGCCAAGTTGGACTTACATACTTCTTATTATAGTTAAGTTTAAAGAAAAAATATGTTAATTGGTTATCCTAACATAAACATTTACTTCCACAGTTATATATTTTTTCCAGATTATTTCTGTGCTTGTATTTTTCTTGCTACAAGCATTATAAATCAATTCTCTAATAAAATTAATGACTAATATGCATGCATATGCATATTGCAAAGTATTATTGTTTTTTAATATGCTTAAAAAGAATTAAAAAAATCTTAAGACTATATACTATACATTTCAGTAGTTTAAGAACATCTGTTAACAAGGAGTACTATGTTACGATGTCACTGTGAGCACTATATTACTATAAAAATGTACACAACAGTTTCTTCTTTTCTGTCTTCATTATTTTGCTGGTAAGAAAAATATGAAGTAGTCCATTCTTTCACCAAAACTAAAACAATTTGAGTAAGCCCAGGGCTTAATGATACGGTGGTTTGACAGCAATCTTTAGTGAATTCTGTGGCTTCTTTCAAAGCCTTTCAGGACTCTCATGGAGCAGAAACAGATCTAATACCATTGCAAAGGAATTCTAAGGGTTAAAACTGCAATTAGAAAATCACTGCTTTAGAAGAATATTTTAACAAGAATGGTACATGGAATACTGGGAGAGAAGAAAGGAAAGAAGACATGTTGTAATTATAATTAAAAATAGATAAGCAGTATAAAGGTTATCTATGTGTACCCTCTGTTGTAATAACAAATATGGATGAATTTATAAACTAAATTAGTTTTCTGCATTATAGTCATACCTTACATCCGTACTGAATTCCAGAGCAATTGTGGCATAATTTTAACTGAAAAATTAGATTACTTTTAAAATAGCTTTTTATAAATTTTCAAGTAACTGAGTTGTGTTGATCAGACAGCTTCTGTTAACTAAAATACCATTTGCTAGGTTCCAAGTTGATTTAACCTCATTAAATATTATTTTTAAATCATCTTCTGTATTTGAGTCCTTATTTGGGTATTCTGTTACCTTACCGGGAGATTTTCCTATTTTATCAAACCATGAAAAAAAAAATGACTTCCTACTTGGCTAATAACATGTTATTAGAGGCAATTTTCATGTAAAAGAAAATCTGTAAAAGAAAATATAATTGCCTATAAAAGGAAATTTTCATATTTAATGAGGATCTTCTTATACTTCTGAAACTTTAAAAAATGATAAAATGAATTAATATTCTTACAGATCACTCTGAATTTTTGCCATCACAGTTGCACTAAGCCATTAGAACTTAATAGCTTCCCCCACATCATGTTTTGTTGCCATGGGCATCTTCTGTGATTCTCCTCATCAATATTCGCTCAGTGTGTGGGGACAAGGAGCTGAGTGACCCTGAGGGAAAGAGGCGACCTGGTGAGCTCTTCAGTCCTTGGAGCACCTGTTATCCATAGATTTCAAAGCACTTAATCCGGTTTGATGGTCCTGTGAGTTAAGAAGTGCTTTGCTACTAGGCTGTGAACTTGTCATTGGTCTCCAGTAGATTATTGGAAAATATAACCCCTGGGCTATTTTCTTGACTCCTAGGTCAATGTTCAGCTCAAGAGACAACACTTTTAAAGGCTTGGCTGACAGGGGGATTGGGTGCTGATAGCTAACATTGCTGGCAATTGATCTTCTCATTTCCTGTTTACAAGTACAAACCTTCCTTGCAAAATTAAACATCCTATACTACAGGATCTTTGCGGATGGAGAATTATGGTCTTTCATAGTTACCAGAATAATTTAAGGGGCATATGATTGTGCCATAAAGAATGGAAGTCCAAGAAAAGAACAAAAAGCCTTCTGATAAGTTATAATTTAGAAGAGCTGTACTAAGAGGTAGTCACTTGTGAGACATTTATAGACTTTGGCTTTGTAATGGATCTTTAGAATTGACCATGTTTATTAGTGAATGAGAATTCATTTTCCTGTGTTGAATGAGCATTTCCTGGCAGGCATTGCGCCTGGGTACAATGAGCTTCAGTTGGAGGGCTTTTGCGTTCCCTTCCCACTGAGTTGAAAGCGTTCTTATAGTCTCTCAAGAGTGTTTCTTCCCCCATTGAGGTTAGCTTTGTTGAAAATTGCTTTCTCTCCTCTTGATTATTGAATCGGTTACTATATTGAGTTCTTCAATACTTTATAAAGTGTTTTTAAAATTAAATATGAGTATGATTTTTCCTTATATTTTCATGTCTATACAGAACTCAGTGTGAATGAACCAGGTTTTGAAGATAGATGTTAGTTAACTGACTTTTATCTTTTCCCTACAATATCTACAGCAATAACATCACCATTATCACATCTTTCCTTCCAAAGTTAACTTTACATTTCAGAAGCCAAAGTCATCCCCATATCTTCTTTGAGTATAGGCAGATTCAGAGTACTGTAGTCTTTTGGACCAAATATTTTGTACAATTCTCAAACAGCCCCATGTCCTGTAGGGTTACACTTCTTTTCTTTGTTTTTTATTATTAACATTAATATGTCATTGTAATATTTTACATCTTTTAAGTTGATGTGTAACTACAGATATGAAACCATGTGCACTCTGCCATTCCACGTTCTAAATTCAAACTGTCAAGACAATATTAGCTCCAGAACTTGTGGTGCACTTCTATCTCCTATTTTCCTGATTCAGAACAATACTGTTCACTGTGAAAACGTGGACAAAATGCACCATAACTGCTGACTAATACATTTGTCATCATGGACTTTCCTGGTAAATTTTCTGTCTTCTCAAAACAATTACATGTACTCATTAGATCATAAATTTAAAACAACAATCTTAAAAATATATCTCTCTACTTCTATGTGTCCACCCAGTTTCTAAGAGTTTTTTTTCTGTAAATGAAGACCAAGGTTATTATTGTCTTAAAAGGTTTGATCTATCTTGTGTTTGGTGTAGAGTAGTCTTGTCTTACTATTACTGATTCATCTTCAAAAATTTGTTGAACTCTTATGTGTCACAACTTTTTTTTTTTCTAAGAGTTTGGGTTGAGAGAGACATTGATTAAACAGTCACTTGACTAAATAGAATTCTACTGCCAGGAATGATAGTATAATCTGTAATCCTAGGATTTAGGAGCAGAGGTAAGACATGTAGGAAGGAAGATTGTGATTTCAAGGCCAGTCTGGGCTACATAGTAAGACCAAATATGGAAACAAAAGCACGCATATGCAATTTTATGTTATGAAACTGATTAAAACAGTGAAATTTAGTTAATGTAAAGTAATGTGTAAATTTGGCATCTGGTTTGCTTTGGAGTCAATTCTTAGTTTTTAACGAGGAAGAGACTTTTGATGAGAGATGGAGAGACTGATGGGATTAATCATTTAGGAGTGAGGATGGACAAACAAAGGGGATTTTCCCTCCACTATATTCTTTCATCCTACAGTAGTATGTGAATGAAGTAGAGGCTGGGCTTTCTCTGATTTGAAGACAATATGGGTTTGAAAATGTCATGTGGAGACGAGCAAAGTTGCCTATCAATGAGTTCACTATCTTCCTTTCTCGCTCCCAGGCCATCTTAGTGGCTGGTCTTGGTTTGGGGTTGTCCCACACATAAGGCAAGAAGATGGTGGCTGGAAAGGACACGAAAAAATCTCTGGAGTCGATCAACTCTAGAGTCCAGCTTGTTATGAAAAGTGGAAAGTACGTGCTGGGGTACAAACAGACTCTGAAGACGATCAGACAAGGCACAGCAAAGTTGGTTGTCCTCGCCAACAACTGCCCGGCTTTGAGGAAATCTGAAATAGAATAGTACGCCATGTTGGCTAACACTGGTGTCTATTGGTACAGTGGCAATAATAGTGAATTGGACACAGCGTGTGGAAAAATACTACAGAGCATACACACTGGCTGTCACTGACCCAAGTGATTCTGATATTATTAGAAGCCACAAGAGACTGGTGACAAGTAAACAAAGTTTTCCCTTAATAAAACTTTGCCAGAGCTGCTTTTGAAAAAAAAAAAAAGAAAAAAAACTGAGTTCACTATAATTGCAGATCAGGAATCAACTTACCATCACTATTGGCAATTGGATTTAGGAGTCAATATTTGCTTGTGTGTGTGTGTGTGTGTGTGCATGTGTGTGCATGAACATTTATATGTACATGTATGTGTGAAGACTAAATGTCAGTTGTCTTCCTCTACCAACCTCCACTTTACTTTTGGAGACAGGTCTCTCACTGACCTTGGAGCTCCCTAGGCTGCTTAACCAGCAAACACAGTGATCTGTATCTGTATCTCCTCTGTGCTAGGGTTATGAGCAAAAGCTACCACATGGTACTGCATCTCACTTTCTATGTGGATTCTGGAAATGGACTTGCCTCCTCATGGCTACCTGACAAGCCCTTACCAATAACAGTTTCTCCACAGCCCCCCACTGTTGGGCTTTAATAGTTAACAGGGCCCAGTTAGTTGCCTGGGGCATTCAAATTGTGATTTATTTAAGTAAATCAAATGCCAAAGCAGTGAGGGAAAGTATTTATGTTATGAATCCAGTGGTTACAATCCTTTTATTTGAAAGTGTGTCTCTGGGTAGAAAAATGAATGAGCCATTGAAGTTACAAATTAAAGATTAGAAAACCCAACAAATTTGTGCTTTGAATTGTGAAGATTTTAAGGTATACATGGTGTGGATAGATAATAGTAAAAATAGTAAAAGATGAAAGTAACTGAGAAAAACAAAAGCAGAATCCTTACATAATAAAGGGCCAGCTTGAGCAGGTTGGGAAATTGCAAACTCCCAGGTTTGGGAAATAATAAAGTCAAGGATCAGGCTAGAGGACAAACAGGCGTCTAGAAAAGCTGAGGGCCTGGGTTCGGGATGCACAGTACCTGTGGCTTTAACAATCTGCCAGGGTGATTGAAGAAATTGTTCCGAGGGAAAATGTGAACTAAGTGCCAAGATTTTCAACAAATGTACCAGCTGGGGAGCTAGGCTCTTGACAGACGTGATTGTAAGATGAGGAGTGGAATAGATCAGGCTCAAGAAAGCAGAGTTTCCTTATAACAGCATAAGGAAAAGATTGTCTGCAGATATTGACAGGAACAGTTCATAAAGGGAATAGCAATTTTGTAATTCTTGCTTTTTTAAAAAAGTATGGTTTTCATGATTTTCTCATAATTTGTCATTAAAATACATTCTTTTGATTTTCACATAATTAAAGGTGGAATGTCAGTTTTGGCTTAAGGCCTGAAATGTCCTTTTAAAACTTGCCTGCCTTTTGAAATTTTAGTATTATAGAAAGAGATTTATGTATATATGCACACATATATATTTTCTGTAGGTAGAAAAACCTTCAAATAACGTCAAACCATATCAGGTTTTTGAAAGCACACTAAAACCTGCAACCAGTTAAAGATGAAGAAAGCATGTTAAGATCTATATTGCTAACACTGAACTTTAGATTTAGGGACCCAGAAGCTGAGACAGGAGGATTAAAAGTATGAGGTCTTAGCTACGTAGAAACTCCCTCTGTTCCTAAAACAAAACCCACCTATAGGAATATGTGATACTTAGAATGCTTTTGAAAATATAAAGATTACAATAAACTACATTCTCTATTTTCCTATCTTAGCAAGGTAGGTTGAGCATCCATTACATGAATACTAACTTCTTTGCTTTCGAAGCCAATAAGGGAATTACCTGAAATGACGGACTGAAATTGTCTGCTTTCTGGAAAACATCAAGATCAAGGTTACTATGGTGATCTGTCTTTCTGTATAGTCAATGTGACAGCATGGGCACTTGCCAATGCTTAAACTTTGTTTTGCCTAGTATAAAAATGCTCTTAAGAAATTTAGTTGTCTTTCTTATTAAATAGTAATAACGGGACTCCTCTATACCTATTCTAATTATTTAACTTTAAAATGTGTATATTATAGTTACATTTGTGATTCTAAAACTGAAATCCATGTTAAGAAGGTACAGAATAATGCTTGCTGTTTCTTAAAACCTAGGTTCTGGCTAGAAGCTATAATCTTTTCCTGAAAGCACAGGCAGGTGAAGAAATGTATATACATTTTTATTCTAACCTAAGAGAGACTCAAGCTGTAGTATAGTTTTAATTTTAAGAAGAATCATTCTTATTGTAAATCTTAGTTTTATTCCACAGAGTAAAAGAGAAAAACAGGCATTGCATACATCTAAAAAACTAGTCTTATAAATAATTAATGCCTTAAAATATGTCCAAAATTCGAGGGAATTCATATATTGCTTTCCTCAGATATATTTTGTTGATGCATAAAAGAAGACTGTACTAATAAATGTCTCTTGAATTACACATGGTGTAAGGAAATGAAAGCCTTTGGGTTGTGAATCTTGGATTTAAAGAGGCAATCATCAAATATTTAACATGAAAATGCAGTAACACATGCTAGCTGTCATGTGTGAGTTTGCTGAATGTTGTGACAAGGATTTTTAAACATTCATAGTTGGACTATTTTTATGAAAATATTCATTAGTTCAAACAGACATTCATATCTGGCAGACTATGATTTTAATCTTAGTATCTGGGTTGTTGAAACACTGGTAAAACCATGAAAACAATGGGTGAAATATATAGCAATAATGTTTAAATTATATATGACACAAATATCTGTATATTGTCATATTTTGTGTTGAATTTAATGCATAAATCAGATTTTTATTTTTCAGATGTTGCCGAGAGTCACAAAATATGACAAATAAGAAGAGGCTTGTATAGATTATCTTATTCAATAAATCTGAGTGTTTATTTTATGTGAATTATTTTTCTGCTGATAAAATTATAATCTGTTATTAAACTATCTTCACATGATGATTAAAAATCACCCTATATTTTCCTTAAAAACATTACAAAATGTACCACAGCCCTTAATATTTATATAAGGAAGATTTACTACCAGATTACTTTTGAAAATGAAAGTAGTACTGATTTCTATAATAAGTTTTATAATAGTGACACATTGCAGTTCTGCAACCACTGATCTCACTTTCTGTAGAACTCTATGCATTTCAGCAGCATTTCAGCTTTTGAAGGTTAAAGAATGAGTTTTTTAAAGCTGGTTATGTGTAATTTGTAGGAAATACACTTTTGAATTGAAAGGTATATGCTGTTGTGAGACATCTGGCTTATTTTCAGCTTCTGGCTGTCACAAATAAGGCCACTATGAACATAGCAGAACACATGCCCCTATGGCATGATGGGGTGTCTTTTTGGGTATATTCTCAAGAGTAGTGTTACTAGGTCTTTAGGTAGATCTATTTCCAGGTGTCTGAGGAACTTCCAAATTGATTTCCAGAGTGGTTGTACCATTTTGCAATCCCAACAGCAACAGAGGAGTGTTCCTCTTCCTCCACAACCTCAGCGACATGTGCTGTCACCCAAGGTTTTGATCTGAGCCATTATGATTGGTCTAAGGTGGAATCTCCAGATTGTTTTGATTTGCATTTCTCTGATCACTAAGGACTTTGAACATTTCTTTAGGTGCTTCTCGGATATTCAAGATTTCTCTGTTGTGAATTCTATTCCCCATGGGTTTTTGTTTGTTTGTTTGTTTGTTTGTTTTTCGTTTTTTTAATTGGGTTGTTTGGTTTTTTGGTGTTTTGCTTGGATATTAGCCTTCTATCAGATTTTAAGGTAGGAAAGTTTTTTTTTTTTTTTTTTTTTTTTTTCCCAGTCCGTAGGTTGCTGTGATTCACTTACACAATGAAATACTATTCAGCTATTAAGAATGAGACATCCTAAGTTTTGCAGGCAAATGAATGGAACTAGAAAATATCATCCTGAGCGAGGTAACTCAGACCCCAAAGGACATGCACAGTATGTACTCACTAATATGTGGATAGTACAGAATACCTAAGATACAGTTTATATAACTCTAAATGGTCAACAAGCTGAAGGGCCCAAGTGAAGACATGCTGGTTCCCATTGAGAGGGAGAAGAAAGCATCTATAAGGGTAGAGGGAGGGAAGGATCTGGAAGGGAAATGAGACAGGGTGTTGAGGGGAATATTAGCTGCTATTGGGTGTGGGTATTGACTGAAGCCCTGAGGCCCAACAGAAAGAATGGAAAGAGGCAACCTTAGGAAGAAGGAGGTTGGGAGGAACCTCTAAAATATATCAGAGACCTGGGAGGTTAAAGATTCTCAGGACTCAAAGGGGGAACCCTAGATGAAATACTCTACAGTGGGGAGAGCAAACTTCTAGAGCCTACCTCCAGCAGAAAAAAAAAAAAAAAAAAAGGCATCAACTGAGGGATGGGATTGCCACCCTACAGTCTAAACTCTGCCCCATAACTGTTCCTGTCTGAAAGAACTGCAGGGACAAAAATAGAGAAGACCCTGAGGAAAAGGAGGTCCAGTGACAGGCCCAAATTGGGGTTCAGCTCAAGGGGAGGCCCCAAGGTCTGACACTATTACTGAGCTATGGAGGGCTTATAAAAAGGGACCTATCATGAAAGACTTTGGAAAGGTCCAACAAGCACCTGAAGGAGTCAGATGCAGATATCTGCACCCACCCAACCAACAAACAGAAGATGCTGACCCCTATAGTTAAATTAAAGAAAAGCTGGAGAAAGATGAGGATAAGGGGAGCAGTCTCAATTAACCTGGACCCCTGAGATCTCTCAGACACTGGATCACCATCCAGGCACCATACACCAGCTGATATGAGGCCCCCAACAAATAGAGCAGATGACTATTGGGTCTGGGTTCAGTCAGAGAAGATGCCCATAACCCAGAAGAGACTGGAGGCCCCAGGGATTTTAGAAGTCTGGTGGGTGGGTGGGGAGGATACATCCTCATGGAGACAGTGGGGGCAGGGAGAAGGTATGGGATATGGAACAATTAGAGGGCAGACCAGGAGGGGTCATGGAATAAACTCTGGAGTGTAAAAATAAATAATTAAAGAATGAAAAAAAGAAAGGCATTGTAAAATCTAAAAAAAAAAAAAAATGTTAAATTACTTCTCTTAGTAAACTCAGCTCTCTTTACTGGGGATTACAAGGGTTATATAAACTTTAAGGAGTGGGTAGTGTTTTTCAAGAACAGTGTACATTATTGGCTGGGGTTGAGGTACTAGGAATGTTTACTTACATTATGAGGGATCCCAGTAACTTAAATCTGTAATTTAGCTAAGAGGCTATATGAATTACACAAGAAGGATTGTGATGTGTGTGTGTGTGTGTATGTGTGTGTGTGTGTGTGTGTTGAGCATGAAGTTTGAGAATAGGAGATTAGGGAGGGAACAATCATTTTCCTGCCAGCGTCAAGCTGAGATCTTGGTTTCAAGATGGGTTTTTCTGGGTTTGGATTCTTCTTGACATTGCCTTGGTTCCACTTGCCCAACAGTGGGGATCTTTAGGCCCTCAGTGACCAACAACTGAAGAAGAGGTAGTGCATACCTAACATTGGACTTTTTAACTGAAAGTCTGTTTGTGAGAAACACTGTCCACCCCAACTACTAGATAATTCCATTAAATTCATTTTACATATGTATATGTGTATGTGTATATATTTTAGGAATCTGCTACAATACTGCTCCCAGGTGGCTTTTTTCCAAGTTCACTGTTGCTAGTTGTCCCACTCCATTCTTCTCTTTCTACATGGACCTTCTCTCTCCTATCTCATTTAACCTCTTATTCTATTACTCCCCTTTCTCTTTCACACTATCTGTGTTCTATCCTTCATCACAGGAAAGCTCTCCTTAGGGCAGTCTCCTAGTTCCTTGAAGTCTAGGGTCATTTAAATGTAAATAGATTTATCTAAGGATTTTAATTTAGCAAATAAGAGGAAACATCCAATGTTTGTCTGTCCAGATCTGGGTGACTTCAGTGAGAATGATTATTTTTAGCTCTACCCATTTACCTGTTAATTTGAGGTTTCCTTATAGATTAATAATATTTACTGTGTAAATACACCACATTTTTTATTATCAATTCATCAGTTGAAGGTCATACAGTCTGTTACCATTTCCAGGTTTTTGGGAATAGAAAAAGAAGGAAAATGGGAGAGCAGATAAGATAAAATGTCCTTGGGAACTGTGTCCAGTAGTCATAGAGCTACATCATACAACATAGCTATTTTAAGAAATTTGAGGAAGCTCCTCAGGGATTCCCACAGTAGTTACATCAGTGCCCACCCCCAACAATAGTGAATATGTGTTCATATCCCCCACATTCTCACCAGCACTTGTTACAAATTCTTGTTGCTTTATCCATTTTCTGACTGGGTAAGATGAAATCTCAAGGTAGTTTTGATGTGCACTTTTTTGACAATTAAGGGCAGGACATTTTTGATGAGTGTTTGTCATTCGTTGTGTTTCATTGTTGGAGAACTCTGTCTTTAGTTCCAAGTCCTAATTTTCAATTGAATTGTTTGATTGTTTGGTTGATTGCTGGTTGTTGTTGTATTTAGCCCTTCTGACTGGTGTGAAGTGGAATCTCAGGGTTGCTTTGATTTTCATTTCTCTGATGACTAAGGATGTTGAATATTTTCTTAGGTGCTTCTTGGCCATTTGAGTTTCATAAGTTGAGAATTCTTTATTTCACACTGTTTACCATTTTTAATAGGGTTACTATGTTTTCTGGAGTCTAACTTCTTGAGATTTTTGGATATATTGGATATTAGTCCTCTATCAGATGTAGGATTGGTAAATATCTTTTCCCAATCTGTTGGTTGCTGTTTTGTCCTATTGAGAGTGTCTTTTGCTTCACAGAAGGTTTTTAATTATATGAGGCCCAATTTGTTGATTCTTGATCTTAAATCATAAGCCATTAGTGTTTTGTTAACAAAATTTTTCCCTATGCTCATGTTTTTTAGGTTTTCTCCCAGTTTCTCTTGAATTAGGTTCAGTGTACTGGTTTTATGGGGGAGGTCCTTGATCCACTTGGACTTGAGCTTTGTACAGGGAGATAAGAATTTATCAATTTGCATTCTTCTGCATGCCACTTGTTAAAGAGGCTGTCCTCTTTCCACTGGATAGTTTTAGATTTGTGTCAAAGATCAAGTGATCACAGGTGTTTGATTTCATTTCTGGGTTTTCAATTCTATTCTATTGATCTACCTGCCTGTCTCTGTACCAATACCATGCAGTTTTTATCACTATTTATCACTATTTATCCTGGCATTTTTTGTTATTCCAAATAAATTTGAGAATTTCTTCTTCTAAATCTATAAACAATTGATTTTGAATTTTGATTGGGATTTCATTGAATCTGTAGTTTTCTTTTGGCGAGATGACCACTTTTACTGTAATACAGAGTTGTAATGTTTCAGAGCACATTATGAACTACTTTTGCTTTAAGGAGTTTCTAACTTTCTTGGTTGTATAACTGTTTTCTTGAAATATGTTAGTTTAGCTCAATATTTTGCATATTACTATAAAATTCAAATCAAATACCCTGTACCTAAAATGTAAAGAACATATATGGTTAACAAATTTGATTAAATTTCTGGATTGTTTACAAATTGTAGCACAATAAAATTACTTCTAACCTATATAGAGAAATATAGGATATGAATTCTTCAAGATATTATAGTGAAAAGTATTAAATACCACTGCATCTGTCACTAGTAAAACAAAGCCTCAGTTTAATTTGGTTATGGAGAGACGGAAAGTAAACATCTATCTTAAGGCTGTAGACAGACACTAACATTGTGTAAATGTAGAAAAAGTAAAAAAGGGAAAGGCATTAACTTTCAAGCTCACTCTGCTGAGTTTATTCTGGTTCTCTTTTATGTACAATGAAGCTTCCATGGTCATGAGCCCTTTGACAAAAGAAAGCCCTGGTTTTCAATATTAATGTGCAAGCAAGTCTTCTGAAATCTCTAGGAGCAATGGCCAAACTTCTAAACCAATCTGTTGTTTAGGCCAGAAGACCTGAAGAAGTAATAGGCACACAGCCATGTACTTTGATATGTGGGTATGGATTCTGTCACCCCCCCCCCCAAAATATGCCAATAGTACATTTGGAAATGTGCATGTGTCTGAAGAATAAATATCACATATTCTTTTTCATATACAGTTCCTAGCTTCTAATTGTTAATTATGTATTTCTAGGAAGAAGTACATGTGAATACTGAAGGAGCAAGTAAGAGAAACAGTTCAATGAGAGAAATAGGAGACCAGGGCTTTAGAGGAAAGTGGGAACAACACCAGAGCATTCAAGTATAAAAGAGGAAGTGGGGTTTATAGGGCAAAGGTACAGCTGCAAGGAGTAGGGGAAATGTTTGGTAGGTAGCTAGAGAAGATGAATCAATCAAAAGAAGCATATATAAAAATGTCATAAGTACATAGTACTACCTGAAGACACAGTAATTGCACTTCTGGGCATATACCCAAAAGATGCTACAAAATACAATAAGGAAACATGCTCCCCCATGTTTATAGCAGCCTCAATTATAATTACCCAGTTGACTATTATAAGAACCCAGATGTCCTTCAGTAGATAAATGGATACAAAAATTGCGGTATTATTTACACAATGGAGTACTACTCAGCTATCAGAAACAGTGACCTTATGAAATTCCTAGAAAAATGAATGTATCTAGAGAATATCATCCTAAGTGAGATAATGCACTCACAAAAGAACAGATATAATATGTAGTTACTTATAATTGGATACTAGCCCCAGAAAGATCTGAACACCCCAGAAACAACTCACAGACCATATGAAGCTCAAAAAAAAAAGAAAAAAAAAAAAAGAAAAAAAAAGAAAAGAAAAGAAAAAGAAAAAGATAAAAAAGAAAAAAGAAAGGCCAAAGAGTGGAAGCCTTAGCCCTTCTTCGAAAACAAAACAAAACAAAACAAAACAAAACAATAAGTGTATAGCACGCTCTCAGAGTGGGGTACACCTAGACCTTAAGTCATTAATAATTCAAGAGCTAAGAAGATAGCCTTGTGGCAAGTTTTGGTATTTAAAAATAATTATGCGTAGTCTATACACTCCAAGAAAACTTTGACTATTTTAATGTTACATATTGTTTTACATGTACTTTATGCTTATTGTAACTAGTAAGATTTTAATGCATACTATCAAACCTTTAAAAAAAATCAAATACTGACAAAAATATATTTATATAGTTTTATGTGAAAATGCCTTTAAAAATCTGTACATGTATTTCTGTTTTTTTAAGTAAAGTTGTAAGAAAAAAGTGTTATGAAAGTTTGAGAGAAAACACAAATATGAGAAAACAAAAGAAAAGATGTTAAACAAAAAAAGATGTCATAACAAAAGATGTTAATCTGCAAACTAATTTGAAATGGATAATAGTACATAGACTTTGTCCCCATACTTTCTTTCTAATGTTTTCTAAGTGATCAGAAGCAGAGATTTCTCATTTGGCAAGCACCCTTTGGAGATATCTAATGCCAAATTCTCCTCTTTAAGAATCTTTTCCTCTTATCTCGATGCCTACATAACCCATTGTGTAATAGTTTATTCCAAGATGAAAACAATCTATCCTGTAGGAAAGCTCCTTAAGCACGACAGTTATATTACTCAAAATAGCTTCTAGAAACCAATTGGATTCACTAGGTACCTCCCTCCCAGAGTATACATGGCAAGCTGAAAGTCACCACCAAACAAGCCAAGTTGCAAAGAACGTGTGTAGAAGTGAGCTTTGATGATGCAGGACTCTTTGACTTATTTCTGTCCTGTAACTCCTCACAAATATTCATATAAGGAAACTCAATAAAACCAGTGTTTTATCAAGTTGGACTTTGATTGTATCAGACTTGGGTATAGGTTTATATTAAGGCAATACATGATTGGACAGGAGAGAGATAGGTAGCAAAGGTCTAGGAAAGTAGAAAAGAAGGAGATAGGCAGAGATTCCAAAGGAAAGATGAAAGTCTATGTGTATGTTCCTCTCTGTGCATCTCTAGCTTAATAAGGTTGTCATGATTATTTCTAAGGTTTCTGTGCATGTATTTTATGTCATATAAGAGGCCAGTTAATATCTTTGTCCATTGATTGTACGCTTATTGTGTAGAGGTTTGTAGATTGAGAATTTAACATATAAACCTGTTTGATAAGTTAATGGTTGTGGAGTCATATTTTATCAGGCTGTGAAGAACATGAGCTAAGATCTTGGCTGGTAGAGAAGCAGCTGGTTGCCTGCGACTCTCCATGGAAACTGGTAGCCAGACTAAAAGAGAGAGAGCTGAGAGAGGGTGAAGTTGAGACCACTTGGTAGAGAAAGACAGTGTGCTGACGCAAGTGTGGGATGAAAGAATTTCATTTTTTAAATATTGACCACAACACTTGGGTTTGTTGTGAACCCCATATCAGGGGTGAGTAGACCTGTATGTTATGACTCCCCATATCTACTAGTCAACTTTTCTTTTTTCCTCAGGTCTTTAGGCTGTTATTTGTGAACACTGTGGCAGCATACCTACTAGTCTGCCCTTTCTTTTCCTATGCTTTCTTTCACATTTTCTGATTTGGTTCAGACCATACACCTGCTGAATGATTTGCAAGAACTATCTTTTGTAAACTGTCTTAAAGCTATGTCTTTTATTCAAATTGAAAATAAATTATTTTCTTACAGAATTGATTCCATTTTAAGTTTCCCTTCTCTCTACTACTATTTCTTCCCCACATCTCACATTCAAATTCACTGCCTTTCTGTCTTTCATTAAGAGTGAACAGGCTTCTAAGGAATAACAACCAGGTATGACAAAAGAACATATAATAAGATAACACAAAAACTTTTATATTGAAATTGGACATAGCAACTCAACAAGAGGAAAAGTGTTCTGAAGTAGGCAAAAGAAATAGACTCTCTTGTTAGCATAGTCAAGAGTCCTATCATATTACTAAGCTAATAGCTATAATATATGCACAGAGGATCTGGTATTGCCCTATATAGGCAGCATACTTGGTACTTCATTCTCTGTGGGATCATATTCACTTTGCTTAGTTGATTAAAAGGTAATTTTTCTTCTGGTTTCCTTTATCTCCTCTAACTGTTAAAATTTTTCTGCATTCTCATTCACAAAATCTTCTGAGCTCCGATGTTTTGATGGAGACCCCCAATTTAGACTCGTTTTCCATAAAGTCTGGCAGAAACATTTGTTCCCATCTATTGTGGAGTAAATATCTCTGATCATTCCTTGATAAAAAACTGATCTACAAGTACAGCAAAATATCACAAAGAATCATCTTATTGATATTTTAAACTAGATCAGTCTTGTTTGCTTTTACCCTATGTTTCTGGGATCTCTCATCTCTGGTTCTTTTGTCAGGTTTGAGTTCCTTCTCATGGAGTCAAATCTGACATTGTAGGGCTACTCTCATAAGCTCTATGCTACCATTACCCTAGAATACTTTGCAGACAGTATTAATCATTGAACAAAGGTCAATCTTGTTTGGTTAGTATTCAGTTTCCCTTTTGGTAGCCTGAAGAGTATCTTCCCTCATCAAGAAATCTAGAACGTAAGCGCAAGGACTCCATGTAAGCACCAACTCTACTTCTTCACATTCAGTGAGTTTTGTGTATATTGTCCACTTTAATGAGTCTTTGCTATTACTTTCAGAAAACAACACTTTGACTTATCATCAGCCTGAGTTGTTTGGGACTCTCTTGACCAACAGCTTAATAGAATGCAACCCTGACACACCTTTGAAATTCTTGCAAGGCTATAAGAGATACCTAGCTAACATTTTATATCCTCATTATCAGGAGTCCTCAGTAGGACCACCTTCATATGTTCAAGGAAGTTTCCACTGAACTAGGTTTCCACAGCAGTCTACAAATATCCCCAGTTCCTGTCAAGCACTTTCGGAAATCCCTCCCTCTATTCTTCCACCTGATCCCTTCCATTCTCATGAACTCACCTCAGTCTACCCCTAAAATCTCTTCTATTTCCCCTTTCCAGGGAGACTCATACATCCTCCTCCTCTTTACCTCACCTTTATGAGTCTGCAGATCATAATTTTTACCTTTATCTTTTATTTATCTGACTATGATTTTTGCTTTCCTCTCTTTTAGACTGTACTGTTAACCCACAGTATTCCATCTTATTTTTATGTAGGCTTTTCTTTGTTTTTGAATATCTAAACCTCACACATAATTATGTAGCTTTCATAATATAATAATTTTAATTAATGAAAAAAATTAAACTTACAGTGAGTTAAATTATGTCAGGCATCTTCTCATGCATCAAATAGGAAATAGGTATTGTCTATATCGCATCATAGTTTCTTTTAAAGTTATTTCAATAAGTAAAATAAAAAGATAAATGAAGACAATGTTGCCTATTTTCCAGTTTCCTCCCAGTTCTCTTTCCTTCCTTATAATTTTCCTCCTTGTTGACATGTGTGTTTGATAGTGATTTGTGTGTACATATTTGATTAGGTGATACACATGTACTTAGGATTTCTATTGCTGCAATGAAACACCATGACCAAAAAGCAAGTTGGGGAGGACAAGATTTATTTAATTTCTAATATTTTATTGGATATTCTCTCTATTTACAATTCAGGTGTTATCCCCTTTCCAGCAATCCCATACACCTCCCCCTCCCATTGCATTCACGAAGGTGCTCCCTCTCCCAACCTCCCTCTCCTATCTCAGCATTCCTCTACACCGGGAAAGTGACCCTTTGCTGCACCAAAGTCCTGTCCTTTCATAGCTTATATTTTCCACATTGCTGTTTATTATTAAAGAAAGTTGGTACAGAAACTCAAGCAGGGCAAGAACTTGGAGGCAGGAGCTGATGCAGAGCTCATGGAGAGGGGCTGCTTACTGGTTTGCTTCACATGGCTTACTCAGCATGCTTTCCTATAGAACACAAGACCACCAGCCCAGAAAAGGTACTATCTACACTGGGTTGGGCCCTCTCCATTGATCATTTATTGAGAAAATGGCATGTAGCTTAATCTCATGGATGCATTTCCTCAGTTGAGGCTCCTTCCCCTTTGATGACTTCAGATTGTGCCATGTTGATACAAAACTTGCCAGTATGACATTAGCCTTAAGTATTAGTTTCCTTTTTTTTTTAAAAAAAAGTATATAAGTGATATATAATGGAATAAAAATTTCATACAGTATCTCAGATTATAATTTTGAGATTTATAGATTATATTTTAATAATAATTTTAATTTTTCTGTTCTTTTTATTATGTGTATGTTTGTGGTGTGTGTGTATGTGTATGTGTGTTTGTGTGTGTATCACACATGTACCATGGAGTATACATGGAAATCAGAAAATAACTGAAGTGAATTAAGTCAGTTCTATTTTTCCTCAATCTTGGTTCAAGGAATCAAAATTACCTCTTGATTCTTGGTTGCAAAGGCCAGTAACTTATATGCCATTTTTTGTGGCCCTAACTTCTTTGGAAAAATTAAGTTTTAAAAATCAGAGAGGCTTCATTTACTTCCAAAATCCTTAATATCTCCTTATTAGCAAGACTGTACGTGAAGAAATAACACTATGATAATGTGGTATCAGTATTAACAAATATATTTTTAGAGGACTTTCCTTCACATTTGCAAAACATATGAACAATTGATTATTGTCTATATGTTGCATATTGCTCTTTAAATTCTATGAAGATGTTCTTATTGTAAATAAAGACCTAAGACAATGAAAACCAAATTGACACCAAGATAGAAGTTGGAGTAGGTGGGTAGAATGTATAACCTAATAAATGATCTCAATTTCAGTAATTACAAGGGTTCTTTGACTTCTTTTCTTTGTATCTCATTGAAGGCCCATCTGAGTGTGTGTAAAGAAATAAAGACAATGTATTTAATTGCAGTAGCCTGTTTGGATGTACATGTGTATGCACACATACACACAGACACTGAGTGTGCACACTATTTCAGCAGTGGGAAAAGAGTGAGCTCAAGTCTAGTAAGCAACTGACCCACCCTGAGCAGTATGTATGTATGTATACATGGAGTGTTTCATAAACCACAGGGATTTTATGCTAATTCAGTGCTCATCACTTAGTCAAACCAATTAATATATTAATTTTACAGAAAACTTTAGTAAATTCTGGGACTAGTATCGCTTGTCAAGGACACAGGTTTCTAGACAAACTTCAAAATGGATCTCTTTAAAAAAAATTCATCAACCCTTTTCTGTTTATCCACATAATAACTCTGTCAGCAGAACAGTATCTTCCAGTTGAATGCGGTGCTGCCTGCTTAGGTAAGGTTGGGGGCAGGAGACTTACAGTTTGATTCCTCACATGTCTACTTCCGTCTCAGTATTCAATGGCCTCAGTACAACACCACAGGCCTTTTGGAAGGCATAGTTGTTTGTTGCTGGGTATCCTGAGATGTTTGGGATGTTTGACACAGAATCCCTCTCCCCTCCCATTTTTAATTGGTGGATGCCAGTAACACCTCCTCAGCCTGGTTATGACCATCAAATTCACCACATCCTCTCTTGCAGTGAATGCCTCCTGCAAGTGGGGCATTTTCCCAGATGAGAGCCACAGACCCAGATGATAGCATCCTCTGCCGTCGCTGCACTTACTCTTATGTGTCTGCTCCAAGTTTCTGTTTGTTAAATGCTTTATGTAAGCTTTGGTCATGTTGCCGTCTATTAACTTGGGTTACAAATAAAAATGACACCTATACAAACACACACACATAAATGTGTGTTTTAATGATGTTTCATTGGAAGTTAAAGAGAAAGAGAAGTCGATTTTTATAATCCAAAATCCCATTTTAAAAAAAAATTAACTTCTTTATTTGTTGCTTTTTATATTTCTCTTTAAATTTCTGAGCAAGGAACAATAGTTAGTAGATTTATTTACAAATGTAAGTCTTTGCTTTGTTTTATTAAAATGAGTGATGCCAGGAAAGAATAGACGCCAAAGGCTGAGAAGCTGCTATAAAATTGTGAAAGCATATATATATATATATATTTATATGCTCTCTCTCTCTCTCTCTCTCTCTCTGTGTGTGTGTGTGTGTGTATGTGTGTTTATATTAGAGATAATATATAATATATAATATATATGAGAGATTAGAGATTGTTCGTTTTGTAAAGGTATTTCTGCATCTTGCCTATTCTAGCACGTGTATATATTCTATACAGGCAGGGAACTGTGTATATCTTGGGTTCCTAAATGGGAAGAGCAAACTAAACCAGCTGATTCAGTTTCATTGACTGAAACAAGCTGAATCCGCAGCCAGTGGTAGTTGTTGAGTGGGTTGAGTTTTCACCCAAACTTACCGTTTCACTGGAATGGGCATAGGCAGAGGCTTAAAAATATCTAAATTTTCAGATATGCATAGGGTAGTTATGGTTTGTGTTTGTGCCAGGCTGGAATTGATCAGTCAGCACCAAAGTCACCGAGTTCCCATTAAGCGTGTTAAGCAATTAGATTAGCAGAGAAACTGCAGGCTTGATTTACAGAAACTGTGATCAGATCGCCTCCCTCTCAAGGATCCACAAATTGCAGAAGTAGAGCATGCTGGGAAGCAATGCATCTCTCCGCAGCGCAGCGCTGACTTCAGTCCAGGTGCCAATAGCCAGGAACCATGTGGAGCAATGAGATTTCGGGGGTTACCTAGCAGTCTTTAAAAAACACAGCGTCAAGCCACATTTTTACGTTTTCCAAAGAGGAAAATAAATGCCAGCAATTTCTCATCTTGAACTCTCTACAATGGGCACACAGACTGGGTGGAAGCTTTTCTTTTTGCATCATTCGCTCTTAGAGATATACAGACAGAGCTAATGGGTCTGTCTAACACACAGAAATCCCGCATTCTGTGTGAACCAACGGGACTGAATTTGAGAGCACATAACAATGAATACTTCAGAGAACAAAATGACAGTCTCCAGTTATCTAATTCTGGACATGTCAGCAGGACACCTGGCCTTTGTCATGTTGACTGTGCAGTGAGCTATACTGAATGAGGATTAGAAGTCACATGGGCACTCTCTGGGATACGCTCTCAAAGCCCAAACTGACCTCCCTCTCCCCGGCTTCCCTCTGGTTGAAAGGAAGATGAAACATCAATTCAGGCTATGCAAAGAGAATAAGGATAGGACCCAAGAAGAACACAGTATGAGATTAAGGAGCCTTGACCTTGGTGACATCTCTGACCAAATGACTACATTAATTCTGAGTTTCATCGGGGAGGTAAATCACCTCCCTCTTAGAGATATTGCTGTTAAAAATTTCCCTGTCATACTCAGCTAAACGATTATATATAGTCTAGTCCCTGTTTTCACATTTCCTTTCTGTTTTAGTCTTCTGTCTGAACGCGGTAGTCTTCAGCCCACACCATCTCATTCTGTTTCTTCAATTTTACACATCTTCTTATGATGTTTGAAGAATGGAATTCTATATGATGCAGAGATTTGAAGCTATTCAAAAGACCTTCCTGTTTTTGATAAGCCTAAGCATTCAGCTTCAGCATATATTACACAAATCTCTTGGACTTCTCTAGCCGGAAACATACAAGAAGAATGCCGGGAAATGTAGTTCAGTCTATCATGTTGACAGATTACAAATCCACAATGGCAGATCAAAGAAAGCTAAGTCTGTCATGTCTTGGGTCCTGGTTAGTGTCTGTTATTCTCTGCCTCTTTCTGTGATGTCTTTATAAAAACAGAAGACAGATGCTACCATTGTGTCATGCAAATCGTCCTACATTCCAGCTACTGGTTGGGCTTTGGCCTGGGGAGAGCTGCCACAAGGAATGAACAGGCAGTGAGTCAGGCAGCAGAAGTTACTTCACATGGTTTTCTGCCTGCCTGGGATCTCTGCATGACTGCCTTTCACAAGGTCCACAACTGCTAACCAGATGATCTTTGTTCAGGTCCCCAGTTCTTCAAAAGCTCTGGGGATCATCATTTGAGTTGCCCTTTGAGTTGAGGATGATCAGGATATACTGCTAGTACCACGTGAAGCCCATAAATCTTGGTATGCTGAGCTAAAGAGTGTGAATATTTGCTTTAATAAATTTGTCATGAAAACTTTTAAAATGTCAGGATAATTACTGTTTATTTTGTCACTTATTTTGACTTCATTTGTCCTATTTTATTGTAACTTTCAAAATGATAGGTATGTAAATATATGATTTACAAATTCCAGAAAAGTCAATAAAATATTTTTGGTAGTTACACATTTGAACATTATCTACCATTCTTGATCCTTTACTGTGTGTTATTTACCTGGTTTTAGATATATTTTATCTTAATCCACCCCATCCATTTAAAAAAAAAGATGGTGATAAATATTACCAATGTATTTTACATTGATCCCAAATTTGAGAAAGCCAATGATTTTACATCCCTCTGGAGCTTCAGGCTGGAGGTGTGCTTTCTCAACTACATTGATCAGTCTGGAACCTTAAACAAGCCTCCTTCTGTATCACACCATTTTTTCTATGTCCACTTTCATGTACTAGCATGCTTTGTTCATTGCTAATATTCCTCCTCCCCCCTCTCTCTTTCTGTCCATTGCTTTTTCCTCTCCCTCCCTCCCTCCCTCCCTCCCTCCCTTTCTTTCTTCCTTTCTTTTATTAACTGCATTTTCTCATGCTGAGGACTTTGTGTTACATTGTCCTCCATATCTGAATCTTGAAACACTATGTATTTAATCAGTGAAGAAACTGGATGAAAACCTACTTTTTTATTTCAATTGTAAGATTTTTAGATGGTAGGATATCTAATCCTTTGGTCTTCTTTGTTTTGTAGCAGACTGATTCACATGTTAAGATCAAAAGAAAGTTTTTAAGGCAAAGCAAATCTCAGAGAACACACACACACACACACACACACACACACAAATGTAAGGGGAGTGTATAGAAGTGTCTTGAAATCTTCTGAGATAGTTTCTCATTTATTTCACATGTCTCTGTTATAGCTGCTCTGTCCTGTCTTATTTGCTTTTGCTTAGTTTGTTTCTTTATTTCTGGATTCCCTTTATCCACTCAGAGAGATCCTCTACATATCCCTTTGACTGATACCTGGTCAGGAAAAAATGATCTCTCCTTGATCATTTCCAAGAGAGAATATTTTGAGTAATTGGGACTTAAACCTGTTGTAAAGGGTCAAGGACACGAGAAAAATCATTGGTAGGTCAAAAGATTATTCTCTTATTCTTTTTCTAATTAACCCATTTGATTTCTTTTGTTCTAAGTATTATTGCAATTGTTAAGTGAGAATTAATG
This sequence comes from Micromys minutus, assembly GCF_963924665.1. Classification (NCBI taxonomy): domain Eukaryota; kingdom Metazoa; phylum Chordata; class Mammalia; order Rodentia; family Muridae; genus Micromys; species Micromys minutus. The sequence continues at coordinate 11,134,793 of NC_137984.1, forward strand.
ACTAAATTTGACTCCATTCACTAAAGTAGCAGCATCCAGATTACTTTGGGTCATGCGTTTTCTCTAATTGATATGATCCCTTGTCAAATTGACACACAAACATTGATGTTAAGTCTCAAAATTTTTCATTTTTATTCATTTCCCAAGATCATGAATATAAACATTGCAATATAAAAAAAAATCTTACAATTTAAAAGTCCCACAGTCTTTCAAAATTCATTTTAAAGAACTAGCCTTTTAGTTTCTGTAAAATAGTCTTTTATTATTTTTCTATTAATTAACGCATTTATTAATTTTCATCCAAATTGAAACCCCTATTCTCCCGGTCCCCACTGTTAAATAGTACATCCCCTTATTACCCTCTCTGTTTATTGAGGAGAGTCCGCCTTCCAGTTTCAACACACCTTGGCACATCAAGTTCCTGCAGGACTAAGCTCCCAAGGGTCCAGATTAGATGAGTCTCTTGGTCTCCTTGTGGAGTTGTTTTAAAAATTCAACTTTCAAAATTATATTAAAAATACAAAGCCTATGAACTTTGAGCCAGTATAAAATCAAAAATAAGTTTTTTACTTCAAGATGGTGGAACAATGACACTGTAACAATCAAATCTAAGCAAAACCAAACTCTATGTAAATAACTCAATGCCCAGTGTCTGAGATCCACTCAGTGCCTTTTGGGCTCCTCCAAAGGACTTGGGTCATTTCTCTGGCTCCACCCTCTGCAGCACACAGAGTTGTCTTTTATGCTCTGGGAGTCCTTATTGAAGGACTACAGCTGTCCTTGGTGGTCATTCTATGGGACTAGCATCTCTACAGTTCTACAATCTCTGCTTCAACTGGGATGAACCATTATCCTCTCCTAGTTCCTTTCCATGGAGCCAAGACTCAACATTTTTTCACAACCCTTCAATTCTGGGGCTTCAACCACTTTAGTAAGCAGCACCTTCTCCCATGGCTTCTCCTTGCCTGTCACAGTGCCAAACTCTTTCTTATGGCTCCTTTATGACTTCATAACTATTACTATCTGTGTGACTCTTACACTACCATGGTGGACTACCATGTGAGGTACAAATTTGGCCACTTCTGGAAAAAAAACTTCCAAGAAGATTTTGCCTCAGTACTATTGAGCTTTTATTAATGACTGATAATTTCTTAGCTCCAGCTGACAAGTATCAATTGTCGCAGCAATGCTAAGGTTTTACTTGTACCAGGCCTTTTAAACGTAGCCTGCTCTTCAGGACCAGCTAACCAAATCTATAACATGCTATTGAGGCATTTTCTCATATGAGGCCACCTCCTTTCAGATGATTTTAGCTGATATCAAATTGACATGAATCTGGCCAGAATATATAATCAAACTTCTTTCCTATCAAATTGTTTCTTTGGTTTTGTAAGACAAAGGACCCAGTAGTCACTGGCTAGTGGCATGGCATCTTAGCCCTCCAGCTATGGACAGCAGAGAGTAGAAAGACCTCCCTTTCTTTAAAGGCCCTTAGCTCTTCCCCTATTTCAATTTTAAAAGAGCAATTAAGTGTGCATGCGTATTCTTAACCAAGTTTACTTAAAGTTGAAATTATATTTTTAGTCTAATAGATAACAACTTATACTATATGGGATTATATCACTTAAACATGTCTACTTTTATTTTATTTATTCTTCTTTCATAATTGATCTCAAACACAGTTTCCTCTCCCTCCACACCTCTGAGTATCCCCCACTTTCCATCTTCCCTATAGCTGCTCTTCTTCAGTTTTTCTTCAAAATAGAGCAGGCCTCTCATGGGTATCAGTCAAATATTGGTATCATATCAACTTGCAGTAAGACTTGTCACAAACCCTCACAGAAGGGCAGGATGAGGCAACCCAGTAGGAGAAACAGGTTCCCAAGAACAGGCAAAAGGGTCAGAGACACTCTTCACAGGAAGAACAAGCTACACAGCCATAACATACAGGCAGAGGGCCTGTTGCCTCTATGTATGACCTATGCAGGTTCTGTGAGTGTTGCTTCAGTCTTGATGAGCCTCTATCAGCCCTGATTAGTTGATTTTGTGGGTTTTCTCATGTCATCCTTGAACCTTCTTCCCCCTCTTTCATATGGTTCCCCAGGCTTGGTTTTGATGTAGGCCTCTGCATCTGCTCCCATCAGGTGCTGGATAAAGTGTCTCTGATGAGGATTGGACTAGGCTCTGCCTGGTCTATACATATAACAGTATATTAATCTAGAAATTATTTATAGTCATAATTATATGCTAAAGATATACTACTACCATATTTTAAAAGAGTCTGCCTAAAACCTGTCTATAAGATATACATGTTTATTTACCTGTAAATCAAGTTCAAAATCTGTGACAATCAGGAAAGTAAAGGCCTTTTTTTTTTCTATTTTAATTTACATATTGTTGGATAATATGGAAAAGAAATTGGGAGAAGAATAGCAAAATCCAGAAGCAAATTCAACATGTGATAATTGAGTTCCACCAAATTCTGATTAAGACTGAATTATTCCAGTAATTTGTCATGTAAATATTAAGATTACCAATGTGATTTGTTCAAATTGCCTATAAATACCTTAATTTCCTTTCTGATAACCTTGTAGGCAAAATTGTTTGACTAAGAAAGTCTGGAAGAAATGTGAAGCCCTTCATTAATTTTTCAAACATACACAATTAAATCATTCTTGTGCTTAAATTATTGACTGAGATCTCAACTTATGATTGGATTGTGTATACAAATCCTTGCTTTTGTTGTTTCACAGATGCTGTTTGACTGTGAGAGAACAATAATAATACCCAAGAAGATGATGTGGAAAACATAACTGAGTGAATGAACAGACATTTATTTTCTTAATTTGAGGATTGTCTTAAGCTCTTGAAAAATTTCATCATGTTTCAGATCTTTGATCAATTCAGTTAATATTCTGGGGATTCATTTAACATATACAACAGGATAGATACTGCAACCTTTTTTAATCTTAGACTAAAACTAACAGGAACACTGGCAAGAATCTATTATAAATAAACCCTACGTGTATTTAAGCTAATTATAGGTATGTGGTTAAAGAATTTCAGTGTTTGAAAAGATGTGGAACCAGCATATAGTTTATCTAACTTTTGTGAAGCCATTGAAATGAACAGCTCCTTTGGTTTCTGTTTTGATGCTGTATTTTTTGAAGTTTCATTTCTTCTATAATTTTATACATATACATACTTTGTTTTCTAATCAATGTCTTTTTCATGATAGTTTTTATCCCAGCAAATGTCTTAATTTTCCAAGTATCAGTTCTACATTTATGTTGTGTGCATGTGTACACAGGTATGTATACACACATACACACACACACACACACATACCACACACAAACACACACGTGAGTGCATGACATCTTCCTTGAATCCCAGTGTCATTATCTGCTTATAGATCTTCAGGCAGACTTGGGGCCTTTTGAAAAAGCAGAATGTGAGAGGTTGAGCTTTGTACAGTTCTTATAAAGATCACCTGTGCTGCTGTCATCCTATGGGCATAGTATCCATGTCTTCAGAAAATAGAATTTTACAGCACTCTTCCCCAACTTTTAACTTCTATGCCTATTTGTTCCCATTAAGTGTGTTCCTGAGCACTGGAGAGTATGAGATAGATACTCATATAAAAATGGAATCTTGGTCATCCATAAAAACGACATGTTCAAGTAAATGGGTGAATGGAAAATATAATCAATGAGGTAACTCAGGCTCAGAAAGACAAATGCTACAAGTTCTTTCTCATATATGGATGTTAGCTTGACTGTTTTTAAGGAGTTCCTTCAGTTTTCATTTTGTGGGAAAGTTTGCTACATAGTGCCTCTTAGTTTCACTCTCAAAGGCTGTTCTGCTGAGTTATTCTCACCCCAATTACAACATTTATAGTCTAATAACTTTTTTTTTGTCATTTTCATCCTTCTCCTTAACCTTCCTAAGTATTCATAACACTCTCTGTTCACACACACACACACACACGCACACACACACACACACACACACACACACACACACATGCTTAAAGATATTTGATAATCTTGTTACAAAAGCAAGATAGCATATGTTTTCAGAAAGCGAGCTGACAACCTAAAACAGGTGGTGTGTGTACCAATGTGATTTCAAAGACATCACAACAAAGCACAGACTATGTTCTATCTAAGGTCTCAACAGATGGATAAGGACCTACTAAGTAGGTATTTTTGCTATCAACTTAACCAACTCAATGATAATCTCACCTACAACCTCTAAACAAATAATGATGATCAAACAAAAGCTTACCTGAATATCTGAGCATCACATAGCTCATGAAATAGACACATGGAAATTAACCTCACACTGCTCAGATTGATTACCTACCTCAGTAGAATGGGATTATTATCTAATTACCCTGATATTTTAATCAGTATTAAAAGATTCTGACTTTGAGCTTCTTGAAGTTCTATATTTCCTGTTTATTTTCTAGTTTTCTATAGGTCAAGAATCTTTTTATAAACCATGCAAAGTTTCATTTCTTCTTAGCTAACTGATATAGCCAATAACTCTAAGCTACATGATTATTCTTATGCACAGATTATATCTTGAATTATTCATATATTACATCATTGTATTTTAAGTTATTTCATTGGGCATAGACATTAGAAAAGATCATAAACTTCTTATGGGTCATTTCTTAATTATGTTGTTGCTCTGATCAAATCTATCCAGACAACAGTTTAAGAGCAGAAAAGTTTTAAATAATCTAAAGGTTACAGTCTATCCCGGAAGGAAGCCAAGACAAGGTTGAGTGCTGGAAACCGAAGGCAGAAATTTGAGGGTTACCACAGAGGAATGCTGTTTATTTGTATGACTTACTCATTTGGATTTCTTATGCACACTAGAACCACTGCTCATGGGTGGTACTACCCACAGTGCCTTTGTCACTCTCACATCAAACAAGAAAATGCCTAACAGTCCTCTCTGCAGGTGAACCTTGGTTGAGGTACCTTCTTTTCAGACAACTCTAGTTTGTGTCAGGTTGAGAAACCTAACCAATATAGATCTTTAAATTAGGAGGTCTTTTATTAATTATTTTATTTATTTACATTTCAGATGCTCTCCCCCTTTACAGTACCCCCTCCATGAAACCCCAAATCCATCCTTAATTCCCTTATCCTCTAAGAGAATGTTCCCCCACCTACTCACCCACCCACCAACTTCCACTCCATTTTATAACAACCCCCTTCTCTGGAGTTTCCAGTACCGACCAGACTAAGCACATTTCCTCCCAACAAAGCCAGACAAGGCAGTCCTCTGCTACATATATAACAGTGACCACCGACCAGCCCATGTATGCTCTTCAGCATCCCTGACCTCTAACTATACTACAGAGCAATAGTGATAAAAACTGCACGGTATTGGTACAGACACAAAGAGGTCCAATCAATGGACTCAAATTGAATACCCAGAAATTGAAATTGAAACCCATACACCTACGATTTTTAAGGCAAATGGGTACAACTAGAGTGAGGTAGTAAGTGGATATTAGCTAACTTTGTACTTAGTACTATTTTTGAACTAAAAGTTTTGTATAAAATGTATATTTTGAGGCCTAGTTAATTAAAATTTAATTGAATAACATTTACAGAATTATTGCATTGTGAAAAAAACAAGAATTGAAAAAAATGTAAAGGTAAGCAGTATGTATCAAAAAATTGAACTGTTTGTTTCAGACTTTTCAGTTGGCTTATGTTAAATATATAAAATGGTTAATATAGATGATGAATTAAAGCAATATTATTGGTGAAGAGACAAGAGAACTGTATCACTTGTTTCATTTTGGAAGACAAGAAAAAATTAAGAATTATTTGAAAGCATGATTCTAATTCTCTTAAAAAATTAATTCATTTTTTAGTAGTGATTAACTGATGTCACTGAAGTTTACATTTGAATCATTAAGATGGTATTTGTTTTGTGTTTTATGTCATTTAAACAGCACTGATTATGAATGTCAGATGAAAAACAACCCAATTTTGTGACAAGATAGCAAGCTGTTGTTTCAGGCTGTTGACAAGACAACTGAACAGAGCCTTCTATTCTACAAGTGTATAACACAAAATTCAATTGTAGAAAAATAAACTGTGAAAATTGCTTCACAACCTAACATATAAATCCATCACTTTGGAATTGTTTTTGTCAAAATTGTCAAATTAGACAAATTGAAAGTTTATTTTCTTTTTTTTAAACTTTATTTTAAAAACAACGATAAAAGAAAAAAATTTTAAACCTTTTTGCATAAATGTATACAAACACAATTGTGTCAGTGCTTGGCTTTTTTTTTCTTCTTTTTTAAAGGTTTGATACTCTGCATTAAAGTCTTACCATTTACAATGAGCAAAAAGTACATGTAAAACAGGGTGTAACCAGAATTAGTCAACATCTTCTTGGTGTGTAAGGATTGAGCATAACTTTTTTGTTTGTTTGTTTTCTTTTCTTTTCTTTTTTTCTTGAACTTCACACAGTCTTTAAGTTGTTTCTGGGGCAGTCTGACCCTCTGGGGTTAGCATCCTACTATCAGTGACTACATATTATGTCTGTTCTTTTGTGACTCGGTTATCTCACTCAGGATGATATTCCCTAGATGCAACCATTTTCTTAAGAATTTGGTAAAGTCATTGTTTATGATGGCTGAGTAGTACTCCATTGTGTAAATGTACCACAATTTTTGTATCCATTCATCTACTAAAGGACATCTGGGTTCTTTCCAGCTTCTGGCTATTATAAATAGAGCTGCTATGAACATTGTGGTGCATGTATCTTTGTTGTATATTGGAGTGTCTCTGGGGTATATGCCCAGAAGTGGAATAGCTGGGTCTTCAGGTAGTACTATATCCAATTTTCCGAGGAATCGCCAGACTGATTTCCAGAGTGGTTGTATCAGTTTACAACTCTACCAACAGTGAAGAAGTGTTCCTCTTTCTTCGCAACCTCACCAGCATCTGCTGTCATCTGAGTTTTGGATCTTGGCCAATCTGACTGATGTTAGGTGGAATCTCAGGGTTGTTTTGATTTGCGTTTCCCTGATGGCTAAGGATGTCAAGCACTTCCTCAGATGTTTCTCAGCCATTCGATATTCCTCAACCGAGAACGTTTTGTTTAGCTCTGTACCCCATTTTTTAATAGGGTTGTTTGATTCTCTGGTGTCTAGCTTTTTGAGTTCTTTGTATAACTTGGATATTAGGCCTCTATCTGATGTGGAGTTGGTAAAGATCTTTTCCTATTCTGTTGGCTGCCATTTTGTTTTCTTGACAATGTGCTTTGTCTTACAGAAATTTTGCAATCTCATTAAGTCCCATTTGTTAATCTTTGACCTTAGAGCTTGAGCCATTGGTGTTTAGTTAGGAAATTTTCTCCTGTGCCTATGTGTTCTAAGGTTTTCCCTACTTTCTCATCTAAAAGTTTCAGTGTATCTGGTTTAATGTGGAGATCTTTGATCCACTTACACTTGAGCTTTGTACAAGGAGATAAGAAAGTGTCTATTTTCATTCTTTTGCATGCTGAGTGCCAGTTGGACCAGTACCATTTGTTGAATAGGCTGTCCATTTTCCATTTAATGTTTACGGCTCCTTTGTCAAAAATCAAGTGACCATATATGTGAGGACTCATTTCTGGATCTTCTATTCTATTCCATTGATCTACATGCCTATTTCTGTACCAGTACCATGCAGTTTTCAGCACAATTGCCTTGTAATATAGCTTGAGGTCAGGGATAGTGATTCCCACAGATGTTTTCTTGTTGTTGAAGATGGATTTTGCTATTCTAGGTCTTTTGTTATTCCATATGTATTGCAAATTGATCTTTTCAACTCAATGAAGAACTGGGTTGGAATTTTGATGGGGATTGCATTGAATCTGTAGATTGCTTTTGGTAGGATGGCCATTTTTAAAATGTTGATCCTTCCAATCCATGAGCATGGGAGATCTTTCCATTTTTTTGAGATCTTCCTCAATTTCCTTCTTTAGAGGTTTGAAGTTCTTGTCATACAGTTCCTTCACTTGCTTAGTTAGAGTCATACCAAGGTATTTCATAGTTTTTGGGATTATTGTGAAGGGTACCTTTTCCCTAATTTCTTTCTCCACATGTTTGTCTTTTGAATATAGAAAGGCTACTGATTTGTTTGAGTTAATTTTGTATCCAGCCAGTTTGCTGAACTTGTTTATCAGCTGTAGAAGTTCTCTGGTGGAATTTGTGGGGCCACATAAGTACACTATCATGTCATCTGCAAAGAGTGATGTTTTTACCTCTTTCTTTCCAATTTGTATCTCCTTGATCTCCTTTTGCTGTCTAAATGCTCCAGCCAGGACTTCCAGTATTATGTTGAATAGGTAGGGGGAGAGTGGGCAGCATTGTCAAGTCCCTGATTTTAGTGGGATTGCTTCAAGTTTCCCACAGTTTAGTTTGATGTTGGCTGTTGGTTTGCTGCATATTGCTTTTATTATGTTTAAGTATGGATCATTTTGGAATTTTTAAAATAAAGTCACACTGAACTGAAAACCTGCAAACAACTAGACATGACCTAGTGAGAGGACTCAGTGGTAGAAGAATTTGCCACTAAGCATTCTTTTTTCAGAGTCCACATGATGGCAAGGGAGAACTGGCTTCCACAGGACATCCTCTGATTGTCTATACATGCACTATGTCATACATGCCACCTGCCCTGTGTGTTGTCTCTCTGTGTGTCTGTCTCCCTGTCTCTCTATATCTCACACACAAATGATCAAGTAAGTAAAAAAAAATAAAATTAGGCTATATATTCTATACTAACATGCATTTTTTCTTCAAATTATACTAGTTGAATCTAGTGTGATAAGTCACCAGAAAGCTGTTAAAATGTTACTTTTCTCCAAAATTTAGCTATTCGTGGATTACATGGACAAATTATTATTATGAACACATTTTTTATAACTTAAGTTTTACCTAATATAGCTAGCTTTTTTAGCAATGAAATAAGCATTCATGAAGACAGAAAGAAAATGTCTCACTAAGCATTTCTCAGTGTAAAATATGTATTATGCTTTATAATACTGCCATATAATTGATATAAACAAATATTAAAATATTATGTTTGCTAAATGAAGAAAAATAGCTTTATTTAGTAATGTTATATTTTGAGTTTATATTTATTATATGAATAGAACTTTCTAGCCTAAATGCTTTGTAAATCAGTGAGACTTGAGCTTGTTCTCAATTCAGTCTGTATCTTGAAGGTAAAGACAAAAATATGTAAACCTTAATTTTTAAATTTTAACATTCTCATAATGTTTATATAAATAGAAGTTTGACAGCTTTCTAGACCTTAACTCCAGGTTCAACTCTGTTCTTACTTATGGCAAACTTAGACATATGGATTGGCAAGAAATAGAAATGGTTGGGTAAGACATTCCACTTGGGAAAAGTAAATATAATCCACATCCCTTTTGTTCATAAAAATAACTATGCTAAAATCTTTGGTTTATAGTTTCATAGCATGCAACCAAGGGGGCATAACTGATGTGTTACTTGTGAAATCTTCAAGCATGTGATTTAACAAGCTAGAAACAAAAACCGAATGTTTGGAGTTTTTTCTCTCCATTATAAAACTAACCATACCACATCTGTATTATTGGATTTGCTATAGAATCATTTTAGAAGCTGCAACTTACAGTTAAATGTCCAAATGTTTTCTGCAAATACAAAATGTTTTATTATATTGTTAATTTAACAGTTTATATTAATAATCTTGCTTCACATAATACAATGAAAATTCTAGCTTCAAATTTACCCATTGGCTTTAAATTTGTTAATTTGAGTGACTTTATTTGCCTATTGGGCAATAAACACTTTATAAAATTAACATTGGTAAATAATAGCTAATTTTTACATAATTTCTGAGTTACATCTATTATAATAGTGAAACTGTCTTTACACAAAAATTCCCAAGAATATTTTTATGCATTACTGTCCACAAATGTAAATTTTTATGTGTGCTCTGAAAGGGTATCTAAAAAGAATTCCAAAAATTAGAGAATCTTTGGTTGTATATATCTAAGTATCATGAATCATGACTGTATTTTATAATCAGTGCTTATAATAAATATTTCAATGCTTTGGCATACTAATTTACATAGAACATCAAAATTTGATCATGTTTTGGATCGTGTATAGTGTTTGACCAATTGTCAGAAACATTCAAATATAAAAATGCATATCACATGAACAAAATAAATTAGAATGTTAAAGTTTTTCTATTTGGAAAATAATATAAGCTTACTGGTTGAGTTTAATTGCTTCTTGATGGTCCAGTTGCAAATGTTTCTCCTTGTTTTTGTTTTTTTTAACCAAGATTATGTTATTTTAATGTTTTATATTTTTAATTCAAGGTTTACTTTCTTATTATACCAGTACAGTTTTTATTTTCTTCATACAATTTCTTGAATTTGAGTCATCTGCAATTCACTCATCATTTCATTTATAAACTGTGGCAAGTGAGTGACAGTTTCTTCTGCTTGTGCAAGACAAGGCTCTATGCATAGCTGTAGTTAATTAAGGACATTGTGTTTACCATTCATGGATTGAGAAACTGAAGAATGGCGAGGTTGATTATATACCTGAGCTATTGTAAGTGATGCTGAGACAAAAACACACATGTGAGAATGCCTGTTGATAGTAGGTCATTCAATTTAAGAATTTACTTAGTAGTGAGATTAGGAGATAACACAGTTCTGTTGTCAGTGGAAGATCAGAGATCTGTTTTCAGTGTGTCAAATTTGAAATAAAGGCTGTTGAAAATGTGGTTCTGTAATTCATGGTAAACAGAAGAAGACAAACTTAGATATTTGTGTAAATACACTATGAAGACATAAAAATGATTGGTATTATAAATATAAGTTACTGAACACAAGCATTTCCAAACTTATATAAACTACTCAGGTTATATTCAGGAATATATATATATATATATATATATGTATATATATATATATATATATATATATTTGTATATATATATATATATATACATATATATATATATATATATATATGTATGTATGTATCTTGTAATACCAATGTAATAAAAAAGGTCATGCATTTGAATAAGAAATAAAGAGATGTATGTGTATGTGTGACTGTTTGAAGGGAGCAAAGAGAAGGAAGAAACACTGTAATTATATTTTAATCTAAAAATATTTTAAAGAAAATAAATTGGCAGAAGAGTTTGAATGAACTTTGCAGAAGAAATTACAGAAGAGCATGAATTGGAGACAATGTCAAAGATAAAAAGGCTAGATGGGTTAAAAAGATGCTCAACATGTAAAGACACTTTTGACTCGACCTAATGATTTGTGTTCACTCCTCAGAAGTTACAAAGTGGAGATAGAGAATTCCTATGACTCTGTTCTTGGCAGTTCATTATTTTGTTTCCATATTCTTGACCCCATTTGCAGCCACCAAACGCAAGCACTATTGCTGATGCCAAGAAGTGCTCATTGGCAGGAACCAGATATGGATGTCTTTTCAGAGGCTCTGCTTGCGTCATGCAGATACAGCTGAGCATGCTTGTAGCTAACCATCATACTGAACATGGGGACCCCAGTGAAGGTGCTAGAGAAAGGACTGAAGGAGCAAAAGATATTTGCAACCTCATTGGAAAAACAATATTATCAACCAACCAAATCCTCCACAACTCCCATGGACTAGAACACAAACCACTGAGCACACACAGAGAGACCCATGGCTCCAGGTGCATATGTAGCAAAGGATAGCATTGTCTGGCATCAATGGGAAGAGAGACCTTTGGTTGAGTGAGGTTGCATTTTCCCAGTGTAGGAAAATGCTAAGGCACTGAGGTTGAGAGGGTGATTGGGAGAGGATGCACCTACATGTGGAAAAGTTGAAGGGGAAGGTGGATGAGACGAGAGGAAAGCAGATAACATTTGAAATGTAAATACAGAGAATATTCAATAAATTATGTTTTATAAAAGCAAAGTTGTCAGTTAAGTTGTAAGAATTGGAAATCTGGGGGATTGTCAAGGTCATAGGTTGGAAAATAAGTACAGCATTACTCATAGGTGGGCTCAAGGATTTATGTAACATTTCGATTACCTAATTTTCTATTATCACATTTGTCTTTACAGAGATTAAATTTGGACTGATGGCTTGAACTGTTGTTAAACATGTAGAAGAATGTTTACCACAGTCAGTGGCCATTGCTTTACACTAGGTGAACTGTTAAGAATAAAACATGGTTGCAAACCCTTTCAGTTTCCTGAGTCCTTTCTCTAGCTCTTTTGTTGGGGTCCCAGTGTTCAATCTGATGGTTACCTGTAAGCATCCTCAACTGTATCTGTATGACTCTGGCAGAGCCTCTGAGGATGCATCCATTTCTGGTTCCTGCCAGTAAGCACTTCTTGACATCAACAATAGTGTTTGGGTTTGGTGCAGAGAGAAGGTGGTTGGGAGAGTGGGCACCTTCATGAAAGCAAGCAGAGGGGGAGGAGGGATGGGAACGGGAACACATTTGAAATATAAATACAGAGAATATCACATAAAAAGGAATGAAAGAATTGACAAGCAGTGATTTATTTACAGGATAAATGGATTCAAGATAAAGTGGGCTAGAAAGGTTGTTGTTCCTCAATATGGTAAGATGAGGATGTTATTGCATGAATGACCAAATCATGGACAAATACATTACAGGATTTAAAAAGTAAGCATATTGAATCCTATGTGAGAATTGAAGTTATCAATACATAGAACAGTTATGGAATTTAGTGATTATAAAGGTGAACTTCACAGGTGGGTGTTACATAACTTCAAATGGATACATATTATAAAATCCTATCAAAGTGGCTGTCTATCTTTTTCTCGGTTGAGAATCACAGGAAGCTGAAGAATAGTGCTAAATAAATAAATCAGTGTCTCAGGGAAACCTTCAGGTAGATAAATACTTTCATTAAAGTGTTGAGTATCAACTTTAAATGATTTTTGGTGGTGGTTGACCTTGAAGGTCTAGAGTTCTTTACTTTAGAAAGGAGGGTCTGAGGGGTGAAGAAGGACAGAGCTAGCAGGTGATCAGCCAAAAGTTCTTTGGTAAAGGACCATGATGCCACTTTCTTATGGTGTACCAAAAGCAGTGACAATGTGGCCACGGCTTGTGGTCAGTTTGAAAAAGAGCATCTTAGAGTAGTTATAGGAGAAGAAGAGTTTTATCCATTCTAGACTGCTAGTGGTATTGATACAAGGAAAGGTAGGACCAGTTTTCTAACTTTTGCTGATTATGTTATGTATGAATTATATGTTCAACATCTAAGACTGCCTCTTGACTTGGTTGTCATGAGCCCAGATTCTTTGATAAACTAATTCAGTAGGGGGCATTCCTTCACCAGAGCTCAGGTCTATGTGTCATTTCTTTCCTATGAACTGTGTGTCCTAGCAAACTTGTCAGGATGACTTACTAGAGATGGGAGTCCTGAAAACCATATCTTTAGAACAAGTCCAAGAAGACAAAGCACTCCTTGGAAAATATTTTGGACAAGGTTAGAAATAGAAATGTAGAAGTGATCTCTAAGCCCCAAGCCTGCTGAGTCATGGCCCTTGTCATCTCCTCCTGCCTCTGCATTTTAACATTAATTGATATTGTTATCTCTGAAGCTCTCATTGGCATTCACCTTACTTTCATTGCTATATCTTAATTTTAAATGTAGTTCTTGAGTGATTTTGTATATTTTCCCCAGTGATGTTCTAGTATTATTTTTAATTTTAAGATATATTTCCCACTAAAACATTTGACTACTGAACACTAACAAGTTTAGGTATACTACTTTTATTTTCTTTTTATGTTCCATATAGTATGATTCTGTCTGGTGGCACACAGTTTATAAGTTTTCGTCATTTTGTAGATACATAGAAACACCACTAAAATCAATATAACAAACAATAGCTTCACTATTCTAAAAAAAAAAAAAACAAAATGAACAATAATGTAAACTGGTTCAGGCTCGCCTTTGTTTTACATCTCTTTCTACCCTTAAACCCTGGAAACCACTGACCTCCTTTTTGTCCCTATAACTTTGACATTTCTACAATGAAAATCTAATCATAATGTCATTGGTATTTATTCATGACATAAATTACATTTTCTCAATTATTTAAGATTGGCATTTGAGCATCGTCCTGAAAATTTTTTTTTAGACAATATATATATATGATCACTTGTGTCCTCAATATTTCTAGAGGATCTTGCTATATTCCCATCAGTAGGAGAAGTTAAAAAATCTAGAGGAGTTTACCTTTTACTTATTGTGACTTAGAGATTTATGGTCACCATGCCTGGATGTTAATTGAGATATTACCATAGAAGAAGGTTTTGTATCAGTACATTCTTCAGTTTTATGCTTGTGTTAGGACAAAGAACTGTGAAGGCTTAAACATTTAAATGGAAATCACAATGTACAAAAGAGATTCTATACAAGGTAATTACATTTTCTTGAGATGAATAGAGACCTTAGGATGAGAGAACTGTTAGAATTGGAAATGAGATAAAGTAGTACAATCCATTCAGGTTTAAAACTCCAATGCCCTATTTATTTCTTTGCCATTTGTTTAACATTAGATTATTAATACAGTGCTGAACATTTCCTTCACAAACATGCTACTTCATATCCTTTTTTAATTTCCCTTTTGAGCACCAAGGTTTAAATTTATCCAGCCAACTATCTTTATTGTGTATTATATTTTCTATGAAATAACTTTTCACCTTTAAACTTTATGAATGTAAATGTGAAATACACATAAAAAACAATTGAATCTATTTTATGTATTAAGAATTGTTTAGGATATTTAATAATATCTATGTATGATATATTTGTATGCATTTTTCATTTGGGAATAATAAGAATCCCTAACAATATACTGAGGTTTTATACTGATTTACCCTTCATGTGCCTAATAGAATTTATACAGTGTGAATCCTACAGAGGAATTTTAATGTCTCAATATTAAACATTTTAAAGTATAATGAATATGTTATTGTCTTCACACTTAGAAAATAGTTAATTTCTCAGAAAAAGAGAATAAAATGTAAAAAAGTAACAAACAAGACTAGAAAATACACACACATACACACATACCAAAATTATCAAATTATAGGATATATTGATATTTTACTGAAAGCAAATGACAGGCATATAGAATGACATAATTTTATCCCATGGAGGTTCTAAAATGACTGAAGTTGTCCGTTACTGTACTATAAGATGAGTCCCTTTAAGCTGAGCAGTGACATGACAGGTCAATCCTGAGAACATAAGGCCCTCAAGTGTCCACCAATTCCCATGCCTGCTACGGATGGTCCTTCACTCAGAGCACTATCTCGGTCAGTTTCAAAAGCAGATTTTATTCACACTTTCCTGATTTGAATGTTCCATTCTGTCTTATTCTTGAGCACAATGAACTCTGAGTGGCAACCTGTCCAGGTCCACTTAATTTTTTCTTGCATTAGATACTGCCATTCACCTTTACTAATATTGATTTGACACCTTTGAGGAATAGCTTCTGCCATGTTGTGGTGGTTTATCCCATATAGGGCAATATGTTCTCACATAACCCTCCTTCCTTACTATAAAGTTAACCTTTAGTAGAAAATATTATCTTAGTATTCTGATCTATTGTTAATTATCTTGCTGTTATAACTAGGGTTTTTATTGCTATGATACAAAATCATGGCCAAAAGCAACTGGTGGAGGAAAGAGTTGCTTTTATCTTACAACATACAGTCACTACCCAGATCATTGCAGGAGCTCAAGACAACTCGGAGGCAGGAACTGATGCAATTTCCAGGAAGGATGATGGTTACCGGCTTGTACTTATGTCTTGTTTATCCTGGCTACTTATAAGATCCAAGACCACTAGCCAGGTATAGAACCATTCACAGTAAAATGGGCACTCCATCATCAATAGTTAATGAATTAATCAAAAAGGTACCATAGGACTGATCTGGTAGAAAAATATTCTTAGTTGACATTTTCTCTACCAAAAATGATTGTAGCTTGTGACAGTCTGACATAAAACACTAGCACTGTTGCCTAATAATTTTTTCATCTAGCCATGACCTTCTGAACCCTGTGTCCAAAAGGCGTGGTGTCTTCATCTCTAGAGACTCACTTTCCACCTGGGGGCGAGTAAGGGTAATACCAACAGCCTGCAGTATTTTAGGAGTCTCTTAGGCAAATGGTAACCAACAACTCCAAGGAGGGCTTCTCATGCCTGGTGCCAGAAATTTTCTTAGAGGGTTTCTAGCTTTTAGAGTGAATGTTTTCATCCAAGATGAAAATTTCATTTAAATTGTACATTTATTTTATATACTGGTTTACATGTATTTTAGTTATTTTGGGGAGATTAACAGTATAGTTTCTTAGGATGTTTGTAGAGATTCTTTATGTTACTTTACCATTCTCATTCTAGATCTATGCTTCTTCTTCTTCCTTCATTAGAAACCCTTCAGGTCCATTTTTCTCATTTTTACCATTGATGAACTTATAGTCTTTTCTTCCTTTCTACTGTCTCCCTTCTCACTCCCCATCACCACTCTGGCATTAGGCACTTTTTACTTTCCTAATTTGCATAAACCCCAGTATGTATACTCCTGTCTGAAGACTTGGAGCCTAGAACCCTAAATGAAGCTTTTTGTCCTTTTGGGTTGGGGTTACCTCAATTGATAACAATCTTTTAATGTCAGTCTCCAGGATGATACCATGTAAGCTTGTAAAGGAGGGAAATAACCAAGAGTTTCTGTGATGTTTATGAATGATATAATAATAACCATGACACAGTAACCCTTACAGTGCAATAGTGACATGCTTACCTTTGTGGCAACCAACAGCTTTCTAATTGGATTTAAGACTTGTTTAACAAGAAAGGAATCATGCCTTTTACTGGGAAACAAGAAAAATGTTCACTGAAGTCATAGATCATAGAGAAACCCACCAATTCCACTTAACTAAAGCAGAGGTAAATCCCCAACTACATACTACATTCTTGTCTTTATACCTACAGACAAGTATAGTTCTCATTTCTTATCAAGGAACCTAAGGAGACTTCTCTTTTCAACAGACAAAGCCAACTGAAATTCAGAGTTTTCGAGCCCAGTCCCAAGAGATACATCTATAGTACAACTCCCATACCAAGAATCTTGGCTCTTTGTTGAAGAGGAGACAGAAAAATTGTAACGGCCAGGAAGTTTGCTGTGGCATTATGTCTCCTGGTAATGTCAGAAATTACTTCCATAGAGTTTTTCCAACATGAGTGCCTCAGCATGAACTGAATAAGTTTAACAACAATAGGCATGCCTATTGACTGGAGAAAGTTAAGGAGGCACCTGCCCTGCACAAAGTGCTACAACTAACAAAAAAACAATGGAATGCTGCTAGTGGGAGAAATAGTATTACCAGGAAAGGACATACCAGCTGGCTATTTAGTACCAAATGTCAGCCTTAAAATTATATGTGCAGGCAATGGTATATAGACTTAGTGGTTGTATAATTGTATTTACACACACACACACACACACACACACAGGAAGTAAAAGGGGACTATTTTCAGACTGCTGATGTGAAGGAGCAATAGAAGAAGAGGAATTGGGTTGGTGAGATGTGGTAAGCAAAATGAGAAAACTTCCTTGGATGTGTTTGTACCAACAGAATATAACAAATAAGATGAGAAAAGAAGCATGGATTTGAATGAGAGACAGGATGGTTCTATCAGAGGATTGGAGGAAAAAAAGGGAAGCGATAATTATTTAATTAACTCAATACAATAAAACACAAAAAGAAATAATTAAAAATTTATGACCAACCATCCCTTATTGTGAAACACAGTAGACCAGAGAAAGTGTTATTTGTGGCAACTACAATACCTTGAAGCTCTCAGACCAATCTCACTTATGAACATAGACACAAAAATATTCAACAAAATCCTTGCAAACCAAATCCAAGAACACATCAAAACAATCATTCATCACGACCAAGTAGGCTTCATCCCTGGGATGCAGGGATGGTTTAATATAAAAAAAATCATCAACGTAATCCACCATATAAACAAAAACTCAAAGAACAAAATCACATGATCATCTCACTGGATGCTGAGAAAGCATTTGACAAAATTCAACACCCCTTCATGTTAAAAGTCCTGGAAAGAACAGGAATCCAAGGTCCATACTTAAACATAATAAAAGCAATATGCAGCAAACCAACAGCCAACATCAACCTTAATGGTGGGAAACTTGAAGCAATCCCACTAAAATCAGGGACTCGACAAGGCTGCCCACTCTCCCCCTAATTAGTCAACATAGTACTGGAAGTCCTGGCTGGAGCAATTAGACAGCAAAAGGAGATCAAGGGGATACAAATCGAAAAGGAAGGGGTAAAAACATCACTCTTTGCAGATGACATGATAGTGTACTGATGTGGCCCCACAAATTCCACCAGAGAACTCCTTCAGCTGATAAACAAGTTCAACAAACTGGCTGGATACAAAATCAACTCAATCAAATCAGTAGCCTTCCTACACTTAAAGGACAAACATGTGGAGAAAGAAATTAGGGAAAAGGTACCCTTCACAATCGTCACAAACACTATGAAATACCTTGGTGTGACTCTAACTAAGCAAGTTAAGGACCTGTACGACAAGAACTTCAAACCTCTAAAGAAGAAAATTGAGGAGGATCTCAGAAAACGGAAATATCTCCCATGCTCATGGATTGGAAAGATCAACATTTTAAAAATGGCAATCCTACCAAAAGCAATCTACAGATTCAACGCAATCCCCATCAAAATTCCAACACAGTTCTTCATGGAATTGGAAAGATCAATGTGCAATTTCATATGGAACAACAAAAGACCTAGAATAGCTAAATCCATCCTCAACAACAAGAAAACATCTGCGGGAATCACTATCCCTGACCTCAAGCTATATTACAAGGCAATTGTGCTGAAAACTGCATGGTACTGGTACAGAAATAGGCATGTGGATCAATGGAATAGAATAGAAGATCCAGAAATGAGCCCTCACATATATGGTCACCTGATTTTTGACAAAGGAGCATTAAACATTCAATGGAAAAAGGACAGCCTATTCAACAAATGGTGCTGGTCCAACTGGCATTCAACATGCAAAAGAATGAAAATAGACCCTTTCTTGTCTCCTTGTACAAAGCTCAAGTGTAAGTGGATCAAAGATCTCCACATTAAACCAGATAGACTGAAACTATTAGATGAGAAAGTAGGGAAAACTTTAGAACATATAGGCACAGGAGAAAATTTTCTGCACTAAACACTAATGGCTCAAGCTCTAAGGTCAAAGATTAACAAATGGGACTTAATGAGATTGCAAAATTTCTGTAAGGCCAAGGACATTGTCAAGAAAACAAAACAGCCGCCAACAGAATGGGAAAAGATTTTTACCAACTCCACATTAGATAGAGGCCTAATATCTAAGGTATACAAAGAACTCAAAAAGCTAGACACCAGAGAATCAAATAACCCTATTAAAAATGGGGTACAGAGCTAAACAAAACGTTCTCAGTTGAAGAATATCGAATGGCTGAGAAATATCTGAGGAAGTGCTCAACATCCTTAGCCATCAGGGAAATGCAAATCAAAATACCCTGAGATTCCACCTCACACCAGTCAGATTGGCCAAGATCCAAACCTCAGTTGACAACAGATACTGGCGAGGTTGCAGAGAAAGAGGAACCCTTCTCCACTGTTGGTGGGGTTGCAAACTAATACAACCACTCTTGCAATCAGTCTGGCGATACCTCAGAAAATTGGACATAATACTACCTGAAGACCCAGCTATTCCATTTCTGGGCATATACCCCAGAGACACCTTAGTACACAACAAAGATATATGCACCACAATGTTCATAGCAGCTCTATTTATAATAGCCAGAAGCTGGAAAGAGCCCAGATGTTCTTCAGAAGTTGAATGTATACGAAAATTGTGGTACATTTACACAATGGAGTACTACTCAGCCACCAGAAACAATGACTCTACCAAATTCTTAAGAAAATGGCTGCATCTAGAGAATATCATTCTGAGTGACGTAACCCAGTCACAAAAGAACAGACATAATATGCAGTCAGTGATAGTGGGATGCTAATTGCAGAGGCTCGCACTGCCCCAGAAACAACTCACAGACTGTATGAAGTCCAAGAAATAAAGAAAACAAAACAAAACAAAAGAAAAAAAAACCTTAATACAACAAGAAAACTTTTTCTATTTCCATGTTACAGTTTGTTTTACATGTACTTTATGCTCATTGTAACTATTAAGTTTTCAATGCATACTATCAAACCTTTAAAAATATCAAGTACTGACTAAAAAATGTATTCATACAGTTTTGTGTAAAAATTATTTTAAAATCTGTAAAAAAGTACTGACAAAAATGTATTGTATAATTTTATGCAAAAAATGCTTAAAATCTGTACATTTATCTTTGTTTTGTAAAATAAAGTTGTTAAAAAAAAAAAAGACCTTGAAGCTCATAGTAGTGCTTTAATCCTGCTATTGTCTCTAGTTTACTTTAGATGTGTCCTAACTGATATTTTGTCTTCTGATCTTATTCCATCATATATATCAAGTCAGGGTTTTAATGCCAACTTATACATAGCAACACCATCTTTTCTCAAAAATAAAAATGTGCAAGAGAGTTTAAAAAAAGACAAATGTAGCTGGATCTTCTGTAAGTTAAAGAGAAGGAGTTTGGGGAATGTTCAACCCCTTAAGGAGTCTGAGAAGAATTTGTTTTGAAGAATCTAGAGTTCATTGTCAACTCTTCTGGATGGTCCATAGTGTTTATTGTATTTCTGACTTCTTGTGTGTTCAGTTACATTGGAAGTATATGGAGATCTAATTCATTTTCTTTTTGTAAAAAGTAGTTTTTTTTTATTCAATATATTCTGATCCTCTCCCCCATATTCTCTAAGTTCTTCCCACTTCCTTACCTATTTAACACCAGGCTTTCTCCATTTCTGCTTCTCTTTAGAAAATGATCAAATAAAAAAAAAAAATCAAACAGATCACTACAAACAATATACAGAGGGAAAAAGGAAATCAAAGCAAAAGCTTGTGAACAACATGGATATGCAGACTTGCACATACAAGGAAAACCCATAAAAACCCAAAATTTGAAACCATGTTATATAACCAAAAGATGAGGAAGGTAAACCAGATACATAAACAGAGTGGTATAAGACAGAAAATCTTATAAAATACCATGGAGCTTGTTTTGAGTTGTCCATCTATTGTTGTGCAAAGGGACGGCCCTCTATGTGGTTTGGATAGTTGCTGAGGCTCTACTGGGGAAAACTAAACACTCCTTTTTTTGTTTTGTGAAAGGTCACCAGTTGGAGATATATTCTGGGTTGTAGATAAGAGATTTCGTCAACATCTCTATCTTTGCTCATGCACTCCATCTGATGTGGACCAATGACGTTCCTGTTCAGGCCTGCTCATACTGTTGTGTCTGGTAAGCCCTATTTCCTTGGTGCTTACCATCTCCAAAAGTTCTTACATCCTTTCTGCTTCCTCTTTGACAAAGTCCTTTTGGAACTAAGGGAGAAGTTTGATGAAGACATTCCATTTAGAGCTGGATGTTCAGAGGTTACTTGTTCTCTCCACATTGTCTTGTTATGTGTCTCAATTTCTCCCTATCTATTATTTCAGGTAGAAGATGCTTTGATGACACCCGAGGAAGACACTGATTTACAGGTAAAGAAGAATGGTACGAAGAGTCAACAGGTGGCTGCATTTATTTAGGAAAAAAAATAGTATTTGTTTTTTTCCAGGTCTACCTAATACCAAGGTATTGGACCCCAGAGGAATATACAACATGGGTTCTATTTTAGGAATTATGTCTAAAATCTAATTAGAGATTGTTTCTTCATACAGCTGTTGTAGCAGATGATACAGGGAAATATGTATGAAAGAACATTTGATTTTTTTTCATCTGGATCATTCTTTGCATAGGGACCAACACTGTACAAAGTTTTTGCAGCTTCAATTGGTCAATGACCCTTTGACTGTAGCCATAACCCACATTCTTGCTTAAGGTTTCGAAGAAATGCCTAAGCTTGACAAGAAAAGGTAACTGTGGGAGGGAGGGAGAGGTCACCCGAGATTTGCTTATTAGTACTAACCTTTGGCTACATAGAACTGTGCACTTCTTACTTGCCTACTGGTGAAAAAACATTTCTCTTCAGTTTAACAGTTTCCTTTCCCATAAAGTATTAGAGCTACTTGCCTCAGTCCAACTTCCTCAGCACTCACTGTCCATCTACACTGTGGACTAGGTAGCAGAGATACCAAGACAAATCCCAGGCATACTTAATTCCCTTGAAAAGCTTATTTCAAATGGGGTTTGGAGAAATTGCAAGTGATGGGGCAGAGAAAGATTAAAAATTAGTACATGTCAGTCATCCTTCTTAGAATATTAGTCTAGTATACAAGGATGAAAATGTCTTAGAAAAGTGAATATGTAAATATGCTGATTTCAAGTGTATAACTGAGTCACACTGTAATCCTCTCTTTGAGACTTTTTAGTTTTTTGTTCATTTTACAGAGGATTGAGATTTTCTTCTCACATCTATTATATTAGGAAAGAAATGAGAGATGAATGTGCCAGATTGGAAGTAAAGAGGAGATGGCAAGTGTGTATATTAAAGGTTAATGGGAAAGAAGATAGAGCATTAAGTTGGAATTGAGAGGAAGTTTTAGTGTAGTATTCAGAAGAAAATTGAATGAGACTAACATATGTCTGTTCAGAAGGAAAGAAAAGGAAAAAATATAAGTAAAGAAGAACCACAATAAAAGTAATATAAATACATATTAATGAAAGTTTTGAAGATAACATTCTAACTTAATTTTACTAGATAATTTAATTTTATTTTTTTCAATCTGGTAAATGTTCCATGATAACACATAAAAAGATACACTTTGGACAGGGCTAAAGCAAATGGTGATAAAATATTATTTTAGAATTCAACATACATACATTATGCATAATAAAATATAAGCATTTACATAATCATTTAAATAAGCTATACGTGAATTGCACATATATTTTTCTCAAAGCGTATCTGCCTTTAGTGATAGTATATACATCAATGTATTGTTGACCTCTAAAAATAAAACCCAATCTTATAAAAAATGTAATAATAAAATATTATTTTGATTTGAGCTTATCCAATTTATGTGGCCAAAGACAACAAGTCTTATTCTGCTAAAGATAAAAAAATTATGAATAATCTGAGCATTTAAACATGAAACATAAATTCAATCTTCCTAAAACACTGATAAAGGGGATATTTCTTAATTTCAGATGAAAAATTCATAAAACATGTATCTAATAATTTCCCTATATGGAACATTCATGGCAACGGTGCTTCTATAGAGGAATATAAAGGTTACTGAATCACTCAAAGTCTATCCCACGAAAACAGTGGAAAGTTCCAGTGGGTTACCAGCAGCCATGGTTCTCTGATAGCATCATTAACACATCAGATTTCATAAATTGATTGTACAACATGGTTTCCTGGCTTTGACTTCAAGTTACATCCAACAGTCTTGATTTATATTTTGAGTTCATTCTTTCCAGCCATCATAATGATTTAATTATTTGAGAATTCATACAATGCACCAAATCACACTCACTTTCCATTCCTCCCAGGTGTACCTCCTCACCCCTGTGACTCTTTAACCTCTCTCTCTTTCCCTCTCTCAAAATATATATTCACAAATTGCATTGCCCTTATTATCACTAGAGCCTGGACAAACTCCCAACAGCAAGCTCTTTAAAGAACACTGAGTATCACATGTACTTCTCACCCTAATCTTTTACCATAATTTTAAGGACCTTCTCAATAGATTCTTCTCTAGACTCTTTCTATTAGGTGAGGTGTTCACAGAAGCCTTAATGTCTCTCGTTCTTAGCTATGAACTCAGTGATACCATTGCAAAAGATTTCTCTCTGCCCATAACAGAGTGGACAGACTCCAGGCTAACCTCACCTTGATGTCTGCCCCTTTGCCCTTATCCTTGGTATGACCATCATGTTTGTAGCTAGTGGGTGTCTCGGTAGCATCTCTACTTTTCTCTCCCACAGCAAGATGAGCAGGTGGAGCAGCTGTGATGGTAGACAAGGCAGGCCTGGTGGTTCCCCAGTCTTCTCAGTGGCCTGAACCAGGCTGTACTTGGCAACATCAGGCACAGCCAGTGAACCTCCAGTTTGACTTCTCTCTGCTGTGTTCCTTTGCAACTCCTCTCTGCCATATGCTTATCCAGCTCTTGAGTTCATCTTTTAAAGTCATCAGCCTTGTTTAAGTTACTTGACTTCTGTTAACCCCAGTGTGCATATCGGTAAAATTAGGACAATAATAATAACAATCTTACAGAGCAGGATTTAAAATGATAATGATGCTTAGAACTTTTACTGGAACACTACAGGTGTTATGTAAAACTGAGCTAGAATGCAAAACCATATATATATATGTGTGTGTATAAATATATATGTATATGTATATGTATATATATATATATATATATATATATATATATATATATATACACACACGTATACAGTTTCTGACATTTAGTTTCTCTATCTCAAACACATGTCATGGTGTTTACTTAAGAATATTTGTTGAACAGATGAACAAATTTAATATTGTAGTGGCTTCTTAATATTAAAGAACTCTCTCTCTCTCTCTCTCTCTCTCTCTCTCTCTCTCTATATATATATATATATATATATATATATATATATATATATATATATATATATAATACTATGTAGGTCACAGAGTATGTATCTGCATTTAGTGATTTAAGAAAGTAGAAATCAGTGATAGTCATTTGGAAGGTTAAGTTACATTACATCAGCAAACTAGGACCTGGTCTTCTTTAAAAGCAAGTTTTAAAATTTTTGACCAGAGGCCTAATATCCAAGGTAAACAAAGAACTCAAAAAGCTAGACACCAGAGAATCAAACAACCCTATTAAAAAATGGGGTACAGAGCTAAACAAAACGTTCTCAATTGAGGAATATCGAATGGCTGAGAAACATCTAAGGAAGTGCTCAACATCCTTAGCCATCAGGGAAATGCAAATCAAAACAACCCTGAGATTCCACCTAACATCAGTCAGATTGGCCAAGATCCAAAACTCAGATGACAGCAGATGCTGGTGAGGTTGTAGAGAAAGAGGAACACTTCTCCACTGTTGGTGGGGTTGTAAACTGATACAACCACTCTGGAAATCAGTCTGGCAATTCCTCAGAAAATTGGACATAGTACTACCTGAAGACCCAGCTGTTCCACTCCTGGGCATATACTCCAGAGACACTCCAATATACAACAAAGATACATGTACCACAATGTTCATAGCAGCTCTATTTATAATAGCCAGAAGCTGGAAAGAACCCAGATGTCCTTCAGTAGATGAATGGATACAAAAATTGTGGTACATTTACACAATGGAGTACTACTCAGCCATCAGAAACAATGACTTAACCAAATCCTTAAGAAAATGGTAGCATCTAGAGATTATCATCCTGAGTGAGATAACCCAGTTACAAAAGAACAGACATAATATGCAGTCACTGATATTGGGATGCTAACCCCAGAGGCTCGGACTGCCCCAGAAACAACTCACAGACTGTGTGAAGTTCAAGAAAAAAACAAAACAAACAAAAAAATTTTATGCTCAATCCTTACACACCAAGAAAACTTTGACTAATTCCGGGTTACTTCCTGTTTTACATGTACTTTTTGCTCATTGTAACTAGTAAGACCTTAATGCAGAGTATCAAACCTTAAAAAAAAAGACAAAAAAAAAAAAAAAAAAAAAAAACCAAGCACTGACAAAAATGTATATATATACATTTATGCAAAAATGTTTAAATTTTTTTCTTTTACCTTTGTTTTTTAAAATAAAGTTAAAAAAAGAAAGAAAAAAAAGAAAAAATAAACAAACGTGATAAAATGTTTAAAAATTTTTTCTTTTATCTTTTTTTTAAAAATAAAGTGTTATTTAAAAATAAAGAGGATGTTCTCGTCTCTACCCCCAACCCCATTCCACCAGACCTCCCCATTCCCCCAGACCCACAAGGGTCCAAGTCTCTCAAGTGTTAGGTACATCTTCTCATACTGAGTCCAGAACCAGCAGTCCTCTGCTGTTTATGTGTTAGGTGATCATGTCAGTTGGTGTGTGCTGCCTGGCTTTGTGGCTCAGTGTCTGAGAGATCTCAGGGGTCCAGGTTAGTTGAGACTGCTGGTCTTCCTACAGGGTCGTCCTTCTCCTCAGCTTTTTATAGTTTTTCTCTAATTCAGCCACAGGATTCATCAGCTTCTGTCCATTGGTTGGGTGTGAATATCTGCATCTGACTCCTTCAGCTGCTTCTTGGGTCTTTCAGAGGGCAGTCATGATAGGCCCCTCTTTATAAGCACGCCAAAGTATCAGTAATAGTGTCAGGCCTTGAGCTGGATCCCAATTTGGGACTTTCACTCTATCTCCTTTTCCTCAGGATCTTTTGTCTCTGTGGTTCTTTCAGACAGGAACAATTCTGTGTCAGAGTTTTTTGCTATAAAATGGCAACCCCATCTCTCTACTTGACACCCTGAGATTCTCTCAGTTCCCAGGTTTCTAGTATCTTTAGAGGGTCCCCCAACTCCGACCTCCTGATGTTGCCTGTTTCCTTTCTTCTGCTAGATCACAGGGCTCAGAACTTCTACAGTTGATAAACAACTTCAGCAAGGTGGCTGGATATAAAATTAACTAAAATAAAACAGTACCCTTCCTTTATACAAACGGTAAGTGGGCCAAGAAAGAAATTAGGGAAGAAACACCCTTCACAATAGTCACAAACAATATAAAATATCTTAGGGCAACTCTAACCAAACCACATCTGTATGACAAGAACTTCAAGTCTCCTGAGAAAGAAATTGAGGAAGATCACAGAAAATGGAGAGATCTCCCATGCTCATAGATTGAAATTATTAACATAGTAAATAAGGGCATCCTACCAAAAGCAATCTACAGATTCAATGCAATCTCCATTAAAATTACAACACAATTCTTCAAAAACATGGAAAGAGCAATTCTCAAATTCATCTAAAAAGAAAAAAAAACATAATATCAAAAATAATTCTTAAGTATAAATATCTTTTAGGGGAATCACCATCCCTGACCTCAAGCTACACTACAAAGGAATAGTAATAAAAACTGTATGATATTGGTTCAGAGGCAGACACATTGACCAATAGAAGAGAATTGAAGTCCTCAAAATAAAACCATACATTTACAGACACTTGATATTCAACAAAGAAGCCAAATATATACAATAGAAAAGAGGAAGCATCTTCAGTCAATGGCTTTGGTCTAACTGGCAGTCTGCATGCAGAGAAATGAAAATAGAACCACATTTGTCACCTTACACAAAGCTCAAGTCCAAGTGGCAGTGACTCTAATAAAAGAGAAAGTGGGAAAGAGCTTTGAACTCACTGGCACAGGGGGAATTTCCTAAACAGAATTCCAATAGTCTAGGTTCTAAGATCAAGAATTGATGAATGGGACCTCCTGAAACTAGAAAGCCTCTGTAAAGCAAAGGACATAATCAATAACATTCCAATGCTAGGAATTTTTATTCTGGCATTAAGGGAGGAAAAGTAAAAAGACAGTTAACACATGAAGTGGTAAAGAGGAAAAACTGGGATTTTAGAAGCTCCCAGGAATAGAGATCAAGTGCATATTAAGCAGGGGTAACATCGAAGAAGATTTTATAAAACAAGGTTTTCTAAGCAAGTTTTGAACCAAGAGAGGGTTTAGGAGCTGAGGCAGGATCTCTACCAGTACTAAGGATGTAGAAGAGACACTAAACACAGCTTTTCCTCAACTTTTCAGGTTCCAAGTATAGATGTGGGAACACAAATAAGTCCCTCATATATTATATTTGAATTTTTTTTG
This sequence comes from Micromys minutus, assembly GCF_963924665.1. Lineage (NCBI taxonomy): Eukaryota > Metazoa > Chordata > Mammalia > Rodentia > Muridae > Micromys > Micromys minutus. The sequence goes on from NC_137984.1 coordinate 11,162,838, forward strand.
AATAAGAATATTTATTTAGACAATCACTTTTATTTTGAATATACGTTGTTACCAGTTAAAAATTTAGTGAGTTTTTTTAAACTTTATTTTAAAAAAACAAAGATAAAAGAAAAAATTTTAAACATTTTTGCATAAATGTATACAAATACAATTGTGTCAGTGCTTGGCTTTTTTTTTTCTTTTTTTTCTTTTTTTTAAGGTTTGATACCCTGCATTAAGGTCTTAATAGTTACAATGAGCAAAAAGTACATGTAAAACAGGAGGTAACCCGGAATTAGTCAACATTTTCTTGGTGTGTAAGGATTGAGCATGACTTTTTTTTTTGTTTTGTTTTGTTTTTTTCTTGAACTTCACACAGTCTGTGAGTTGTTTCTGGGGCAGTCCGAGCCTCTGGGGTTAGCATCCCAATATCAGTGACTGCATATTATGTCTGTTCTTTTGTAACTGGGTTATCTCACTCAGGATGATATTCTCTAGATGCTACCATTTTCTTAAGGATTTGGTTAAGTCATTGTTTCTGATGGCTGAGTAGTACTCCATTGTGTAAATGTACCACAATTTTTGTATCATCTACCGAAGGACATCTGGGTTCTTTCCAGCTTCTGGCTATTATAAATAGAGCTTCTATGAACGTTGTGCATGTATCTTTGTTGTATATTGAAGTGTCTCTGGGGTATATGCCCAGATTTGAAATTATAACCGCAACATCTTATCATAGGTCCTTAAAAAGTACAGGATGCTGCTGTTATGTCTTTCATCTTTAATAATAATTTCAGATTTAAGAATTCATATACAAAGTATAAAAAAAGGCTATTTCCATATTCTGCATCTGATATATTGTGACTCAATATAGGTTTTAGAGTCTGGACTATGGAGACTTTATTTTGTTTGGAAATAAAAGTTAAGCTGTGTTTCTTTTTCTGTTCATTTTCTGATGAGTTCTTAGCCAGGGAAGAAACAAAAGGCTGAATAAGTATTATCAGTTTAATTATTGATGCCATATTGTTTTACATGTATTGTTTTGAACATTAGTCTGACTTCTCAGGATATGTAAAACACTTCTGCTAATGGTATACTTAAAACTTTTATTCTTGATGCTGAGTTTTATGGCCGAAATAGCTATCTGATTTCTGATTACTAGATTACTTCATATATACTTTTCTGGGTATTCAAGTGCATTTCTGCCCGCAATATATGATTTCACATGGGTGTGTTGGTGGTATATCTGTATGTAGGTTGTGAGAATATAGGGGTCGAGAACAACTGGATTGTTATCCCTCAGTCATGATCCATCATTTTGGCAGGGACCAGGTAATTTCTTTCACCACTACCTACTGAACAGACAAAATTGACAAACTTGTATGCCACCATACTTTATTTTAAATATACATTTTTGGTATCAAATTTGGTTTGAATTGCAAGGCAATCCTTTCCTGAGTAAGCCAATCCACGCCTATTCACATCCATTTTTGCTGTTAGTTCTTTAAATAGTTTATAGAACATGTGTTTTGGTTATATTTATCTTTGTTCTTCCACCTCTTTCAATCCACTTTGGTTTCCTACCTACCCAAATGTGTGTCTTTTTTACTTTTAAAGCCATAATGTTAAACTTTTGGTACACAGATATTCTTGGATACTTGCCCTTGTAGTGGAGTTTCACTTTTAAGGAAAATTTGCTCACCATCTCTTTTGTAGAGCTGGATCTTTATGTCTACCTTTTCTGTTTGTTCTGCAATCTGGTCTGGCTTGAGTTCATAGATCTTGTGTCTGCTCTCATAACAGAATTCATATGCCTAGCTTGTCTATTGTGTCTGACAAACACTGTTTATTTTCTTGTACCCATCCAGTGCCTCTGGCTCTTATAGCAACTTTGCCACCTCTCCTACAATGATCCCTAAGAATTGAGAGGAAGCTTGTGGTGTATATGTCTACCTAGGATTGAGAATTCTGTAGTCTCTAATATTCTTCATATTGACAAGATGTGGATGTTGTGTTAATTGGTATTGATTTCTCTGATGAAGATTAAGAGAAGAATAAATTTACAGTCTAATAGTAAGCCAGGAAGAATTGTTTTAATACTATGTTAATTTGGCAAATAACAGTAATAGGTTCTGCAGCAGGTCCTATGACTTGTCTAGATACAGGTTCTTGGTCCAAAAAATGTTCCCAGGTATGCGTTTCACGTCGTGAAGTAGGACATAATTCCAACCAGCAAGTAATTAGTTGATTTGATGATCTTGCCATGATTGAACCAGTGAGTATATCTTTCCAGGTCGGTCATTTTTATAATTGGCAGGATTCATACATAGCTGAAGGACCCACTCAGAGTGACCATAGAACCTTCTAACACTATGAAAACTAATCAGTAGAGATGATGCTTCTAGATCAGGATCAGCATGAGATTTTCATGCCTTATGACTCAAATACTTACATACATTCAATGTATAGGCTGGAGGATCTAATCTTTAACAGTCATATGAAATCTGTTTGTGGTAACATGAACTTGAAACTGCTATGTCACAAATACAGAGACAAGCTGATTCTGGAGGCTCATAGCATTTTAGAGAGGAACATGTCCCCCAGAACCTCAAAAAAAAAAAAAAAAAAAAAAAAAAGAAAAAAAAAGAAAAGAAAAGAAAAGAAAAAGAAAAAAGAAAAAAAGAAAAGAAAAAAAAGAAAAGAAGAAATTTAAAACATCAATGAGCAAGAAGCCTAGAGTTGACTTCTGGCTTTCACCATCTACACAAACAGCATAACATACTATGCACATATGTAAATACATGAATATTCCACATACAAACACGCGCGCACACACACACACACACACACACACACACACACACATTCCACAACTATTTTCCATTATATTTAAGACATTTGCACATTAATGTGATACAATGCTATTTTTAAAGAAGTTTTGTTGTTCTAAATCTTATTCCTATTAAGCGAAAACTTGATTATCTTTTTAACAAGAGCAATTTCTACAGGACTACTATTTATTACACCCTGTGCCAGGCATAGCATATGTGATCTGATCAATCCTTCCCAGTGACAATGATCTGCATTATATTCTTCATAGATAAACGGAGATAATAAATGTATCAAAGTCATCATAGCTAACAAAAACCAGACATTGGATTTTAAGCCAGAATCTATCTGCTCCGTTTCCAATTGACTTTGTGTAGTCTAACTACTCATTAAAAACACATCTCTCTATTTTGTTAAAATGCATGCAGTTTCCACTTTAATAAATCAAAGTATTTAAACTATAAACTTTTCACTACATTGGGGGAATAGAACAAATTGTGGGAAGTTTAGCATACTAGTTTCTTTCAGTTTGTTTCAATTTTGTGATTTTATGTGTTTCTCCTTAGATTTCTCTGCAAAGTACCACTCAATTATATCTTTCATCAGAATTGATTTCAAGTACTTATTGTTGCAGTAAATATTAAATTAAACAAAATATCTCTTTATCAGTCCCGCACCTCACTCCACAGGCCTGCTTCCAGTTTGGAAATTTGGGCACCTCTGTTGCTTGGTCTGAGCCACCCTCACAGTCTCTCTTCATCTGTTCAACTCCCTTTCCTTGGTGGTTTTACTCTGGTTGTTATTGCTTCCATCCCAGGGTGTTTTCTTACCCCAAAACTAAACACAAACACAAAACAAATGCCCAATAGCTTTTATACAGGTTTATGTATTCAATTCTCAATCCACAACCCCTCTACACAACAAGATTTCATGCAGTAGACAAAGGTACAAACTACCCTTCTGTATAAGATATTAGACACATAAAGTCCTTAAATGTTCATGGTTATTTAACTCCCATTAAGCCCACCTGGATCTAGTTTATCCTTAGGGATCTCCATCTTGGAGTTTCTCTTCCTGGTCCTCCTTCTTCCTCTGACCTCTCACCTCCTCTCTCTACCTCCCTCACCTGACCCAGGCACTGTCTTTCCTTTATTTTCCTAATTCAAATGGGAAGGTTCAGATGAAGTCACCTCATGAGTATGTGACTAGGCAGTCCTTCTTGGGGAAGTGGAATTAACATTAAAATGCAATCAGCTTCAGGACAATCTACATTTCACCCATTTGTCCAGTTAAAAGGCTTTTGGACCTCGGGCTGATAAAGAAATAACCCTTTAGATTTTATCATTTACTGCAACAATTTATGAATCCAATGCAGTTTTTCTTGTTTTTTATTTCCCTTTTGTACTTTCTTTGCTATGTGTGTTTTTCTCCTTTTTCTTTTGTGATTATAGTACAGTTAAACCATTTCTTCTCTTTCTTCCTCCCAAATCTCCCAAGTACTCTTCCTGATACTCTTTCAAATTCATGGCCTCTTTTTTCATTAATTATTGCTGTGTGTGTGTGTGTGTGTGTGTGTGTGTGTGTGTGTGTGTGTGTGTATAATTTGTAAATAAAATCTGCTTAATCTGTATCATGCCACTCAAATGTATGTTTTCAGGGTTGATCATCGACACTAGATAACAAATTGTGTGTAGTTCTCTGAAGAAGACTTATTTATAGCACTCTCTCAGCAATTCCTTTATTGTTTGTAGTCTTAGGGTTAGGATGAATCATTACAGGCTCTTCCCCACATAGTGTGGCATGTTCATTGTATTATTCTTGTTAATCACATATTTGAAAAGGCATATCAGTAAGATTTTATAAAATCAGCTTCTGACATTACTAGTAGACACAGTCTCACAGCAAACTTCATGGTCCTCTGACACCAACAACCATATTTTTCACCTTCTACAATGTATCCAGATACTTAAATGTGGGAGTATCATTAGATGTCTCCTATAGACCCACTCAATATGAGTGAAACAAGTTTTGTGTTTTATGTTTATGAATAACTATTATTTTCTGAGTAACTAAAATAATAATCAAATTTGTTTTGAGGAAATGAGACTTTCTATACAAAACATTTATTTTTTAATTTACTTTTTATTGGATATTCTCTGTATTTACATTTCAAATATTGTTTAAAATTAATTTCATTTAAAATTTATGTTGATATTAGGGAATAGCTATGTGATTTTTGTTTTAGTGTAGGTGACAAGGACTAAAACAGTGTAAGATCACCGAGCCATGGCAATTGAGGGAATTGCCCAGTTGACCTTTAACTAAATGAAGGTGGCTTCTATCATTTTGGTTTAGTGAGATCACCAAAGTGAAGGTTCCTTTAGAATAAGGCCAAAGATTTGAGATCTAGTAGAGCCATAGTATCACATTCTGTTTTAGGATATGGCTTGCCACTTTTGTACTGTTTCTCCAGCCTCATTGTACATGTCAGGCACTTAAAATGAGAAAGATCCTGTAATCACACATTTCTCTTTTCATGTAACCCATGAAGGTCTAATGGCTTTCTGTCTCTTCATGGGGCATGATCTACAGAGAAATACATTGTGGACTGTACTTCTCTGATGGTTATATCTCAATATCAGTGACTGTGACTGCTCTGTACACTAGCCCCGTGTAAAGTTTGAAGTTGGATGGAACTCTTATCATGTTCTCTGTACAGTAATAAATGCTTAACGATTGTAAGACTTTGATTAACAGCAACAATGTGCTAATAGCCTATTTTATATCCCAAACGCTAGGGGAAATATGCTTCATGCTGTAAAGACTGTTTTCACTTAGCACAGAGAGTAAAAGCCTGAGGATCCCTTATCTGACAAGAAGGAAATGCTGCTGGTGTAATGCCCGTTGCATATATTACTGATCTGCTACAGAGGAGAGGAAATTACCCAGTCAGAATACATATGTCTCTGTAGCCTTGTATCCGCATTCTAATAGCCACAGAGTTTATCTTAGTCTAAATGAAGCTCTGAGTTATTAATTGTTTTAATGATTTCATTGATTTCTGTTACTCTAGGTAATGTGCTTTACCTAAGTTGGTAGTTTATTTTGCTTTTCAATTAACCTTTTACTTTTGTTATATCATTTTTTTATTAAAAACAAAGGTTTTATCTGCATTTTAATGATATGCCCATCTTAGTGCATTATGAATAGTATTGGGTTGTATAGCAATTTCTCTGAATAGCAGGGTAATGACCAATCACAGTGAGTATTCTTTATTTCAGGTTATTATCTATATGAAATTTTTTATAATGTCATTTAAATAAATGATAGAATCTTTTATGTAGAGCCAAAAATATTTTTAAAGAGTTTCAGAGAATATATATAAAGTTCCTATTTAACTTGTGCTCCATTTTTTATGCTTAATAATCATGAAATTACTTTAATTTAATTTAATTTATTTTGATTTTATTTAATAAATAATTTTAAAATGTCATCAAAATTTTAGAAATCTAATTGAAATAAGACACTTTAAAAGAAAAACATACACTATGTATATTTTCTGGTAATTATATCTTACTATTATGCATTGATTATTTAATATTCAATGTATTACGTCTAATTAAGGCCTCATTCTTCTTTGAAGGATAGTTGATTTTGTACCCACAAAACATTAATAAGATGACTAAAAATGATAATGAAGATTTATTCTTCCTCTCTGAAGAGAGATAGCCACATACAACTTTTATACCAATTAAGACCTGTTAATGACTAAATACTGCAATTAGATAGTCTTTGTATGTTTACAGCTCACTTTAATTGCTGAAAAACGCCATTTGTCAGCTTCATGTTCTATTGACAATGCTATTGACTTATCCGAATTTGGCTTTGTCTTGTCTCTCATACATAAAACTCACATATGCAGTTCAAATGGGAAATGACTGTATTGATTTCCTTAACTTGAGCCCAAATGCTAAAGATTTTTGGATAAGCTTTCTCATTACTTAAGCCAAAATCAATAAGAAAGAGCATCTTTTAATGAAAGAGCAGTTTGAGCAACGTACTTCAGAAATAGGGTCCTGTTCATTCTTTGCTTTACAAATCGATATCCTAGGTTCCTTAAGTGCGGTCCAATTGGTTGACATTGTGGTTTGTCTTTGCGTATAAACTTGGAGCTTTAGAAAAGAGAAGCTGAGCTATTCGGACAGTGGAAGGGACACTGTCCCTGGGAAAGAAGGTATCTGCTACCAGGTAGAAAAGAGAGCTGGTAACATGACTTACAAACAGCAGCAATTACAGTTGCATTTCTTCATTGGTTTCTTTTTCAAACAACTGCCTGTGCATGTGATATACATTTAGTTCAAGTAATTCAGTATCATTTCATCATTAGCTTGTCTTTACGTATATCTTTCTAAATGTTGGTGCAGTTTGCATTATGGAAAATAATTTATGGAAATATCAAGACATTTAAAATGGTCTGTTTGAGTGATTTGTTATTTCCGTGTCTCTGTGTGTGCATGTGCTTGTATGTGTGCATGTATGCATTTATGTGTATGTGCACCTGTGCATGTGTGTATATGTGAGTGAGATGGCCCAATTTCTTTAGGAAGACAAACATAACAATGCTCAGAAAAAGAAATGTGCCTGTTCTGAGGAGCAGCAGGAAGGACTCAACACATAAAACAAGTCGTGTAGACAGGTCAGACATCAGGTTCTGTACTAAGATACCATTAACTCCATGAACTACATAAATTAAGCTGATTATGCCTGCACTTCATTAACTGACAATGACCTATTGATGCACAGGCCATGTGAGCTAGAGACCGCCTGCTGTACTGTACTAAATTTATTGGGTTTCAATTAGTTCTTCTCTTGCCTATGATTGTTGAGGAAAAAGTTCATTAACTCTGTGTCTTCTGATATGCTGTTACATAAAGAGAATTTATATTTAATCCTGTATTCTTAGTCATAATTATTATTAAAATTTCTAAGGTTTATGTGAGTACTTCCTTTTAAATTACTTTGTATAATTTGGTTTCTGGATGGAATAATATGCAGATTGTCTTGTTACAGGGACATGATATAAAACACCATTAAATGTGATTTGTAATGATCTTTATAAGTGATCTTATATTCACTTTGCTGCAGTAAATGTTAAAAATTATTTTTACTATAATTGTTGGAATATATTTTTATGAATAAAGATCTTAGGTAAACATGTATAAGTTTTAATTTTTTTCTTAATTATAAGAATTATACTCCAAGTTACATCTCTGAAGATTTTTTTTAGTAAGTCAGGCTAATATATTCAACATAATTTCAGGCCAAATAATCCTTCACATCACATTATAGGTACAGGTAAAATAATGGCTCTCATTTCTTTCTATGTTGCCGTCTGCTGTGTACATTGTATAATCTACTAATGTAAGGGGATTACTGATCATTTTTAATGTCAGACTCTTTTACATATCCAGATACTCCTTGTCTGAAGGCATTATAGTTATTTGTCATTACCTACTATATGTGTATATGAATTATTAATGTACATGGTCAGTACAAGTATGACACCAAAGAAAGTATAAAGATAAAACATTACAGTACTTTGGTAAGCTGTGCATCCTTTACATTCTTCAATTTGCATTTAGGAAAAGAGTTAGCAGGGGAACCTAGCTTCAGAGATCTTCTTAGGAATGTCAGTCCTATCTGTATTTGGAGGACATACTGCCTATTTTGGAAGTTCAGAAAAAAAATAAATGTTTCCGTGAAATGGTGAAGTCAAGAATGGATTAATGGCTTAATTGGCCATACAATATGCATAGGTAGCACTGTGTGGTCTGTAACCTTACATTAATGCTGAATAATCTATGCATAAACCCTAAAATTAGCAAAGGAGTTTTGTAGCCATTTTACAATGAAACAACTTATTTTTTTGAATTTCATTTTATTTTCCGACTTTAAACTTTTTAAAAAACTAGGGCATGAGCAATAGAGACGGAAATAACATAGTACAAGTGACTTGAAGGTAGGAATTTAATGTAGAGTGCTTCTAGGAAAATGAACAGGAAAGACAGATGGAAGGATGTACAGAACACTACAAATGATCAAAACACAGAGACAAATCAATCATGTCATGCCCAGCCTCACCGATATACCTACAATTCACCTTCTGGACTTATGATACAGGATTCTTAGACCAACTTCAGGTAGAAAGATTGTCAAAAACACAAAAAACAGCAACAGAAAATTAGTTGTGAGTTTTTATTTTATAGAAATATCAGGGAAGCTAAGCTAAAGAATTCTCATCACCATGCCTGGCTAAACAGAAATGAAAGACACGTGCAGAAATGTTGATGTGGAAAAGGCTGATCTCACTGGGCTTCAATTTTTTACAAAGAACTACTGACTACTAAAAACTATGGGAATATTGTCTCCTACAGGGAGAAGTTCACAGATTATATGTCAAATATCAAGTGGTCAGCAACCTCTATTCAATCATATATCATATAACATTATATATCATGGTCACCTGTCATCTGTTAAGTATCATATACCACAAACCATATATCATATATTATGTATATTACATGCACATACATATACATATATATGGTCTCTCTATATAAATATACATACATAAAACACACAAACACACACACACACACACACACACACACACACACACACATATATATATATACACATCCAAATAACATAAAACATAAACAAGATATACTTATATATTTGCCAGCCCAGGCTACTCTATTCAGCAAAACTCTAAATTAACATAGATGGGGGAAACAAAGATATTCCATAATAACAAATTTACACAATATATTTTCACAAATCTAGCCCTACAAAAGATCACAGATGGAAAACTCCAACACAAGGAGAGAAAATACACCCTAGAAAAAGCAAAAAAAAAAAAAAAAAAAAAAAAAAAAAAAAAAAAAAAAGTCTTCTTTCAACTAGCCCAAAAGAAGACAGCCATAAAAATATAATTCCATCTCTAACAACAACAACAACAACAAAAAGAGAAACAACAAATATTGGTCCCTAATATCTCTCACCACCAATCTAATCAATTCCCCAATAAAAAGGCATAGACTAATAGACTGGATACAAAAGGAGACCCAGCTTTTTGCTGCATATACGAAACACATCTCAGTGATAGCAACAGATACTCCCTCAGAATAAAAGGCTAGAAAACAATTTTCCAAGTAAATGGTTCCAAGAAACCAGCTGTAGTATTCATCCTAATATTGAATAAAATCCACTTGCAACCAAAAGTTATCAAAAAAGATGAGGAAGGACACTTCATACTCAACAAAGAAAACATTCTCTAAGTCGTAATCTCAATTATGAACATCTATGCTCCAAATGCAGGGGCACCTACATTCATAAAAGAGACCTTACAATAGCTCAAATTACACATTGCTCTTCACACAATAATAGTGGGAGATGTCAGTACCCTTCTCTCTTCAATGGACAGATCATGGAAACAGAAACTAAACAGAGACATGGAGAAACAGAAGTTATGAACCAAATGTATTTAACAGATATCTATAGAACATGTCATTCTAATACAAAAAGAATATACCTTCTTCTCTGTACCTCATGGTACCTTCTTCAAAATTTACTATATAATCAACCCCCCAAAAAGCATCAACAGATAAAAGAATGTTGAAATAAGCCCATGCATGCTATCAGATGCCCGTGAATTAAGACAGGTCTTCAATAACAACAAAAACAATAGATAGCTCACATACACATGGAAGCTGACCATGCTTTACACAATGATAACTTGGTCAAGAAAAGAATAAATTAAAGATATTTTAGAATTTAAGAAATTTAAGCCACATCATACCTACACATATATAACACAATGAAAGCAGTGCTAAGAGGATATCTCATAGCACTAAGTGCATTCAGAAAGGAGCAAACACTATCAGCTTGACAGCACACCTAAAAACATTAGAACAAAATGAAGCAAATACACCCAAAAGGCATGGATGGCAGGCAATAATCAAACTCAGGACTGAAATCAGCCAAGTAGAAACAAAAAGAATTATACAAAGAATCAACAAAACCAAAAGCTGGTTCATTGAGAAAAACAACATGATAAATAAACACTTAGCCACACTAACCAGAAGTCACACAGAGAGTATCCAAATTAACAAAATCAGAAATTAAAAGGGAGACATAAAGATAGAAAATAGGGAAATTAAAAAATATCATCAGATCCTACTACAAAAGCATATATTCCACAAAACTGAAAAATATGGAAGAAATGGTCATTTTTCTTGACAGTTACCAGGTAAAAACATTAAACCAGGAACAGATAAAGCATCTTAAAATTTTCAAAACCCCTAAATAAATAGAAGCAGTTATCATCAAAAAGTCTGTCAATTATAAAGGCCCATGACCAGAAGGGCTTAGTGTAGAATTCTATCAGACCTTCATAGAGAATATAGTACCAATACTCTCCAAACAATTTCACAAAATATAAACAAAAGGAAAACTACCCAATTCCTTCTATGAAACCACAAATATGCTTATAACTAAATCACACAAAACTCTAAAAAGTAGAAAAACATTAGACCGATTTCCATTCTGAATATTAATACCAAAAATCTTCAATAAAATTCTCACCAACCAAATCCAAAAACACATCAATATGATCTTACATCATGAACAATTAGACTTCTTCAGAGGGATGCAAAGATTGTTCACTATATGGAAATCCATCAACATAAAACACTATATAAACAAACTCAAAGAAAACAGCTATATTAGGTGCTGAAAAACTATTTGACAAAATTTAATATACCTTCATGGTAAAAATCTTGCAAAAATCAGGAATTCAAGGCTCATACCTAAGCACAGTAAAAGCCATATACAGCAAATCAGTAGCCAACAAAAATCTAAGTGGTGAGAAACTTGAAGCAATCCCACTAAAATCAGGGCCTAGACAAGGCTGTGCACCCTCTACACCTATTATTCAATGTATTACTTAAAAGTCCTAGCCAGAGTCATTAGACAAGAATGGAAGCCAAAAAGATACAAATTGGAAAGGAAGAATTCAAAATATCACTATTTGCAGATGATATGAAAGTACATTTAAGTGACCCCCAAATTTCTACTGGAGAACTCCTACAGCTGATAAACAAGTTCAGCAAAGTGGCTGGTATAAAATTAACTCAAACAAATCAGTAGCCTTCCTTTACTCAAGGGATAAACAGGCTAAGAAAGAAATTAGGAAAACAACATCCTTCAAAATAATCACACATAACATAAAATACCTTGGTGTTACACTAACCAAGCAAGTCAAAGAACTGTGTAACAGGAACATCAAGTCTCTGAAAATGAGATTGAAGACCTCAGGAGATGAAAATGTCTCCCATGCTTATGGATTGGCAGGATTAATATAGTAAAAAATGGTCGTCTTGCCAAAAGCAATGTACCGATTCAATGCAATCCTCATCAAAATTTCAACACAATTCTTGATAGCCTTAGAAAGAACAATTTTCAAATTCATTTGGAATAACAAGAAACCCAGAATAGTGAAAACTCTTCTCAATGATAAAAGAACTTCTGAGGGAATCACCATTCCTGACCTCAAGCTGTATTACAGAAAAATAGTGATCAAAACTACATGGTATTTGTTCAGAGACAGGAAGGTAGATCAATGAAATAGAATTGAAGACCCAGAAATGTACCCACATGGCCACTTCACCTTTGACAAAGGAGCTAAAACCATCCAGTGGAAAAAATATAGCATTTTCAACAAATGTTGCTGATCCCACTGGTGATCAGCATGTAAAAAAATGCAAAATAAATCCATTCTTTTTGTGCTATACAGAGCTCAGGTGGTTCAGTGACCTCCACATAAAACCAGAAACACTCAAAGTAATTGAAGAGGAAGTGCATATGAGCCTTGAACACATAGTCACTGGGGATATTTTCCTGAACAGAACTCAAGTGGCTTATAATCTAAGATCAAGAATTGATAAATGGGACCCCATAAATTTACAAAGCTTCTGTAAGGCAAAGGACACTGTCATTAGAACAAAATGTCATCCAACAGAATGAGAAAAGAACTTTGCAAATTCTACATCTGATAGAGGGCTAATATCCAATACATACAAATAACTCAAGAATCTAATAACTCTATTAAAATGGGTGACATCTAAAAAGAGAAATTTCAACTGAGGAATATCTAATGGCTGAGAAACACCTAAAGAAATGTTATCATTCCTAGTCATCAGGGAAATGAAAATTAAAAATAGAAAACTTGAAGTTCTACCTCACAGAAGTTGGAATGACTAAGGTCAAATCTCAGGTGACAGCAGATGCTGGCAAGGATGTGGAGAAAGATTAACACTCTTCCTCTCTTGGTGGGGTTGTAAGCTGGTAGAACCACACTGGAGATCAGTCTGGTGGTTCCTCAGGAAATTGGATGTAGTACCACCTGAGGACCTGGCTATATCACTCCTGGGAATATACCCAAAAGATGCTCTAACATGTAATAAGAACACATGTTCCACTATGTTCACAGAAGCCTTATTTATAATAGCTAGAAGCTTGAAAAAAAAACAAATGTTGTTCAACAAAGGAATATATACAGAAAGTGGTCATTTACCCAATGCAGTACTACTCAGCTATCAAAAACAATGACTTCAGAAAATTCTTAGGCAAATGGCTGGAACTAGAAAACATTATCGTGAGTGAGATAAGCCAATCACAAAAGCCACACATATTATACACTCACTGATAAGTGGATATTAGCTCCAAAACTAGGATTACCCAACATAGAATTCACAGACCACATGAAGTTGAAGACGGAAGACCAAAGTGCATCTGCTTCAGTTCTTCTGAGAAGGAGGAACAAAATTATTTACAGGAAGAGTTACAGAGACAAACTTGAATCAAAGACTGAAGCAAAGGCCACCCATTGAATGCCCTACCTTGAGATCCAGCCCATATATAGCCATGGAACCCAGACAATATTGCTGATGCCAAGATGTGCATGCTGTGAGGCGCTTGATATGGATGTGTCCTGAGAGGCACTTCCAGAGACTGACAAATACAAGGGCAGATGCTCACAGCCAACCATTTGAACTGAGGATGGGGTTTCCAGTGGAGTAGTTAGAGAAAGTATTGAAGAAGCTAAAGGGGTTTGCAACCCCATAAGAACAATGATAACAACTATTCCAAGCTCTCAGGCACTAAACTACTATCCACAGAATACACTGAATGGACCCATGGCTTCGGTTGCATATGTAGCAAAGAATGGCCTTTTTGGGCATCAATGGGAGGAGAAGCCCTTGGTCCTGGCAAGGCTTGATGCCCTACTGTTGGGGAATGTCAGGGCCATGAGGCCAGAGGGGTTGGTTGTGTGGGTGGGTGAGCACCCTTATAGAACAGGGGAAGGGTGTTGGGATAAGGAGTTTATGGAAGGGAACTGAGAAAGGAAATAACATTTGAAATGTAAGTAATATATATCCAGTAAGGGGGGTGAGAGATGGGAAATTGGGGAAAAGAAATAAATACAAAGAATATCCATAAAAATAATAAAAAAATAAAAAGTACACTTAATTAAAAAAATCTATATACTTCAGCCAAGTGATTCATGTGATTTCAGCTCCTAAATATATACCTTTTAAAAAATGATATATATTACTATAGATGCACATAGTTTAAGAGATAAGGCCCATGAATTTTGAAAAGAAAAATCAGAGAGATGAGTAGGAAGTGTTAGATGGAGAAAAGTGAAAAGGGAATAATGAAACAACTATATTTTTATTATATAAAAACTAACTTTTTCAGTAACTTGTTGAGAATTTAACTGACCAAGTAAAATTATCATGATTTTCCTTGACATTTCATATGATCCTGAAATTTGTGAATTAGGAAATAGAGAGGAAAATGGAACTGCCTTTGGAAATAGCAAGCCAATACCGCCTTTTCAAAAAGAGTAATATTTATCTAGAAAATGGAAAATATCTGCTTATAAGTGAGTACTTAGCATGAGTGGTCTTTTGTGACTCATTCAGTATGACAGCTTCACGTTCCAGCCACTTGCCTAGGAATTTCATGAACTCATTGTTTTAATAGCTGAGTAGTACAAACCCTCCGCAACTGCCATGGACTAAAACACCAACCATTGAGCACATATAGAGAGACCCATGACTCCAGTTGTATATGTAGCAGAGGATAAGATTGTCTGGCATTGATCTGAAAGTCCAGTGAGGGCACGTTTTCCCAATGTAGGAGAACGCCAAGGCACTGCAATGGAGAGGGCTATTGGGAGAGGGTGCACCTTCACGGTGACAAATAGAGGGGGACAGGGAATGGAAGTAGGGTGGTGGGGAAGGGGTATCAGAAGGTAACAGTGACCTCATTTTCTTGCTAGGAAACTCTTCAGTACTGGTATATTGGGAATATATCATCATACTAAGTTCATGAGGTGCTGAGAATCAAACTCAGCTTCATGTAATTCATGAGCCCTTCAGGAAATGATCTACACAGCCAGTCCCAAGTAGAAGTTTCCTGACTCAGGAATTTTTTTTATAAGCCTATGTGTATGGGCGTGTGAGTGTGTGTGCATTTATAAGTGTGTATCTCTGTGTGCACATAGGATTGGTGTATTTTAGAGACAGTTTTTAATTTCAAATTTGGAAGCTGCCCAGGGCACAGAGAAGAGTGGAAACCAAAGAAGTAAAGGCAAGTGAAGTAGAGAAGAATTTAGAAGTGGCTTTGCTTTCATGTCAGCATTGAGTAGTCAGAGATGGAAAATCAGGAAAGCAACCGAGCACATTATGAAGCCAGAAGACACTTTGGAATAAGAAAATCATGGAGGCCAGCTGCAGGTGAGTTCTAGAAAAAAAATCATGATTCAGTTCTGGTAAATGCTGCTGATAATTAGGTGAGAGTAGAAATTGATGGTTGAACTTAGCAATGCAGTGGGACTACTAATAATGTTTAATGCGGAAATGTGTTTTGGGTGTAGCATGACCGCAGCTTGAAAGGCCAGCAGAGACAAACCGACCACCTCTAAATGGTCATCTGCACTTGAATTCAACAACTTCTCACAAGGAAGATTATTGCTAAACATTTTTAATATTGCATTTAAACAGAAGGCATGTACTTCAACCAAAGTATATAGTTCATGTGATTTCAACTTCTAAAGATGTTTCAGCCACACTTAAGTTTTCGTGAAGATTTGACTCTTACAGATATTTAAAGGAGATTTTTTTTATGAATATGAAACGTTTCAGTATTTTCAAAACCTTGAGTTTGTTTCCAAAGTGCAAGCATTTGAATATTTTAACATTATTTATTAATTTAGTTTTGCACAATTTGTATTCATTGTCTTGAAGTTTCAATGTGGAAGAGACTTGTTCAGATCCATTTAATCAAACTTTTGTTTTAAAAACCAACAAAATGAGGCCAGATTTAACAGAGCTTTTGCAAATATAGTATATATCTAATTGTGTGTTGGTTAATAGGACTCTATATTAAAGTGCACACTGTTGGGGCAAATAGTTTTGAAAGACTTAATTGCAGAAAATATTCAAAATTTAAAGTCAAATGGCTTTGAGGACTTTATAATCATTGAACTTGCTGACACCTGTAGTTGTATTTTTTATAATCATAAAACCATCTCTCACAAAACCTCTCTGTTATAATTCTCCTAAACTTGAAGCCCAGTGCTCTTTAGTTTGGATACTCTCATTGGCTGAAAACTTTGCAATAATCAGTCCATACGAATTCATTATAAGATATGTTCCTTCAATTTTATAACCCCAGTAAAACAACAGAATATTTACATGCTTATTCTATTCATAATAATTTAATTAGACACTTTGCAGAAGTTTCTAAAGTTCTTGATATCTTTTTCACACATGAATGGCTGTGCTCTATGTATCTCTTTGGGTTAGCATCCTTTTATGATAGAGTATGGGCATTCTCCCACAGGAACAAGCAACCAGCTTAGCAAACAGAATAATTGGTCCTATTCTTTTCACACACACAAAAGTGAGTTAAAACAGGATGGAGCTTTCATCATCAATTGATTCTTAGAAGTCTTTTCTTGATATTTCAGCCCCAAGGCTTGTATCAAAGTTGTTTCCTTCAATGTAGAAACTTCAAGCTTCCAATTCAGGAGTCTGCAAACCCTGAGCATCAAAGCAGACCTGCCCTGTGATCCACGGCTAAACACTTACTTTCTTCAAGTGATGCTCAGTGCTCTGATTCAGCATCAGGATCTAAGGTTGCTGTTATGACAAGATAAATTAGGAAGCCCTACGATTACACCCTTTGGCCTCCCCTGAGATCTTCCTTAAAAGAGACACTTGTCTCTGATTCCTCTTCGACACTTTTTTGTTTCCATATGGCAGCCATTGCTCAGAATTCACACTTGACCAATAGACCACACTTTCCTGAGGGATTGACATGTGTAGTGCCTGCTGCTTCACAGGTTAGCTGCTGAGAGTTCATGGGAACCAAAGGAGCTGGGGCTGCTCATCATCTTCTTTTGGCTATCATTTTATCTAGCACCAGAACACATTATACATATTGCTGATGACAGAAGCTTAAAATCCTTGCTTTAAAGAATTCTCTGGTGTTTCCTTTAAAAAAAAATCTATCAATGTGTTTGTTTTATATAGAAAATGTAGTTTCAAAATCATCACAATCTTATATCTCCATCAGCTTTTGAATTAGCAAAGTGAATTTAAATATGTGTAAGACTAAAAGAATCTATAATTTTTAAAATATTGCCTGGCTGCTAAACGTCTGCATGTGCCATTTGCTGTATTTTGTTCTGATGAGTAAGATATGTTACTCCAAAAACAAAGTTCATTTTTATTTCTGCTGGTAGTGGAACTCAAGCCCTCACATATGCCAGGCAGGTTATTTACCACTGAGATTCATCGATGCTCTATCCTCAGATAGGACATTCTGTCACCTGCAAAACAGCAGAAGCAGGAAAACTATTCTCGTCCCTCCTCCCATTGTGTTTCTTAACGAAAGCTGTATGGCTTTCATTTTAATGTTGCCTCCTTATATCAAGAATGGGGCATCCATCCTCCTGAACATAAAAGGCCACAGAAGGGTATGAACAAGCAGTTGTTGGTATCTGACCCTTTGTTAGCATTAGCTCATAGGTCCCTTCCATGTCAGACTTCTCCATGCCTGTCCGTTTCATTGAGCCTGGCATAAGCATTTCCACCAGGAATTATTTTTCATAATTCCTCTTCTTTTCCAACAATGCTTTTACAGGAATTCTTGTTATGATTTTTATGTGCTAAATGCATTTTTATATTAGAGGTGGCAGACATAAAATGGGAAAGCCATAAATGAGTAAAATAATTTTTTCACAAAGTCTATCTCCAATTGTGAAATACAAATTAGATGCCCATAATCTAATTCTTCTACCATATAATATTGAAAAGATACAATAAATTTGAAATATTGTGTTTGTGCTACGTAAAGGTACCAAAACAATTAAGAAATCGAGAATAAACACAGTAAAGTATGGATATTTTTAAATTTTGAATTTTGTGTTTATTTTATGTTTATTAATATTTAACCTGCATGTATGTCTGTGCACCATATGTTGGCAGAACAGTATGTACAAAGCCAAGGGCAGAGTATCAGAACACATAGAATTGTTGTTAAAGATGACCATGAGTCATCAGGTGATGCAGGAAACTGAACATGGGTCCTTGGGAAGAGTAGTTAATACCCCTAACCACCAAACAGGTTTCCTAGTCCGACACAGAAGTTTTAAATTTTGTTCTGCCACAAAAAAAAGAAGCAAAAGTCATGATCCACTAGTTTTCATGCATTGCTAGGTTTATAGTCTGTTCCCTCCTCCGAGTTAAACCTCAGATGTTTCTGCGTTTAAGAACAATGTTCTTTCCTGATTTCTGAATAAATGCCCTGGAATTCAGTGCTGAGCTCTGATTAACTTACTTCTTTATATAGATTTATACACAAATAAAGCATCTTCTTGCTTAAAATGAAAAATACAATTTAAATCTTAAAATCCAGTGACTCACATAGACATAGGTACAGTTCTTCCAAGCAAAAACAAATCCTATTAAAACACAGTCTATAACAAATGCTGGTGAGATCAGCTTTATCCACTCTGACTCCAGAATGTTGATTAAAGTCTGCAGGCTGGATTTTTTTTCACCTCAGTTTCTAATAGCAAGTATTCACAGAGGAGGTACATCATTGTAAGATTCGTATCACATTTGCGATTCACAGAAAATAAATAATAACTGGTTCAGACAAATATTTGTGTTTCTTTATCATGATAAAACTATTAAAAGCAGAGCCTAGTGTAGATTGTTATGAATTTCCTATTGACATTTCATCCCTCTAGCACCAGTAGGTAGGCTAGACTGTTCTGTTTCATCTTTATTCTTGAGAATTCAGTGAAATATGATCACATTTGTCCCAATTTCTCTACTCATGCTTCCTCTATTCTTCTATTTATAGGCCTTTCTCCTAACCTCATGGCTTTTGAAAACAATAGATTATGCCCACTTAGTAGGGCCCATATGTGTATGATTGTATGTTTATCCACTAGAGCATAGGAAATCCACCAGGAAGCAAGGTCCCAGTAACTGTCCAGTAGAGAACAGCGCCTGGGGATGATCTATCACATCTATACTGGCTTGACAGTGTGCTGGTAACCATGGCTGCAGTGTGCTTGTGAGTGGGATGAAGTCATATTTCAGATGCTACCATTTCAGAGTCCTCTCCACATCCTCCAACTCTGTCTATATTCTTCTTAACAATGATCTCCGAGCCTTTTGGGGGAAGGATTTGATATAGTTGCCCCCTTTAGGGTGTATCATTTACTCTTTGTTTCTAGACTTTGAACAGTTATGAATCTTTCTACAGACTGCTGCACAGAGCACAGAGAAGCGTCTCTCAACAAAGCTGAGAAAAATGCATGTTTATAGTTACGAATATAAGCAGGAATATAGAAGCCTTTTCACCCTTGGCCTGTGAACTCCTAGGCTATAGGATTTTTTCAGGATTAAAGTGTTGCAGCAAATATTAAAAATGGATTTCATACCTCTTTATCAGCACTGTGGTCTCACCCTGCGGCTGCTGCTTCTAGTATGGAGCTGGGTGCACGGACTCTGTCACTCGGTCCGCAAGACATATTCTCAAGGGCCCCCTTTCCAGGCGGTTTCCTCTGCCTGCCGTGGTGTTTCTGCCCTGGGTGGAATTACCACCCCTGGCGTGTTTCTTTATCCCAAATCTGAACATAAACACAACTCTATGGCCCGATAGCTTTTCATACAGGTTTATATATCAAACTCTCAATCCACAAATTCAGATACACAAGTTGATGTACACAATAAGTTCACAACAAATGGAAAAAGATAAAACCTGCTCTTCTACATGAGTCAAAAGACCTATAAAATCCTTAAAATATTTATAGCTACCTAACACCAGTTAAGTCCACCTGGATCCAACTCATCCTTCTCCATCTCCATCTTGGTTTTACTCTTCCTCGCCCTTGCTCTCCCTTCCCTTCCCCTCACCTCTGATCCACACCTCACTTCACCTGCCCAATCAAGAGCCCAGGGTAGGAAACTGGAGGCGGGACCAGAGACAGAGGTCACAGTGGAGTGCGGCTTGCTGTCTTGTTCATCTTGCTTTTTATAGCTCCCAAAAGGACCAGAACCACCCACAACGAACACACGTGGTAAATGTTACTAGAAGGAAGGCATCACAGGCTTTCTAAGACATCAACATGGGAAACACATTTCATCAGTTACAGTTCCCGCTTCCAAAATGACTGTATCGTCTACCTAGTTGACATAAAATCCAACACACTGACATAATGCTGTTTTCCAAAATGAAATACCTTATAATTGCTATAAATATACTGCTGAAATGACTTAAAGAAAAATGTCACAACAGTGTGTTAATTTCACCTTCTACCTATTTATAATTTTTAAATATATCCGATATATTGTCTAACTCATACAAATCTGGAAACTGGTTAGTTTTAAAAACATTTTTTCTTCAAAATTTATTTTTAAAATAAACTTTTTTCTTAACCTAAAAGTAAAAAAAAAACAATCAATTTTCAGTCAATATATATGAATGTATCCTTATGTACATGTAATATAAAGCTTAGCTCTGTGGTAGAACTAAAATCGAATAATTCTAACATTGTTGTAATAATTTGGCAAGAGGTTTTGACTGTTTGGTTGGAGATGAGGCGCTGAGTCCATCATTAGGTAGGCTAGGTCTGGGAATTTAATATATTTATGACTTTGCCCAACAAAACTTTCAGTTGTCTAGGATCTTATCAGTAAACATAAATTACTTAACGTACACAATAATATTCTTCCTAGAGAACTCTAGTTTCTGAAAACGATTAAATAAAGTTTATCATTTTCATTTACTGACCCCAACGAAACAACCCGAGAACTCTTCCTGGTCACTTTCTAGCTCGTGCTCCATGGACACTTACGTTGCCGCTACATCAGTGCGTGTCTGTGGTCCCTTACCACAGTCTTTGAATATTCCTCCAATGATTCTGCTTCTTTTTACTCTTCCTTTCATTCAAATTACTCCAGAGCAAGAAAAATGCAAGCTGTGGACTTTACTAGGGTGCCATGCTGAACTACATACATTATTCACCTCTTTTCCCCTTCTATGTGTGAATATTTAGGCCCATATTTATTATAACATAATTGACATTGTACTTCAGAAACTACATTTTGTTTTACAAATTCTTATATGTTTTTATATTTGGAGTATTTAATTCTCTTCTGATATGCTAACTTTCTCATTATGTATTTGGCTGGGAATGTAAGGTTCATTAGAACAAGATACCTTTCTATTATCTTTCAAGGGATTCAAGGCAGATAACACACTGCCATGCTTTAAATAAAGTTTAATGCACATTAGTAGCATGACTACAAACTGTGCAGGTGGAAAGTATTACACATTCCCTCTGTAGACTTACTGTGCTCACAATGACTGGATTTTAAACCTTGCTTCCTCTTTCATATAACAACTTAAGATTCAAGCAAGATTTTTTATATGCCATATATATTTAATGTTTTGTGTTTTCTTTCACTGTTTTGCAAAATATTTTATTGGATATTCTATGTATTTACATTTCAAATGTTATATTCCTCCCTCCCCTCCAATCTCCAACACGCTTGCTCCCAACCCCCTACTTCCACATCATTTCCCTGGCATTCCCCTCCATTGGGAAAATAAGCATTTACTGGACCAAAGGCTCCTCCTCTGATTGATGCCAGATAATGCCATCCTCTGCTACATATGCAACTGGAGTCATGGGTCTCTCCATATGTACTCATTGGCTGTTGTTTTGGTCCCTGGGAGCTCTGGGGGGTTTGGTGGGTTGATATTGTTGTTCTTCCCATGGGGTTGCAAACCATTTTAGCTCTATAAGTACTTTCTCTAGCTCTTCCATTGGGGTCCCAATGTGTTCAGTCCAATAGGTAACTATAAGTAGCCTCATCTATATCAGTATGGCTCTGGCAGAGCCTCTGAGGAGGCATTCATATCAGGGTCCTACCAGTAAGCACTTCTTGACATCAGCAATAGTGTCTGGATTTGGTGGCTGCATATGGGATTGATCCCTAGTTAAGGCAATATTTGGATGATCTTTTCTTCAGTCTCTGATCCTCTATTTGTTCCTGTATTTCCTCTCATGAGTATTTTGTTCTCCCTTCTAAGAAGGACTGAGGCATCCACATTCTGGCCTTTCTTCTTTTTGAGCTTCATCAGGACTGTGAATTGTTTGATGTGTATACCAAACTTTTTGGGCCAGTGTCTGCTTATCAGTGAGTGCATACCATATTTGTTCTTTTGTGACTGGGTAACATCACTCAGGATGATATTGTCTAGTTCCATTCATTTGCCTAAGAATTTCAGGAAGTTATTGTTTTATATGGATGAGTAGTACTCCATTGTAAAAATGTATCACATTTTCTGTATTCATTCCTCTGTTGAATGAAATCTAGGTTCTTTCTAGTTTCTGGCTATTATAAATAAGGCTGCTTTTCTTTTCTTAATAGTCTTTTTCTTAATTTTTGCTTATTTTGTTTTGTATTTTTCATTATTTTATTTATTTACACCTTATATCTCAAATGTTGCCCCTCCTTCTCATCCCTGCTCAAGGGATTCCTTCTCCTTCCCCCCTCTTGTCACCTCTGTGACATTCACCTCTCACCTAGGTTATCTCCTCCCACCCCAATGGGGCATCATGTCCTTACAGGATTAGGCACTTCTCCTATTGAGGCCAGACAAGGCAGTCCTCAGCTACATGTGTGTTATAGGCCTTGGGCCAACTAATGTATGCTCTTTTGTTGGTGTCTCAGTCCTAGTTAGTTGACATTGTTGTTTTCCTATGGGGTTGCCAGCCCCTTTTGTTCTTTCAGTCTTTCCTCTAACTCTTTTACAAGGGTCCCTAAACTGATTTCAGTCCACTGCTTGGCTGTGAATATCTTCTGGTAGAGCATGTCAGATGACGGCCATGTTAGGCTCATGTCATCAAGTACAATAATGTAGCATCAGAAGCAGTGTCAGAGTTTGATGTCCACCCATAGGATGGAATTTTGTCCCTGCAGTTATTTTAGACAGGAACCATTTTGGGTTGAAAGTTTTCTGAGGGGGTTTGTTGTCCACATGTCTCTGTGGAGGTCCTTTCTGACTACTTCAGGTTCCATCTCCCCACTGGTGGGCATATCTGACAAGATCACCCAAAATAAGTCTGGTGAGCCTCTCCTACACCTCTGGGACTTTCTAGAGGTATCTCTTATCCTCCACCAAAGTCACACCAATATCTTTGGTACCAAGATCAACAACTGACAAATGGGGCATCTTGAAACTGAAAAGCTCTGTAAGGCACAGGGCACTGTTAAGAGGACAAAACATCAACTTGGGGAAAGTCTTCACTAATCCTTCATCTGACAGAAGGCTATAATCCACAATATATAAAGAATTCAAGAAGTCAGACTCCAAAAATCCAAAAAGCCCAACTAAAAATGGGGTACAGAGCAAAACAGAGAATTCTCAACAGAGGAATCTCAAATGACCAAGAAGCACAAAAATAATTGTTCAACATCATTTAAAAAATTTAATTATAAACTTAATAAAAATTAATTTTTACTTTATCCTCTTCCTGCTCTCCCCTTAGAATATTCCACAACCCACACATCCTTCCTCCACTACTAGGAGAATGTCCCCACACCTCCCACCCTCCAAGACCTCTCCACTCCTTGAGGCTCAAAGTCTCTCAAGTGCTAGGTGTATTATTTTCGAAGTCCAGACCCACCCAGCAGTTTTCTACCATGTATGTGTGTTGGGGGTCTCATATCAGCTGGTGTATGCCTCCTGGTTAGTGACTCAGTGTCTGAGAGATCTCAGGGATCAAGGTTAGTTGAAACTGCTGGTCTTCTTATAGGGTCACCCTCCTCCTCAGCTTCTTCCAACTTTTTCCTAGTTCAACCACAGTGGTCATCAGTTTCTGTCAATTGGTTGGGTGTAAATATCTGCATCTGGCTCTTTCTGCTTCTTATTGGGCCTTTCAGAGGGCAGTCATGATAGGCTCCTGTTTGTAAGCACACCTTAGAATCAATATTAGTGTCCGGCCTTGGTGCCTCACACTTAGCAGGATACCAACTTGGGCCTGTCACTAGAGTTTCTTTAGACACCAAGGAAATGCAAATCAAAACAACCCTGAGATTATACCTTACACAAATCAGAATGGATAAAATAAAAAAAACATAAGTGACAGTAATGCTGGTGAGGATATGGAGAAAAGGGAACATTTCTCCATACCACATTGGAGAGCAAACTAGTATAACCACTCTGGAAATCAATATGGCTGTTCCTCAGAAATTGGAAATAAGTCTACTCAAAGATCCATCTATTCTGCGCCTGGGCATATACTCAAAAGGTGCTTCACCATACTACAAGGGCATGTGCTCCAAGGACATATCAAGATCATAACAGCCGCATTCATAATAGCCAGAATCTGGAAAAAAAAACCCTAAGTGTCCCTCAACAAAACAATGGATACATGAAAGGTAGTTTATTCACATAATCAAATATTATTTAAGAATTAAAAAAAAGTGCACCATGAATTTTGCAAGCAAATAGGTAGAACTAAAAAACTATTATCCTGAGTGAGGTAACTCAGACTGCTCCCCACAACCACATATGGTATATACTCACTGATATGTGGATATTAGGAAAAGAGTACAGAATTCTCAAGATACACCAAAGAGACCCTTAGAAATTAAACAAGGAAGCCCCAACTGAGGAATCATCAATCCCAATTAGAAGGGGCCAGGGATCTGAGTGGGAGAGGAGAGGGGTAGGGTAAGAAGGGGACATACTTATGTTTGGGGGGGGGGCAGGAGAGAAGCCCAGAAGGCCAGGAGAATGAATGCAAATAGGCCATATATATTTAATTTTTAGTATCTTGTGTATATTACATCTAATTACATTGAAATTAATTTTATCTAATGGACACTGATGAATTAGAAAAATAGTATAGAAAGAAAATTTTAATGAAAAATAGACAAGAATCAAGTTTTTAATTTATTTTTAGTTATCTTTATTTCCTTAACATATTTGATTAGTCTAAACTCGAATCTGCTCTCTCATTTTGTGTGAATGTACCTTGAAGTCTTTTCTAATATTTTTTGTATTGTTCTAGAAATTGTATGTGTGTGTTTGTGATCATGCATCTGCATTTTTGGGCACATGTGTATATGTTGTTAAAAATTGAAGTTATACTACTAGTTGAGTAAAATTTCCAACAGATTAAAACATTCTTGATAGGCCCACATTTTAATTGAATAAGAGCACAGTAAATAAAAAAGTACATAAAATAAATTAGGGACAATTTTAAATAATACAGATATGTATTTTATATGCCACTCAGCTGAAGCTCTACTTCCCTTGTTTGACTTTTGCATTTGAAACTATTTCATAAATAAGCAGAGCAACAAGATAATTTTCTATGTTCATTTGCATAATTATTATCATAATTTCTTTTATTTTCCATTAGTTTGTAACAATCAGATATTTTTACACAATTATTGCTTTTTATATTCATTACAAAACTTATTGAAAATATTGGTGCTTCCTTGACTCATCCTTATAATAATTAACTGAGGAGCAATAGATGTGACTCAACAGCATGAACACTTAAAATAACTTGGACAGTAATAAATATTATAAAAAAAGAGATATGTATTAGGGACTCACTATGACATGTTTTAATATTGAAAAATAAATAAAATTAAATGCAGTAATAATGAATAAAAATCAGGCCCCCTGGCTATAATTTTATGTCTGACTTAATTTGGTTTGTAATTAAAACAAACATTGGATAAAGAATGCTAGATGTTCACTGTCAATCTTGAGCAAATTCTGGTATTTTGACATTAGCACATCTAAGATAATGTAATAGACAAACAAATATCAGTCCTAGTTTGATAGTAATTTGAGTACAAAATTATATAAGTAACACATTTTGCCTCTCACTTAGTTTTCTTCACAGGTGTGTGTCTCTCTCTCTCTCTCTCTCTCTCTCTCTCTCTCTGTGTGTGTGTGTGTGTGTGTGTGTGTGTGTGTGTGTTAATCCTGTGTAGACTGTGTATGTATCCATGTGCTATATTGTGTATGAACATAAGATGCTTGAGGTTAGTCTCAAGTGTCACCTTCCATTCCTCTCTACCTTATTTTTTTTTCTATACAAAATCTCTCAAGGAACTGGTACTCATTGTTTCAGTTAGACAAGGACAGGTTGGCAAAATCAAGAGTCTTCCTTTCTCTGTCTCTTTGGTGGGGCCTACAGCATGAAAAGCTAGCTCTAGTGGTTATGCGGATTCTGCATTCTGACAAAATTTAGAAAATAAATATATATTACCAGTGTGTTTACTGGATTGGCTTAAACAGTGATGTCTGAGCAGTGTTAATATTGGCACTGTCACAGTAAATGAACTGCTAGTATCAACCTGATATGTGGGGTCTGAAAGATTCCTGGAGAATTTATTCTTCAGTTTCGGCTGAAAGTTCAAAGAACATGGGTCCTAATACCAGAGAAGACTAGAGCAACAGGGTTGCTACATAAACAGTGTAGATACATTTGGCATCAAGGCTCAAATGCAGGGATGCAAAAAAGAAAAGCTTTGTTATTGGAGCCCATTTTATCGGAGGGGCCACTGAAAGGTGCCACTCACATCAAAGGTAGGTCTCCAAAAACCCATGGGCACATGAGTGACTAAAAACCACCTTTCCTGTTGTTCCAAAAGTTTATCTCTCTGTTGATTTCAGATCAAGGTAGAAACAAATTTGCCAGCACAGGATTTAAACTCAGACCTGAGCTCGTAAGGGAAACACTTTACCTACCATGCCATTTTGCCAGTTTTAATTCTTTTTAAATGTTTGCCAATCATTCATGGTAGGAAATGTGGCAGCTTAGAAATAAGAGAAAACTGATATTGGTTGTTGTTGGTATCAGTAACTGGCTTTTGCTTCCAAACCCAGCAATAACTTCATCCATAAGCAAAGGGAACCATACATCTGTTGCCATGGCAACGGCCATACATTCCCAGCATCCATTTTGTTCAATTCCCAATCTTTACCTGTGAGTGGTTACACCATATTTTAAATAAAAGGCAGAACCTTCCTATTCCCCTCCTCTTTTCTTCTTTCTCTCTCGTTTCCCCCCACTTTGTCTCTATTGTGCTCAATAAACCTCTCCCACGTGCAACAGTATTGGCCTGGTGTGGTCTGTCTGGACCCAAGCAGTGATTCTATCACAATAGTGGTCATGTCAACTAAATATAACTTTATGTTCACCACTTTTCACAGATTTTATGATTATATTTTTAGATCTATATATCACGTATGTCCTCAAACCTACTAGCAAGGAAATAAAATAAAGAGAAAAGCCCAGAAATAAAAGACTTTTTTTTTTGTCACTAGACTTATGTAATTTTAGACCTCTAGACTAGACTCTCAATTCTGCATCATTTCAAATGGTTTAGTTATCTAATGAAATTCTAATGCCATCTATTCTACAACACGCTGCCACTTCTTTCTCCACAAGTAAAAGAACTTAGGAAATAAACGTGTGTCAAAAATCAGGAAAAAATTATATAAATACAACACATTATTGTTAGTACTGTCACCGAACCATAACCAAATGCTATATAGTTCAAAGCATTGAGATGCCTCTCCCTGATTCACGCTCTGATTCAAAAAACTTCCTCAATGGGTTGAGTACAAAATAACTATGACTTATATCTAAGTACATGGATGTAAGTATCTGCAGACTGTCAAAATGTAAATATAAGTTTTACTATTGCACAGAAACTAAAACATCAGAAACACTAGAAAATATCAGCTAGCTGCAAGGCAAGATGAGGCAATGAAAAGGTTCAAGGGTTCAGTGAAATAAAGAAATGTGAAGAATACGACAGATTTCAAAATTATGGTAATTTTTGTAATTTAAATAGAGGAAAGTTATGTCAATGAAATATTAACTTATATCAAATAAATTCTATGCCAGTGTAAAGATTATAACTTTAGCTTAGTAGCAAACATAAAGATTTTTACCAAATGAGATTATAGTTGTACAATCAATTCTAGCTAATTCCTCCTTGTTAAACCGTGACCATTTCTATATTCCTCAGAAAAACAACCTGAGAATAACTACCTTCAGCACCCCAAAGTCCATGGAATTGAGGAAATGACTCTCTAGTGGCTTCTTCTAGCTGTACATGAGCATTGAGATATCTAGAAGGGGGAGTGGGTGGTGAGGAAACCAGCTATACTGACGGACAAATGTTGTAGTCTCAGATGTCTGTCTTTGACTCGATCCTGATAATCAGGAGTTCAGGCAGGTCTGACAGTTAGAATTACCAAAACTGTACATTCTGTAATATATGAATCTCAGAACCAAGCTTTATTATCATTGAGATAACTATAGTTAGAATGACATTGTGTTCTTTTTGTTGTTCTTCTTGTAGTTTTATTCTCTTGAATCTACTTCCTCAGACAGTCTCCCTCTATCAAATCTGAACCACATGACTCTGGAAGGCGTTCAGAGCCTAATCATATTTTCAAATAATTTTTGATAAAGAATATTTTAAGGTGTCTGTATAATTAATAAATTTGACAAATTTCTATTGTATGAAGCACAAATACATCTATTGGTTTATTCACAGTAACAATAAAATACCTTAAAAGAAAATATCATCTGTACCTTATCATAAAATATGAATATATTTAAGAGGGTATGAAATATATATTGGGTTCCTTGAAATGTAGATTAAAGAAACTGAATAAGACATAAATAATTGAAGGTATTTTTTTATAACTGCTAAAATTATAGTGGTGGATGCCTAACCTATATTGTCTATACACATATTATTTTTGGTATTTTTTCATAAGAAAAGAAATCTAAATGGTAAGCTATTATGAAGCCATATGATCTCCCAATATCATGAGAATTAGGCCAAACTTGAAGGAATGATACAGTCATAAAAAGACACTCAAATCAAGTTAAAATCCAATCCAAAAGAGCCAAGCCCATATGTTTACAGATAAGTATGTGTTGGCAAAAATTCTAATAATATTCTTCAATAAATATTACCAAACTGAAGAAATTAGATGTCCATGTAAATCAGAAGTAAAACTATCCCTTATTATACATCATACAAAAATATCTAAGGAAAAATGAATTAAAGATTTTATTAAGGCTTAAAGTATAATATTATTAATAAAAACACAGGGAATGACTCCTTGAGATTGTAATTAGCCATCATTAAAAAACATTGAGAATAAATCGAGAGCCAATAAAATAAAAAAAAAAATTTAAAAAATGAAATTCTATTAAACTCTCAAACTTTCTTATGGCAATTAAAAACAAAACAAAACAACAAAACAGATATTAAATGAAAAAACATAACAGTCTTAAGCTATTTCTGATAAGTAGTGTGAAACAATAAAGAAATTACAAAGGAAGACAACCCTGGAGATATAAAACCTAAGAAAAACCAGCAGTTATAAATGAAAGCCTCACCAACAGAATATAAGAGATAGAAAAGAGAATCTCAGGTGTAGAAGATACCATAGAAAACATTGACACAACAGTCAAAGAAAATGCAAAATGCAAAAATATATTAAACAAAAATGTCCAGGAAAACCAGGCACATTGAAAAAATCAAACCTAAGGATAATAGGTGTAGAACAGAGCAAAGATTTCTAACTCAAACTGCCAGCAAATATTATCAACAAAATTATAGAAAAAATTCTTCCCTGAATTAAGAAAGAGATGACCATAAATATACAAGATGTATACAGAAAACCAGTAGATTAGAACAGAAAAGACATTCTTTCTGTAGCATAATAGTCAAAACACCAAATTCACAAAACAGAGAAAGAATATTAAAAACAGTAAGTGAAAAAGGACAAGTCATATATAAAGGGAGTCTTATCATCTCTCCTCTTTATATTGTAAGAAAAAATCAAGTACTGACAAAAATATATTTACATAGTTTTATACCAAAGTGCTTTTAAAAATCAGTACATGTACTTTTTTGTTTTGTTTTTTACATTAAGTACTTAAGCACTTTATTTATATTAGAACTGGGCTATGACATTCTGATATTAAATGATATTTCTTTTTTTAATTGAGCAACTTTATTTTAAAAAACAGAGACAACTGTACAGATTTTAAAAACATTTTTGCATAAAAGTATATGAATACATGTATCTCTGTTTTTTAAAAATAAAGTTGTAAGGAAAAAGAAGA
Source organism: Micromys minutus (assembly GCF_963924665.1). Classification (NCBI taxonomy): domain Eukaryota; kingdom Metazoa; phylum Chordata; class Mammalia; order Rodentia; family Muridae; genus Micromys; species Micromys minutus. Next base: position 11,193,496 of record NC_137984.1, read on the forward strand.
ATTATACCAGACTTCTCAACAGGGACTCTAAAAGTCAACAGATCCTGGGTAGATTTCATAAAGATTCTAAGACAAAAGAAATGAGATCCCAGGTTGCTACACCTAGGAAAACTCTCAATTTCCATAGATGGAAAAACCAAGATATTTCATGACCAAACCAAATTAAAATAATATCTTTTCACAAATGTATTCCTATAAAGAAAAGCAGATGGAAAACTCCTACACAAGAAAGGAAACTATACCCTGGAAAAAGCAAGAAATTTATCTTCTTTCAACAAACCCAAAAGAAGATAGCTATACAAACTTAATTGCAGTTCAAACAACAAAAATAACAGGAAGCAACATTCACTAGTCTTTAATATCTCTTAAAACTAACAGATTCAATTCCCAATAAAAAGGCATTGTCTAAATGAATGGTTATGTATACAGGACCCAGCATTTTGCTGCATATAAGAAATTCATCTCAGGGATAAAAACAGGCACTATCTCAAAGTAAAAGGCTCAGTAAAGTCTCCAAGCAAATGTTCAAAAGGAACACTCTGCAGAAGCCTTAGAATTAATATTAAATAAAATCAACTTTCAACCAAAAGTTATCAAAAAAGATAAAGACGGACACTTCATACACATCAAAGTAAAATCTACCAAAGTGAGCTCTCAATTCTGAGCATCTATGCTCCAAATGCAAGGACACTGACATTCATAAAAGAAACTTTACTAAAGTTAAAAGCAAACATTTCACCTCACACAATAATAGTGGGAAACTTCAACATTCCACTCACATCAATGGACAAATCTTGGAAACAGAAACTAAGCAGAGACACATTGAAACTAAAAGAAGATATGAACCAAATGGATTTAACGGATATCTATTGCATATTTGATCCTAAAACAAAAGCATATACTTATTTCTCAGCACCTTATGGTACCTTCTTCAAAATTGAACATACAATTGGCCACAAAACAGGCCTTGGCAGATACAAGAAGATTGAAATAATCGCATGTATCTTATCAGATAAACAGGGACTAAGACTGGTTTTCAATAACAACAAAACCAACAAAAAGCCTACATACCCATGGAACCTGAAGAACTCTTTACTCAATGATAACTTAGTCAGAAAAGAAATAATGAAATTTAAGTCATTTCAGAATTTAATGAAAATGAGGGCACATCATATCCACACATATATGACACAATAAAAGCAGTGCTAAGTGAAAACTCATAGATCTGAGTACCTCCATAAAGAAACTGGAGAGAGCATACACAAGCAATTTAACAGCACACCTAAAAGCTGTAGAATAAAAGTAAGCATGTAAACCCAAGTGGAGTAGACAGCAGTAAATAATCAAACTCAGGACAGAAATCAACAAAGTAGAGACTAAGAAAACTATACAAAGAATCTTCAAAACCAGGAGCTGGTTCTTTGAGAAAATCAACAAGATAAAACCTTATACAGACAAACCAGGGGGCACAGAAACAAAATTAAGGTTATCAAATCAGAAATGAAGAGAGATATAACAGCAGAAACAGAAAATTCAAAAAAATCACCAGATTTACTGCAAAAGACTATACTTAACCAAACTCGAAAATCTGGATTAATGGACAATTTTCAAAGCCAATACCAGGTACCAAAGTTAAATCAGGATCAGATAAACCATCTATACATCCCATAACCCATAAAGACTTAGAAGCAGTCATTGAAAATCTCCCAAATAAAAGAAGCCCAGGACCTGGCAGCTTTGGTGCAGAATTCTATCAGACCTTCAAAAAGAACGAATATCACTATTCTTCAAATGTTCAACATCCTTAGTCATCGTGGAAATGCAATAAAAATGACATTAAGATTGCACCTCACACCACTCATAATGGAGTACATCAAAAAACAGAATCACACCGATTTCTCAACAAAGACTATGGAAGCTAAATGATCCTGGACAGACATCATGCAGACTCTAAGAGAACACAAGTGTCAGCCCAAGCTGCTATACCCAGCAAAACTCTCAATCATCATAGATGGAGAAACTAAGATATTTCAAGACAAAACTAAATTTACACAATATCTGACCACAAACCCAGTACTACAATGAATTATAGGTGGAAAACCCAATAAAATGAAAAAGAAAACTCCTAAGCAAGAAAACAAAAGAAGAAAGACACACAGGCACAATTTTACCTCCAAAAGCAAAAATAGCAGGAAACAGCAACCACTATCCCTTAATAACTGTTAACATAAATGGACTCAATTCCCCAATAAAATGAGATAGGTTATCAGACTGGATACATAAACAAAACCCAGCATTTTGCTGCATACAGAAAACTTATCTCAGAGACAAAGAAAAAGGTAAGTAAAAAAGTAAAAGGTTGGGGGAAAAAAAATACTTCCAGGCAAACAGCCCCAAGAAGCAAGCTGGAGTGGCCATTCTAATATCTTATAAAGTAGATTTTAAACCAAAAGTTATCAAAAAAGATAAGGAAGGGCACTTTTTACTAATTACATGGGAAACTTGTCAGGAGGAACTCTCAATTTTTAACATATATGCTGCAAATACAAAAGCACCAATATTCATAAAAGAAAACCTACTAAATCTCAAAAAATACATTGCTTCCCACAAAATAATAGTGGAAGACCTCAATACCCTAGTCTCACCAATGGACAGATCATTGAAACAGAAACTGAACAAGGACACAGTAAAATTAACAGAGGTTATGAACCAATTGGAATTAATAGATATCTATGAAACATATCATACTGAAAAAAAAGAATACACCTTCTTCTCAGCACCTCATCGCACCTTCTCAAAAATTGACCACATAATTGGTCACAAATCGAGCCTCAATAGATATAAGAAGATTGAAATACTCCCATGCATCATTTCAGATCACAATGGAATAAGGCTGGTCTTCAATAACAACCAAGACAACAAAAAGCCCATATGCACATGGAAACTAAACAAAGCTCTATTAAACCACAGTAGGGTTAAAGAAGAAATAAATAAAAAAATTAAGAATTTTCTAGAATTAAATGAAAATAAAAACACAACATACACAAACCTATGGGATGCAATGAAAGCAGTACTGAAAGGAAAACTCAGAGCTCTAAGTGCTTCTAAAAAGAAACTGTAGTGAGCATACACTAGTAACTTGACAGCACAGTTGAAAGCTCTAGAACAAAAGGATGCAGATACACCCAAAAAGAATAGACGGCAAGAAATAATCCAACTCAGAGCAGAAATAGACCAAATATAAACAAAAAGAACCATTGAAAGAATCAACAAAACCAAGAGCTGGTTCTTTGATAAAATTAAGAAGATTGATAAATCCTTAGCCAGACTAACTATAGGGCAAAGAAAGAATATACAAATTAACAAAATAAGAAATGAAAGTGGAGAAATAATAACTGAAACTGAGGAAATTCAAGAAATCATCAGATCCTACTACAAAAGCCTATATTCAACAAACCTGGAAAATCTCAAAGAAATGGATGAATTTCTAGACAGATATCAGATACTAAAGTTACACCAGGACCAAGTAAACTATCTAAAAGATTCCATAACACCTAAGTAAATAGAAGCAGACATCAAAAGCTTCCCACCCAATAAAAGCCCAGGTCCAGATGAGTTCAGTGCAGAATTTTATCAGGGATTTATTGATGACCTAATACCAGTAATCTCCAAACTATTCCACAAAATAGAAACAGATGGAACACTACCTAAATCTTTTTTTGATGCTACATTTACCCTCGTTCCCAAACCACACAAAAACCCTACAAGGAAAGAGAACTTCAGACCAATCTCACTTATGAACATTAATGCAAAAATACTCAACAAAATCCTTGCAAACAGAATCCAAGAACACATCAAAACGATCATTCACCATGATAAAGTAGAATTCATCCCTGGAATGCAGGGATGGTTTAATATATGGAAATCCAGCAATTTAATCCATCATATAAACAAACTCAAGGAAAGGAACCACATGCTCATCTCACTAGATGTTGAGAAAGCATTTGACAAAATTCAACACCCCTTCATGTTAAAATTCTTGGAAAGAACAGGAATCCAAGGTCCATACCTAAACATAATAAAAGCAATATACAGCAAACCAACAGCCAACATCAAACTTAATGGTGGGAAACTTGAGTCAAACCCCCTAAAATCAGGGACTCAACAAGGCTGCCCACTCTCCCCCTACCTATTCAACATACTACTGGAAGTCCTGGCTGAAGCAATTAGACAGCAAAAGGAAATCAAAGGGGTACAAATTGGAAATGAAGAAGTAAAAATATCACTGATTGCAGATGACATGATATTGTACTTAAGTGACCCCAAAAACTTCACCAGAGAACTCCTACAGCTGGTAAACAAATTTAGCAAATTGGCTGAATATAAATTAACTCAAACAATTCAGTAGCCTTTCTCTACTCAAAGGACAAACATGTGGAGAAAGAAATTAGGGAAAAGATACCCTTCGCTGTAGTCACAAAAATATGAAATTCCTTGGTGTGACTCTAACTAAGCAAGTTAAAGATGTGTATGACATGAGCTTCAAACCTCTAAAGAAGGAAATCGAGGAAGATCTCAGAAAATGGAAAGATCTCCCATGCTCATGGATTGGAAGGATCAACATTGTAAAAATGGCCACCTTACCAAAAGCAATCTACAGATTCAATGCAATCCCCATCAAAATACCAACCCAGTTCTTCATTGAGTTGGAAAGAGCAATGTAAAATTTCATCTGGAATAACAAAAGACCTAGAATAGTGAAATCAATCCTCAACAACAAGAAAACATCTGCGGGAATCACTATTTCTGACCTCAAGCTATATTACAAGGCAATTGTGCTAAAAACTTCATGGTACTGGTACAGAGATAGGCACGTGGATCAATGGAATAGAATAGAAGATCCAGAAATGAGCCCTCACATATGTGGTTACCTGAATTTTGAGAAAGGAGCTGTAAACATTCAATGGAAAAGAGGACAGCCTATTCAACAATGGTGTTGGTCCAACTGGCACTCAGCATGCAGAAGAATGAAAATAGACCCTTTCTTATCTCCTTGTAAAAATCTGAAGTGCAAGTGGATCAAAGATCTCGATATTATACCAGGCACACTAAAACTATTTGATGAGAATGTAGGGAAAACCTTAGAACACTTAGGCACAGGAGAAAATTTCCTGAACAGAACACCAATGTCTCAAGCTCTAAGGTCAAAGATTGACAAATAGTACTTAATGAGATTGCAACGTTTCTGTAAGGCGAAGGACACTGTCAAGAAAACAAAATGGCAACCAACCGAATAGGAAAAGATCTTTACCAACCCCACATCAGATTGACGCCTAATATCCAAGGTATACAAAGAACTCAAGAAGCTAGACACCAGAGAATCAAACATCTTTATTAAAAATTGGGGTACAGGGCTAAACAAAAAGTTGCCAGTTGAGGAATATCAAATGGCTGAGAAGCATCTAAAGAAGTACTCAACATCGTTAGCCATTAGGGAAATATAAATCAAATTAACCCGGAGATTCCACCTCACACCAGTCAGATTGGCCAAGATCAATAATTCAGATGACAGCAGATGCTGGCGAGGGTGTGGAGAAAGAGAAACAGTTTTCAATTTTTGGTGAGGTTGAAATATGTCTGGCGATTCTTCAGAAAATTGGACATAATTCTACCTGAAGACTAAGTTCTTCTCCTTCTGGGCATATACCCAAGAGAAGTTCCAACATACAACAAAGACAAATGCACCACAATGTTTATAGCAGCTTTATTTATAATAGCCAGAAGCTGGAAAGAACCCAGATGTCCTTCAGTAGATGAGTGTATACAATAATTGTGGTACATTTACACCATGGAGTACTACTCAGCTATCAGAAACAATGACTTTATGAAAGTTTTAAGAAAATGGATGCATCTAGAGAATATAATCCTGATTGAGATAACTTAGTCAGCAAAGAATAGACATAGTATGCAGTCACTGATAATAGGATACTAACCCCAGTATGCTCTGAACACCCCAGAAACAACTCATAGACTATATGAAACCATTATGCTTAATCTTTATACACCAAGAAAACTTTGACTAACTCCAGGGTACATCCTGTCTTACACATACTTTCTGCTCATTATAACTAGTAAGATCTTAATGCACACCATCATACCTTATAAAAAAAAACAAGCACTGACAAAAATGTATTCGAATACACACTGACAGATTTTTTTCTGTTACCGCTTTCACATCCATTATTTTTAACTACAGACCTGCTGATGGTGGTGCTGAGCTCCAGCTTTGGTCATCCCTACATTGTGCTGGTTATCTGAGATGTTGCTATGTCATATTAAGTTTGTGATTCATGTGATGCTTACGGTGTACTTTGCTAGGGACTAGGAATGTATGAGCCCTCATATATAATTTATGAAATTTACAATTAAACTTTGAAGGTTGTCTCTATAACATGGGATGTATTTATATTCATTTCAGTTATTTTATTATAAAGGATTTGGCCCATGCCTCCTATGTTATAAAAATTATATGGATAAATACTTATAATGGTGATACACTATCTTTTAAATACATGTCTTGACTTTAATTTCTGACACTACAAGTTCACGTTTATTTTCATTCATGCTTTCATGGAAGTGTATTTACTTTGGTTTTGCTGGTTACTCTATAAATTCAATTTCATAATCTGTACCCAAAGTTTTTATTTTATTTTTTTATTACATTGGATATAATTTAGTTTTCTATTTATTTTTCTATGTCTTCAGTCATTTATTGTGGTATTCTTTTTTTTCTAATACATTCATTAAAATTTATTCACTCCTTCCCTCAAGCATTGATATCTTTGCATGTTCTTAGTTTTAAAATTTTTCTTTCCATGCTCACAGTTTGACTTATGGTTAAAGTTTACCTTTAGATAAATGCTTTCACGTGTGTATCATTTTAATATTTCATTCATTGTTTTGCATTTTCAGTCTTTCTCTTCATCATTATATTATTGTTTTCTAATCTAATCAATGATTGTCTGAGAACAGATATTTTATGATTCTATGCTTTTACATTAATTAACATCTGTTTTATGGCCATGGGTCAGGTATATCTTGGTGAATGCTCCACAGTTGCTTAAATAAATTTTTATTCTGTCTTGGATAAATTTGTGTAGAGATGTCTATTATATCTGGTTGATTGACTACACTGTTTAATTCAACTATGTTCTTACTGATTTTCTGTCTCCTAGATCTGTCCAGTTTTTGATAGAGGAATGTTAAAGTCTCTAGCTATAGAAATAGATACATTTGCTTGTCCTTACAAATCTATCAGTTCTCAGCTCCAGTGTCTCATGACTTATAAACACCTGTAATTCCTGTTCAGTCTAACTCAATACATCTGGGGTCTGCATGTACCTGTTCTCACTTTTTCTGTCTCCCTGTTTCTGTCTCTGCCTCTGTATATGTCTATGTCTCTCTCTGTGTCTGTCTCTGTCTCTCTCATGCATGCATGCAAGCACGCACACACAAATATGAAGAATTAAAAGCATTCAAAATAACATATATAGAGAGCAAATACACAGAAATTGTATTGTGTGTAGGGAATTACATCAGACATTCAAATGAGCAGAAAATGCTGAGGATAATGGCCCTTGCTGCTCAGTCTGCAGACCTCATTTCTCCTTTTATTTGGGGTTTTTATTTTATTTCTTTACATTTCGAATGTTATTCCTCTTCCTGGATTCTCCTCTGCAAACTCTGTATCCCCATCTCATCCCCCATTCCTCTGTTTCTGTGAGGATGATCCCGCACCCTTCTACCCATTCCCACCTCACAGCCCTACCATCTCCCATGTTGGGGCATCAAGCCTTCACAGGACCGAGGGCCTCCCTTCCCATTGATAAAGCCATCCTCTGCTGCACGTACAGCTGAAGCCATGGGTCCCCTTCCATGTGTACACTTTGGTTGGGGCTTTAGTCCCTCGGAGCTATGGGAGGTCTAGTTAGTGTTTATTCTTGTTCTTTTTATAGGGTCACAAATTCCTTCAGCTCCTTCAGTCCTTCCCCTAATTCCTCCATTGAGGTTCCCGTGCTCAGTCAGATGGTTGGCTGCAAGCACCCGCATCGGTATTTGTCAGTCGTGGGTAGAGTTTCCCAGGAGACAGCTCTACCAGGCTCTTGCTAGAAGCACTTCTTGGTATCAGCAATAGTGTGTCGGTTTGATGGCTGCACATGGTAGGATGCCCAGGTGCGGCAGTCTCTGGGTGTCTTCCTTCAGTCTCTGATCCTCTTTTTGTATTTCCTTTAGACAGCAACAATTTTGGGTTCATATTTTTAAGATGGGTGGAGATCTCATTTCAATATCTATAACCTCATGCAAGGAGATATCAGTCTCTTGCAAGCTGTCCTCTGATCTCAACATGAGTACCATGGCATGTTTGACACCTCCAGCAGTATTTAATAAATAAATTATGAGAAAAAGAAAATTTAAAATATTCTACTTCTTTTTAATGATTTATTGTAAATTTTTATCTTGGGAAATACATTTATTTGAAGGGATCCGAGCTTTATATCATGTCTGATAAAGCCAGCCATGTAAGTAGCATCTTCTAGGCAAGAAACTGACATGTTTATCTGTGATAATATGTGACTGGATGCTCCACGGTTGCCCATCAATGGCTGACAAGACAGTCATCTCCTTTCTGGTTTATAGACTAACCTGGAGCTGAAAAAGGGACTGCAAAAAAAAAAAAAAAAAAAAAAAAAAAAAAAAAAAAAAAAAAGACCAAAAACCAAAACCAAAACAAAACGGGGAAAAAAAAAAGACAAAACAACAGCAGAACCAGGCTACTCAAAAACATAACACATGCATTTAAAAAAAAAGGTGAAATGGTGATCAGGGTTATGTTGTCAAGAAGCATAATCCTTCCAGTGCTGAGTGTCCCTTTTCACATTTTCATTCTAGAAAAATGATCAAATAAAGTGATTGAGAAAATACATATCAATGGGCATTTTTAATGAAACTGTAAGATATAGTTCTATCTCATGATTTCTAGGTCACAGAAAATTATATAAATGCTATTTCAATTCTTTTAAAATGCGAAGCAATAGGCATTTTATAATAAAATTATGGCAAACATCTTCATTCATTTTACGTTTTCCTGTGTTTATTCCAATTTAATGTTATAGTGAAACCCCAATTTCTACGTTTCTAATAATATTGATATTGTACATAACACAAGTTTTTAGTATTCATAAATAATGTGCTTGCTATTATTAAATATTAACCATAACATTTTACTCTCATTTAGACTAACAACACCCGTTCCACTTAATCAGAAGCAGGATAAATCTATATTTTTCTAATATTTCAATAAAGCTAGGACCCAATAACATTTCAATTGCTGTAGATGCCTGTATGTACTAAAACATTAAATAACATCAGCTGAACTTAAATAGACATCACAATTTAAGAGAATAAAAACTATCTACAATACTTCTAAATTTGTAGCATAAAATTGTGATCCTATGCTATAATATTGTTCTTGAGAGGCAGTTAAGTGGCTGAATTGATACCCTTCTTTGTTCATTTCTTCTGAAACTATAGTTGAGGTAGGTAAAATTATATTTAGAAAATTATACTAACCAGTCTATACCAATATGTACTGTTTCCTTGAATTAAAGAGTACCATTTTAAAAAGCTACTGCTCTTAAGACCTGGTCTTTAATTCTCATTTGTATCCCCTAGTATCCAACCAATTTTGTGCAGCAACTTCTGGCCAGGAATCTTCACTAGAGAGGAAGTCTGGCCAGCTACTAGGTTAGACAGGATAAATGGCAGGTTAGCATTAATGTGCTCCCCCCCTCCACCCATGTGTGTGTGTGTGTGTGTGTGTGTGTGTGTGTGTACAACATCAGGTTGATTAATACTCCTGTGATGAAACATCAGGTCCAAAGACAAATTTGGAAGGAAAGGTTTTAAATTTCCACGTGCTAGTCCATCACTGAAAGAATCCAGAACAAAAACTCATCCTAGGCAAGAACCAGGAGACAATGTAGAGGGCTTGGAGATGTGCTCCTTATTGGCCTGCTCTCACTGTTTTCTTATAGAACCCAGGACCACCAACCCAGGACAGTCTCACTTACAGTGGCCCAGGCTCTCCCCATTAACCACAAATTAGGAATATGTCCTAAAGCCTGATCTTATGGAGGCATTTTCTCAGTTGTGGTTTCCCTGACTTCAGAAACTCTAGCTTATATCAAGTTGGAATAAACTAGCTAGCCAAATTTTCTCCTTGTCAACTTGACACACAAACACATCATTGTATTCCCATCCTTTCCTTCATTGTTCATCCCTAAGTCACACATTGATAACGAAATCCCAGTATAAAACTTTTACAAACTTAAAATGCCCCCACAGTTCTTAAAATTTTAAGAAGTTAAAAAGTTTAGTCTTTAAAATCCAAAGTCTTCTTCAATATCCAAAATCTCCTTTAAAAGTACAAAGTCTCCAATGGGGATGACCTTAGGTGAAATGCCCACAGTGGGGAGATGGAACTTAAAGAGACCACCTCTAATAGGCATGGCCCTTACTGAGACATGAGGCCACCTGCCAATCTTCAAACTTCTTGACCCAGAATTGTTGTTGTGTAAAGGAAATTTTGGGACAAAACTGGGTACAGCCTGAAAAAAAAAAAAAAAGGCTATACACAGAGGGGCCCAGCTAGGTATCCATCCCACGCAGTATTCCAGATGCCATGTGTGGCTAGTATCACTGTCCTCTGAGGGGCTCTACTAGCAGCTGACTGAGGCAGATGCAGATACTTACACTAACCATTGGACTGAGTTTGGTGATCCATATGGAAGAGTTAGAGGAAAGACTGAAAGAGCTGAAAGAGATGAGCTTTCAACCCCATTGGAAGAACAAAGGTAACGACTAACCTGGACTCCTCAGAGTTCCCAGAGGCTAAGTCTACCAAACAAAGAGCAAATCCATGGGCTGCCCCTCGGCCCCTGCTACATATGCAGCAGAAGACTGCCTAGTCTGGCCTCATTTGGGAAAGGATTAGCTTAAACCTGTAGCAAATTGATGTCCCAGGGAAGGAGTATGCTAGCATGGTGAGGTGAGAGTGTATGAGAGCACCCTCTCAGAATCAAAATGGAGGTAGGATGGGGTGGAGTATTTGTAGAAGGGGGACAACATTCGTGGAAGGAGAAATGTGGGGAATATTTGACATTTAAGTAAGTAAGGTGGTCTCTTCTTCTTCCTTCCCTGCCCCTCATAATGCTTTTAGTAATTCTCTGGGAGTTTTACATCAATGCACCCCAATTGGTAACACTTCCCAGTCTTACTTTGTCTATGCACATCTTGTAATCTTCTACCCCCAAAAGAAGTTAGGAGATAAAAATAAGAGAAGAAAACAAACAAACATGTCAGCTCCGTGTCATCTATATGCTCACTGGAGCATGGTCAAGTTCTTAGGGGCCTGCCCCTTACAAAGAACAGAGTCCTTCCCTTTCCATACCTCCCCAAGATGCCATCAGTTGTGGAGATGTACTTCTGTTTGGTGGTTTCCTGTCTACTCGGTTACTTTTAGGGGGCAGCGTTGGGGTGAAGGTACTTCTTGTCACTTATGCTTCCAGGGTTCCTTGCTCTCAACTGTGCATCCGAAGTGCATCCCAGAAAACATAGCCTCCTCGCTTTACACAGTCACTGGAATCATGGATTGTCTTTTTTTTTTCTTCTTACAACTTTAGTTTTTACAAAAAGAAGGATACATATACAGATTTTTAAAGGCATTTTGGCATGACATTATATGAATATTTTTGTCAGTACTTAATTCTTTTAGAGGTTTGATAGCATGCATTGAAATCCCACTAGCTACCATAAGCATAAAGTACGTGCAGGACAGATCCTAACATGGAAACGGATTTCTTGTTGAGTATAGATTAAGCATAATGATCTGTGAATACCGAAAATTGCCACAAGGCTATTATCTTAGCTCTTGGATCACTAATGATTTAAGGTCCAGGTGTACTGCACTCTGAGAGGGAGCTGAACATTTATTTTTTCCTAAGAAGGACTGAGACTTTCAAGTTTTTTGGCCTTTGTTTTTCTTGAGCTTCATACAGCCTGTGAGTTGTTTCTGGGGTGTTCAGAGCTTTCTGGGGTTAGTATCCCACTATCAGTGACTGCATATTATGTCTGTTCTTCTGTGACTGGGTTATCTCACTCAGGATGATATTCTCTAGATGCATCCATTTTCTTAGGAATTTCATAAAGTCATTGTTTCTGATAGCTGAATAGTACTCCATTGTATAAATATACTGCAATTTTTGTATCCATTCATCTACTGAAGGACATCTGGGTTCTTTCCAGCTTCTGGCTATTATAAATAGGGCTGCTATGAACATTGTGGTGCATGTGTCTTTATTGTATGCTGGAGCGTCTCTGGGGTGTATGCCCAGAAGTCGATCTTCTTAATCAATGAGGATTCTACATCCAGAACCGACCAGCTTCCATTCGAACAAAGATTTCATGCTCTTTATAACACAGACTCATATGGAGGCATCTTCTCAACTGAGGCTTCATCTCAAGTTGACAGAAATTGCCAGAATCTGCCCACCAAGAGCTTGTTATGTATGCTAGAATGGGTAATCTTCTTCCCAGCAGCAAGAGGACACATGTAACTAAATTCAGATCCTTACACTGGAAAGCCTATCTTTCTCTTTCCCCTCTACCTGATGCAGTTCCCTAATGTATACTGATGTGAGCTTTGTTGTTTCTTAGTTTGATTTTCAACTCAGACACTTCCAATTTCTTCATTAGCTTAGAACTTTTCACAATGTCTATAGGATATTTCTACAGCCTCTTCTCTGTGTAAGTCTTGGCAACATCTCAGAAGTCACCATCTGCATCCTTTATTATAATGACATTCTAGGAAACCTTTGTTAGTGACTCACAAAGCCACATATGATTGTCTATGATGGCTCAGATTGGCTATTTGACATTTTGATAGAACTTTTGTGGAGAAGAAAATTCTTTAATTTTGAATTTAAAACTTTCATTCAAATACGTTTGTTTTCTAAAAATAGAATTTTCCCTGTTTCTGCAAAGACATTTTATTGGTAAGTAAAGGGAACTAAGAGGTGTACAGTGGGTTTTCATTATTTTAATTACTTATTTAAATTGTAACTGTAGTATCTGTAAGTTAAAGTATTTCAGATATACATATTAATATTTTCTGCTAATAAAAATTGCTTAGATTACTGACTTTCATAATATAATTTTTTTTAAAGATTGGAGCTATGCAAGAGGCAATAGACCCTAAAATTGTCAATTTAGATAGTGATTAGATATCTTACTATACTTTCTAATTAGGAAGTAATTAGGTTTGATATTGTATCAGTGGGACATGTATTCATTATTTGTAGACAGATTTTAAAATGACAAAATAATTACATATCTAAATTAACAACAGGGCATTTTTCAAATAAATTTCTCATAATATCTCTCAATTCTACATGTATGTTAAAACTTATGTAAAAGAAATATAAAAGCTTGAAAAAAACTCCATCCCCAAACAGAGTGCTGTTCAAACATTGATTATGTATTCAGTCAGTGGCAGCCACTGAACATCATGTAGCCCTCTGAATCTTGACACAGGACGATCTACCATAAGCAATTAAGTAAGGAAATTAGGTTTTGAATAGCAATAACCGATTTCAATAATTATTGGGTTTGCAAAACAAGTAGTAAATGCTTATTATGAGGCATGTTAGTTTTGTAGCTGCCTTGTGGTCTTTGCTTCATTTAATATTCACAACTTTATTAATATGTACAAGCTCCAAGTGATAATTTGTCAGAAGTCAGCGGTAGAAAATGGTAGTGTCTGTATGTCTGTGTCTCCCAGCTGTTTTGTCTTTCATTCTAACTGAAGGAATACTATTGAAATATGAATTTCATATGGGAAAATTGGAGACACTTCAGCATGAGGATAAATCATACACTCACTTCAATAAACATTAGTATATAATTGCATAAACATAATACATATATATCCATCTATATACAGCTACACAGAGAGACACACAGCTGGGGTGTCAAGATGTTTTGCATTAGCCTCAAGAAAGACAATTACATTAATTTTTCTTGGGCAATGTACTTGGGTGAGTAAGATTATTGGATTCTATTAAGAAAAATAGAAGTTTTCATATCAACTTTGTGATACTTCCATATATTTTAGTTCAAACTTTAGACTAAGATTAATTACAATTCTTTGCATTTTTGGTTAAAAATTATATTTCATTTTATGATCTCAGTAGGAAAATTAGTTCATTTGCCCTAGTTTTTACTTTAAAAAATAAGTCTAAAAAATTGACCAGTGAGTTAGTGAATAATGCATTTCCCTCTAGACTTTTAAAATTTTTATAGGGTATATTAAAATGGAAGTGAAAGAGTTAATGGATGTTTAAGCAAATAACCAGAGAGGAAAACACCAATTTCTGAAGGGGAAAAAAAAGAGGTACAGTTTGAATACTGATAATAGGAAAAGTAAATCATTTTAAATCCAATCAGAGAGATTTTGAATTGAATGTGGTGTTTAATTACTGGCTTCATGGACATACTGTATTCTACATTGTTCTTTTCCAGGTTTTCCTATGCATTTTTATCACTTTTGCGATTTGTTCTGTAATTTCTTCCTTGAGACAAAAGGATGACAAACTGCTCCCCTCGTTCCGAATGTGCAGACCTGGGCCTGGCCAGTAACACATTTAGCCATCGGTCAAGGTCAGGAAGCTGGGCTTGGGACCTGCGTGTGTCAGAGTATGGGTCCTGCAGCTTGCTTCCCAGCTTCCCAGTGACAAGGATCACTCAGGAGTGTTTTTCCAAAGGGAGGCTCATCAAGCCCGGTAGAAGCCAATTAATGTGCAAGATATTCATAACGTAAAATTTGATCGCAATTTGTTTCAGCAGCAAGCTGCAGGTAATTTTGCAGCTACAATGTGGCTTTTATTTCTGAAAATGTGTTGTGCAACTTCCATGTTCTTGCTCTTTGCACTCTCTGTCATTTTTAATATCTTTAGCTATTTTGAAATATTTGGTGCTGGATCATCCTGCTGCAAATATGACCTGTCATTCCAACAAATGGACTGATTGAATCTGTCATACTGGTGGGATTTATAGTAAATTTACTACAGCAAAAGTAAAGCCATTAGAAATTGCAGTGGTTTAAATGACCGAATAGGAGGGGCACTGATTTTATCAGCAGCCTGGCTTATATTTTCTCTCTAAATAACCGTAGAGAATCATAAAATTACATCAGTTTTAATGTGCATATGGTACTGCATTCATTTGTATTTCAGATCTACGGCATGATTTTTCCTCTAAAAATCTCCATATTGAAATAATTTATGGGAAGAATTAATGAGATTTTATACTGAAAAGTGTTTTGCTTCGAGGGGCATAAGTAAACTTTACATATTTTCTTTAAACAATAATTGTGATGTATGTATATATTAATAGAGATAAACTACTTTATAGTGTACTTATCAAAAATTTCATACTTTGATATTAGCTTTCAGACTAACTCTGATCTAAAGTAGAAAAGAACAATTAACTTAGTAAGCCAGCAACATCTACTTCCTTAAGTAGGCATTCTGGTTTTGATGATGTAGGAAAGGCTAAAATGGTTTGAGTGCTGTCTTTGTTCACAGAACTCTTGTTATTCCAAATAACGTATTTTGATTCATTTTAAGCAGTAAGGAAGAACGCCCAGTTGACTTTTCATTTTGTAGCACTTGGCAAATATTCTGTCAGTGATCTGTGTCTTTTATTAAAATTATTATTGTTAAACTATTTTATTATGTTAGTTATGGTAATTTTTAATTTCTGCTGATTGTGTTTATTCAAATACCTGGATTTCTAGGTATTTTATATTTAAGGTTCTTTCACAGTTTGTTTTATTTTGTTAACCTAATAGTTCTTTTAGATACTATCCCTATCTAAATAGTAAAGTCACAATAAAAAAAAAACTATCTTAATAGTCTTGTAAAACAGAGCACATAAAACATGAACATTTATGTTTGTTGAAGACATGTGCTAATTTTTTATTGAGAAATGCATTAAACATTGATACCTCCAACCCCTGATTGAACCACTAGGCTTGTCACATGTAAGGCCTGGAGAAGATTTATTGCACAATATAAAATTAGGCAGATACAGTAAACTTGATAGTAAATGACCTTTGCAAGCAAGAGACTGCCACAGAGAATAGTTACACAATACAAGGAGATTCGTAAAGGACGTTTAGAGACATTGAACATTGAATGGTTGAAATTAAAAGCTTACTAAAAGTTCTATGATGAAATAAATATGTAGAAAATATATTTTCTCAAAAATTAATTTTAATACATATAATTTATCAACTAAAATCTATATTAAACAACAAATGTTTAACTTGAGGCAGAAACATTCCTCAGTAACACGCTCATTTCAATGTACTTGTGAAATACAAGTCCAAAATATGAAGCTTAATCTATTAAAAGAAAATAAATAGGGAACAAAGTCTTGCTTTGTGACTGTCATGGGTCAAAAATAGGATGGATGCTCATGGTCTGGAAGCTGATTTCATTGTGTATTGAATTTAGCTCAGACTCCAGTCTATGATATTCCCACTCTTCCTTCCTCCCTTCCTGTTATTTTAATTTTCAGTGTTTCTGTCCCTCTGCCTGCCAGATTAAAACAAATTCTCCATATCAGGCATTTGGTAGAGAATTGTAAATGTGTCTTCTTGGCACAAATTTACTGGCCTGATGTACTAATGATTATTTATTATAATTCATAAAAATTACCAAGAAAGTCATGAAATTTTAATATTGCTTATTCAAAATGTATGATTACAATCATAACCAGGTTGTAAATTTAATAAATTTACTAAATTTATGAAAACCTTTTTTAAGACAGTCTAATTTATTTCTTACAAGTGAGAACAAGTATGATTTTTGAAAAATATTAAGATTCCTTGTGATAATGGTGCTAATATGTTATCTTTTCAGAGATGAATCACTGAGAACCAGTAATTCTTAAAATGGCTGAACAAAATTCAAGGTTATAGTTTGATTCTATAAGAAAAATTTCAGTGGAGCTTTTCCAAACTTATAATGTAATGTTTTCCTGATTTTGTGCCATCTTAACTCATTTATGCATATAAACAAATAATGGCAAATGTTACCTTTTTAGAAAAAACTAGCACTAAGAAATATAAAACAACTTACCAGTAGTTCTTCATTTTTCTAAGACCTGGGGGTCTAGAAAAATAAGTCATGCAATACTTTACGTTAATATGACCTGGTTTACTAAAATATGGTGTACACCTTTGAAAAATGTGATAAAAGTTTGTTTCAGGGTTCTGATGACCAAATACCCTCATGGACCTCTGAGTCCAAATTTCCAGTATTAAGTATGAATTAGCAATTAATATTCATTTTTAAAGGCTATATAGAAGGGACAATTCTAGAAAAATATATATGAATATAACAGAGACACTAATTAATGGGCGCTCTGATTAATTGTCAAACTGAGTTCCAAACAATATAGAATTTAGACTATTTTCAGACTTGAAACATGATAGAAGAAATGGGGGAGAAGTGTTGTTAGGGACAACCTCATCTGCTAGAACAGCATTACCTATATTACTCAAATCTAGTTGTTTTTGTTTCTTGTGTTCCTCTGGCATTTTTTCCCTAGATAGTTGAGAATGAAAGTTGGCAGCTGTACTAACCTACGTGTACAACGAAAGGATGTTGATACCACATTTTCTATGTAAATCAAAAATAGTAGATTTTCCCCTGGAGCCTCTCATCCAAACCCATGGTGTGTGTGTGTGTGTGTGTGTGTGTGTGTGTGTGTGTGTGTAGGTTTACAGTACCTGTCTTGTGTAGTGGGCCCAAAATCTCATGATAACTCAGTTGATACCCTAAGATCCTACACCAGTATTGTGCCCATGGGCACATCATGTAAGGCTAGACTTTATTCTATATTACAGGGTTCATAGGTGAGTAAAGTTGCTGATGTTTTTTTCTCTTGATAATATCAGAGTTTGTACCTTATGCCTCTATGAATTCAGGCCAAGAGAGAAAGCTTTAAGGATGGCATTAGCTCAGTATCCATCCTACCACCCAAGTATGAGTTATCTTCAGTAATAAAGACTAATCATCAACTTTTACGGTGCAATCAAGAGTAAATAGTTTGGATTTGTTTGGGAGTTTCTGGGATCCCACAACAACTAAAATGGAGTTATCCAACCCTTGGCCCTAGATTAATTGTTTAATATATATTATCTTTGGATTTTTGGAAGGATCTCCCATACACACACAGGGTGCCTTCATTCAAACTCTTGAAGTTGTTTATTTTGGAAAGCTGAAAACAAGTTTCTGTATGGCATTTTTAAACACGGGTGGTATGACTCAGATCTTTGCTGTTACCTCTCTTTACCCTAACTTGACCATCCCCTCTCTAATTTTTCTTTTACCTTCATACTACCAGTATATACTATTAACCCTTCCTTAGGCTCCATCTTCTGATCTCTAGCCAAGTTGTAGTTTCTTGTCTCCTATGAGTCTTGTTATTACACAAGCATACAATTCCAGTAGTTCAAACCTAACATCCACAGATGAGAGAGACCTTGCTGTGCTCATCATTCTTGGATTAATTCACCATGTGTGTTTTCCCATTCATGCACCTGGAATTTTCACTTTTCCTCACACCTGAATCATAGGCTATTATATATGTGTGCTGCATTTGCATAATTTGCTAATAAATTAATGGACATATGGCTCAATTCCATTTCCAAGGTAGCAGGAGTGGAACAGTGATACACATGAACGAGTAAGTATCTCTGTTGTAAAAGCCTTTTTGTAAGTAGACCCAACAGAGACAGAGCTGGGTCACATACTAGTGTTATTTCTAGCCTTTGGGAGGAACTCACACATGGATTTTTCATAGTAGCTGTATAAGGATACACTCCCACAATAGTGAATAAATGTTTTCTCCATATTCTCTCCAGAATTTGTAGTCATTTTTTTAACTTAACTATTGAGACCAGTGTGAGAAGAAATCTTGAAGCAGTTTTACTTTGCCTTATCCTGTGTAGTTAACATTTTTATTTGAGGGGTCAAATAGTCTGCAGTTTCTTTCTAGGGCACAGACCATCACTCAAATGTTGTCCATGGCCGTAGAAAACTGAAGGCATATGATAAAGCCTAGCAAGGGTGTCCTCTCTGGTGAAGCAGGGCCACAAGGGCTGGTGGTGCAGAAGAAACAATTAAAATAAAGGTAGCATCTGCTGTAACTGTACTTATGGGAGCCAGCAAAACATGTAAAAAGCAGTGGGAAAATAATAATTGTTCATTCTTGAAATGAACCCAGAAGTCTTTGTCTCCTATTACTCCATTTTTCATTTTCCTGTGACATTCAAGGCTGTACTGGCCATGACTAGTGGTGTTCAACATATGGTTCAATCCCAGAATCCTGAGATTAAGTGTCTCACGTTTCACTCACTGAGGAAGCTCCATGGGACATCTATTTATTTACTTAACTTACTTACTTTAATACTGTAAGGCATAGTTATTTGATTACGGAGAGTAGTCGTTTAAAAAAGTGACGTTTTGTTTTAATCATTGCTAGAGTGTAAGTGATGTTTTCGAAAATCAGTGTATTAGTAAAAATAAAATCAATTACATCAACACTAAGGGAAATAACAGTATCTTCATGCCCTTGTCTGCATTCTCCATTCCACATGCCATTGCCAACAGGATTTTAAATCTTTTTATCTGAGTCCTTTTCTCTCTATTACCCAGCCCCTTGCCCTTTTGTTTTGCTCTGGAGGACATTTCTCTGAAGCTCAGTGTCCTGCCTGACTTCTTTGCAGTTATGGGAAAACGTCTTGATCAGGATTTGGGACTGACTGACATCTACAGAGAATCTGAACCCCAATAGTCTTACAAACAATTTGTATTTATTTGTGTTCTTTCTGTTCAGTTCCAGAGCTCACTTTTAAATTGGATTGTTTCTTATATTCATTTAAATTAAGCATCTTTCTATCTAAGACATTAATCCTGTAATATCTATATCTGTTAAACGTGAGTCCCCATTCTGTACACAGACCCCTTTGTTGATTAGCACTTTTCTTTGCAAATGAAGCTTGTCACTCTCAAAAAGCCCCAGGTGTGGCTCTTTATTCTTTGTGACTGGATCCTATCCAGAGTCTCCTTGCCTCTGGCTTCTTTTCTCTAGAAATTTCAGAGTTTCAGATCTAACATTTAGGCCTTGATCCATGGAAATCTATTTTGTATAGAGTGAGAGATCAGGTTTCCTTTCTCTGCATGTGTAGAAATGTTTTCTCCGTAGTACCATTTGTTTGGTGAATGTGGAATCTTTTCGATGATGCATGCTTTTGGTGCCTTTAAAAAATAATTTATCCACAGTTTCTTCTGTTCTTTCTTCCCCTTCTCTTCCTCCTTCCTCCTCTTCCTCCTTCTACTACTAACTATTACTACAATCTACTGTTTTTGTCTTTTGTTCTTTCTTCTATGATTACATATACGAATGTCATTATTTCTAGTATTGAGTATCTTGGCTTTGCTGTGAGCTTGTTTACTCATAACATTTGTTAAGCCTTTTGAAATATTATGTGTTCACATTTTCTTCATTTACACAACATTTATTCAATGTCTCTTAAAATATCTTTTATTCCATGTACTTCTGTTCTGTGATATGATTCTTAACTGTACTGATATCAAGCTGTTTGACATTGGTCTTCATGTTCCAAAATTCCTTTATGTTTCAAATTTTGTCTGCATTTTTATTTTCTAATAGACTATCCGTATGTCTTAAAATTCAACCATCATATTTCTATTTTTCCTGCAAAATTTAATCTTGTGCTAATATAATACAGAGTATTCCCCTCACATGCATTAGTTTCTACCTAATTATTCAATTTGTATCAATATTTTCATAAACTCCTCAACCCCATTTATGAATTTTTCACATTTTTTACAAATTTCTTCCAGTTCTTTAAACCTGTTTGCTTGTGAATTCACACATTTTTGTCTCATACATATTAATTTTGATCATTTTTTTCTTTAGTGCTTATAATTGTTATTTCCTTCTAGACTTCACTTTTTGTTTTTTGGTATATTTTGGGAAATTTGAACTTGTTGGAAGGAAAGTTTTGAGTGTCTTCATTTCTTAATGTCCAATATTTAAGTGGAAATAGTCTTGCCATATACTATGTGATACAGTTGCATTACTAGGGTGAGTCTCTCTCTTTCTGTGATGTCTTAAGTCTTTGTTAGATGAAATGAAATGCATTCAGAGCCTTGGTGTTTACTTCCCCACAGCAATGCAAAGCTTCTGTTATTCTCTTCCATGGTCCATGAATCATGAGATTCATGAAAAATATAATGGCTAGAATAAAATGAGGCATTGCATGTCCTAAGTGAGTTAAAGGTTTGCTTAACTCTAATCCTAAGGATGGTTCTTCAGCACTGAGGAATGCACTAGTAAGCCTTCTATTATTGCAACAAATACCTGAGATCCATCAGTTTAAAGAATGAAAGAATTTAGGGGTCCTGGGGTTTCATTTTGGGTTTCCTGGAAAGCAGAATGCATGGTGGGGCATGCATAATGGAGCAATGCTTCTAATTTCATGACATCTTGGGAGCAGAGTCAGTGGTGTATCTTGGGTGATGTTTTGACTTATCCGATCCTGTCTCCAATGGCATAATCGCTTTCAAGTAGCTCAAACTTCCCACAGATGTCACATTTTCATTCCAGGGTGACAGGGTGGTGATTAATGCTTTATATTATATCAGAACGTGGAGAACATTCGGGTTTGAATGATAGAATTTGTCTCTTGTCTACAGTAGATCATGGTGCTCTTCTAGTTCAAAAAGAACTTAACCGTATACAAGAATATCTGAAGTTTTAATAATTCCAACATTTATCAAAACTCCAAGTCTTAAACTCCTCCCTAAATTCCAGCCATGGAGTTGTGTTTTTATACAATATTTAAAATGGTATGACTTTATACAATTCTAACATACTAGGATAGAATG
Organism: Micromys minutus; assembly: GCF_963924665.1. Classification (NCBI taxonomy): domain Eukaryota; kingdom Metazoa; phylum Chordata; class Mammalia; order Rodentia; family Muridae; genus Micromys; species Micromys minutus. The sequence goes on from NC_137984.1 coordinate 11,215,599, forward strand.
TCAACATTCTCCTCACAGAAATAAGATTTAAAAAAAAAAATCAGAACAAAGCAAGAACAAAACCCAGCTGATTGTCTAATCATTAATTCCTATAACTTCCTTCGGAAATCTTGTCACAAGGTGCTGAAATGTACATCCCAAAGGTTATGGACAGCACTTGTATCTAGGGTCTCACTAGCTGTACAGCGTGTCACCTCACTTTTGGTGAGCTGTTCTTACTTCCCTATGCTCGTGTCAGCAGACACTCCATTCTGAAGCACTTATCCATTTGGGGGCTATATCATAGCTTCAATATTATTCACAAAGACTCATGCATTTTCTAAAATCAAAGTATCCTTAAAGGGACTCTTTTGATGCCCCATGATACCTATACATGCCTTGAAATTCTGGTGTAGTCATGCATTAGCCTACAACTCCTGGGATGCCTCAAGTTGGGGCTCTCATTGATTGGATGTTTCCTTAGGCTCTGCTCCATCTTGACCTGTTCACATTTTATAGGCAAGACAAATATTAAGTTAAAATTTGTGGGTGGATTGAAAGTTGCCACTTTGGTCTCTATATCTTCCTCCGGTAAGAATCTCAGCTAGCATCTCCCAAATAGACTACCCATAGTCCTCACCAGTCTTATGCCTTCAGCTAGTCCCAGAGTTGCCCCCATATTTTCACTCTCACTCCTACCAATCTCCCAGCCTGCTCTGGCCATACCTGATCTCCATTGCTGTTCTCCTCCTCACCTCATCTTTCTTCCCATTATTCTCCAATATTTCTATTCTGTTTCTCTTTTTGAGTAAGATTCACAAATCCTCCCATGGGCCCTACTTATTACCCAGTTCCTTTGGGTCCATGGATTATTGCATGATGATCCTGTTATTTATGGTCAATGTCAACTTACAATTGAGCAATTACCATATATATCTTTCTGGTTCTGGGTTATGACACTCAGATCGATATCCTCAAGTTCTATCCATTTACCTCCAAAGTTCATGTTGTCTTTGTTTTTAATAGTTGGATAGTATTCCACTGTGTACATTTACCACATTTTCATTTTTAATTGCAGTAAACAAAAAATAATTGCAGATTTCAAATAGACTACTTCCTCTCCCCAAACCATAAAATTTACCTAAATCCAAGATATAAATAACCTATTATGTTTAGCGATCAGAAACAATAATAACCTGAGAAAACCTGATGTTAACCAATCACTCCCCTACTTTTGTTTCCTTGTTCCTTTATTTTTACACTAGTCCATGAAAAAAAATAATGGAGGTCTTATAACCATAATTAGAGTCATAAAATGTTATCTTTTAAGTTGTCTAACTAAGGCTTTATCTAGTCTTTTAATTAGTGAGTGTTGCATCCTTTCAAGAAATATTTCATTTTGTGATTGCTTTTGGAAAATCTTGAGATATTAAGTTTAGATGAGCCATGAAGGTTATAGAATAATCCCTTGAGCTTGGGCAGGTTTAGTACATGCATGCTCTTACAGTAGCTATACATTCACATGTATAGCAAAACTTTCTTTAATTTTATCCACCACTGCCAGGTAGTCAATTTCTCCCATGATATGACCCTTCACAGCCTGATGACATTTCAAGGCATTCTACGTGCTCAAGAGGAGTTAGGTAGTGCAAACCTAGACTCCATGTGCTTAAATTACAAAAGAATAAAACTCAAACTTGGGTATGCAGTGAAGTGAGACTAGAGACAATAGATTTGGGAGAAGATGGAGAAGGAGTCAACAGGGTTAAAATTCATTGTACAAAATTCTCAAAGGATTAAAAATGTATGTTAATATTTAAATAATAGTATGTATTAGTTTAACCAATTTAAGGACACATTAACACTATTGCCTTTGGTTTTACAGAATACTTATAAATACTATCTATTTATTCTTGGGCGTTTGTAATGTTGATGACAGTTCATAGATAGTAGACAAATATACATACATAGATACATACACAGACACAGTGCATTCTTGAGATGTGATAATATTTAGATGATAGTATTTATATGTTTATAGATTGGTCCATATATCGATAGATACATAGATAGAATAAGGTGTTTATTTTATCCCAAGATACAGTGTAAAATGAGGTGAAAAGGCTAAACTGTTAAGTGAATATATTTTGTCTTACTGAACTCTAGTAGGTTTGTTACATTTTTGCCACTTTGTAGAATGTCATACTCACTAGTGTAACCCTTACCTATTGATTATGCCAGAACCTGTTTCACTGTGTTTTCACTGTCTTAAGCCCTCAGAAGTTTGCTTATGGTGTTGGAAATCACCTCTTCTGCTTTACCTGCCCAAACTCTCATCCTTTATACTGTATTTCCAACTGTTAGGATTCACCTTGGCTTGCAGTTCCAAGGATGTCAACGGTGTCCTTAAATATTCTATTACCTTAGAAATTTTAAAAATAGATGTATATAATAACCCCTAAATAATATAATGCTCTTATTGGTTATTTCTTTTCAAGTTATAAGGAAGTCTTATTTTTTCAAGGTATGTAAGAATGATTGTGTGAGTGTTCTCATAACCAATAAACAAATATAATTTGCTGAGTAGAAATGATAAAATACTTGATCAATCAGAAAGCAGTTAACATTAATACCCACTGATGGCTAAGTATGAGTTCAATTATGAATATAACTTTTAAAATTGCCATGTTACTATTTCCTTGATCTCATTTTTTTTTTTTTTTTGCTTCTGCTTTATAATGAGGTATGGGTTTTTCTTTAAAAAATATGTGTTGATATTAGCTATTTGTCCATAGAATAGCATAATATAAATAAGAAATTATGGTAGAAAAACTTCAAATAAAATATCAAAACTGTATTTAGAAATTATCAGTATAATAAAAGCAAATAATAAACAATACACAACAAAGTATGTGAATGCATTTTATTTTTTATTTTTAGAGTCTTTAAATTGGATATTCTCTGTATTTACATTTCAGATGTTATCCCCTTTCTGCCAATCCCTTTCCCCTCCCTCTCTCATTGCCTCCATGAAGGTGTTTTCTCTCCCAAACTCCCTCTCCCACCCCAGTGCCTTGGCTTTCCCCTACACTGGGAAAATGAGCCTTCACTGGACCAAGGTTCTCTCCTCTCATTGATGCCAGAGAATGCTATCCTCTGCTGCATATGCAACTGGAGCCATGGGTCTCACCATGTGAACTTATTGGTTGGTGTTTAGTCCCTGGGAGCTGTGGTGGGTTTGGTTAGTTAATAATTTTGTTCTTCTCATTGGGTTGCAGATCCTTTCAGCTCATTCAGTCCTTTCTCTAGCTCCTTCGTTGGCATCTTCATGTTCAGTCTGATGGTTAGTTGTAAGCATTTTCCTCTTTATCAGTCTGGCTTGGGCAGATCCTCTGAGGAGGCATTCATATCAGGCTCCTGCCAGTAAGCACTACTTGGGATCAGCAATAGTGCGTGGGCTTAGTGGCTAAATATGCAATGGATTCCCAGGTGAGGCAGCCTCTGGATGATCTTTCCTCCAATCCCTGGTCCTCTATTTGTTCCTTTATTTCCTCCAATGAGTGTTTTATTTTTATTTCTAAGAAGAACTGAGGCATACATCTTATGGCCTTCCTTCTCTTTGAGCTTCATAGTTTCTGTAAATTGTTTCTTGGTTATTCCGAGATTATGGGGCTAGTAACTGCTTATCAGTGAAAACATGCCCCAAGTGTTCTTTTGTGACTGGGTTACTTCACTCAGGATGATAGATTCAAATTCCATCTATTTGCCTAAGAATTTCATGAAGTCATTGTTTTTAATAGCTGGGCAATACTCCATTGTGTAAATGTACCACAATTTTTGTATCCATTTATCTGTTGTACATCTGGGTTCTTTCCAGCTTCTGGCTATTATAAATAAGGCTGCTATGAACATGGTTGAACATGTGTTCTTGTCAGATATTGAAGCTTCTTTTGGGTTATACCCAGAAGTGATATAGCTAGGTCCTCAGGGAGTACTATGTTTAATTTTCTGAAGAACCTTCAGACTGATTTCCAGAGTGGTTGTACCAGTTTACAACCCCATTAACAATGGGGAAGTGTTTCTCTTTCTCCACATCCTCTCTAGCATCTTCTGTCACCAGAATTTTTGATCTTAACCATTCTGACTGGAGTTAGGTGGAATCTCAGGGTTGTTTTGATTTGCATCTCCATGAGGACTGAGGATGTTGAGCATTTCTTTAGGTGCTTCTCAGCCATCTGATTGTCCTCAGTTGGGAATTCTTTGTTTGGCACGGTACCCCATTTTTAATAAGATTATTTGATTCTCTGGAGTCTAACTTCTTGAATTCTTTGTCTATATTGGATGTGAATGCATTTTATAAACTGTTATACAACAGCTTCTTTTTCTCTCATTGATATGATAACTTACTTCCTAGTGCTCCATGACAATATATTTCATGTGAAGAGAAAAATGAATCAGGACATAATTAAGTATAATTTACCTTTATATAAAAGAAGAGTTCTGTTGGTCATTGCACAACTTGGCTGGTGTTTATTATATATGTATATATATATATATATATATATATATATATATATATATATATATATATATATATATCACTAGGTATTATAATTTTTTTAGGAAGCATTCATAAGATAACTCTTGTCAAAGTTAACTAAGAGTTGGAAGAATGAAGTAGGTTTGCAGATTGTGTAGTTAAACACCTTCATGATAATGATTATATAAACTTGGAGTAACATAATGGCCTTGTTTAAAGTATCATTAAAATTAGTAATTTTATCTGTGCAGAATAAATCTTTCTCTCCTTCCCTTCTGTACCCAGTTTGCAAACTATGCTTTTGTAAAAGGACCTTCTCTAATGTCAGTATAATTCATAGCCCCCACAATGCATCTCTGAGCTTGAGTAATCATTTCTCTTCTCTACTTTCTAAATCACTGAATAAACCTGTGATGTTGGTGGGAATTTCTTGGGTCTTCCTTTCACATCAGTAACATCCTTTGTATTTCCCATCCTTCCTTAGTTTCCACGTTTTCCCCACACGACTAATTCTTCTCTGTAGCATTTTCACATGAGGTATCAGTGTTTGTGTTAACATTCTCTCACCAAAATCACATTCTCCTCTCTTTGTAAGTTGTCCTGACTCCCTTTTAAAGCTTCTTGAAGGGTATTGCCCCCATGCATTTGATTGCTTTTTATTAATTTTGCCAGGATGGTATCTTGACTTCTATTAGTATTACACCCTATCCTTTGCAATTCGCTCTGCTGCAGCATGAAACACGCGCTGCTGCTAGTACCTTCAAGCATGTGCTCTATCTATTACAGAGCCCACTGTCAGCTACCCGCTGCAGGTGGCTTCTTAGCTGCTATATTTGCCTAGTTTTCATTCCTATTATATGTGTTCAGTTTTCATTCCCAATCTATTCTCTTTTAAAAAGAACTGTGCAAACTTCAGTGTAAAGATCTACTAAGTGTCTTTAAAATGCAATTTTGAGGAAGTGTGTCAGCAGTGGATCCGGCAACTCGACATCTACTAATGTTTTAACGCTGATGTTGTTATTCTACCACAAACTTGGGGGTGAGTATTTCTACACAATTACAAAAAAAATGAAACTAACCAACATACACACATTTTTAAGCATCTCAGGATGCTCTCTCAGATGCTTTCATCAGTTCTATTTGCTATACCATTGTAATCCAATGGCTTTAATATAAATCCTCATCCCATTTTAAATTTCTAGGCCAGTGTACCAATTTTTTATTTAAAAGTGTCTGTTCATTTATCTTTGTTTTTTAAAATAAAGTTGGCCAATTTTAAAAAAATGAAAGTGTAAAATTCAAAGGTTAAAAAGAAAAGAAAGAAAAACTAATGAAGTCCTTGATAATCTATGCATTATTACATTTAAAAGCCACTGTATGTATTGAATGCTTTTGTAAGGATTATATATTTTATTAGAGAGTTATGTTTATGTTGATATGTACAAGTTAATCCAGTATAACAATAATTGTCACTTTTTTATTTGGCCTGTTTACATTTAATTTAATGTTGGAAACTATAGAGTTTGCCAGTTTTGTTCTTTGAACAGTTCGTGTCACAAGATCTGTATGATTTGTTCCATTTTTTATGGCAAAGAAACACTTGAGGTCTTACTGTTGCTCATCTAAAAGTGAAATAAATATTTTGTACTTGGATAAAAAAATAAAATAAAAGCATCTGTTGATGGTGTAAAAAAATCTTTATTTTTATTAAAATACTTTTTATCTATAGAAATAGAGATATAAACCTTTAATTCCTTATGTAAACTAATGATGTTTCAATGTACTCATTAGAAAAGTCAAAAATTCAAACCCAACATTTATCTAATTTATCAGTTATCCCCTTTTGGATTACCCTTAATCTCTTTTTTAGATTTCAGTTGAAATGCCATTTTAAGGGATCTGCCCTGACTGTTCTTACAAATTAGTTCACTTAACTTCATCTAGGATTCTGTGCTTTTTCTTCAGGTTTCCTCTCAAATTTTTAAGCATCTGTATTTTCCTCTGCAAGCTTGTTTGAAGTGTAAGCATGATGGTAGGTGACACTACAATGTTAAATAAACTGACACTTTGGTCCTAATGATGCAGAAGAAGTAAAGTTATGTTTGTCTTCCAACTGTATTAGCACCAAGCACACTACTTGGAATTCAAAAATTTGTTGAGTGAATACTTCAAAGAGATAAAGTAGAGATGATAAGGTTTTAATCCAGATATTTTGACCTTCTAACTCTAATTTATTCTGCTTCTGTAATACTTAACTCGCTCAAACTGAATTAATTTTCAACTGTCATTAATTTAAATAGCTACTTGATTTCTCCCTTAGGCCTTTACTGCCAGATAGAATGGTTCATCACTGCTGAATGTCAGCAGTGCTTTGTAATTGGGCTAAGTGAAAACCAGAATTTGGTTACATTTTGTTAAAGAACAATTAATTACATGATCTGTGGACAAAGAATTGACACCTAAAATTAAATGCTAAAGATGCTAGAGATTATCTAACCAAAATATTCCAAGTTAATTTCCTCCAAGGCCCAAGAGCGCCTAGTTGATAGTGACTTTTAGAGTTACTAAAATGTGCTTTGTCTGGGCATTCACTTAAGGAGCAATGAACTTCTGCAGTGCCTGCTCCAGAGGCACCATGGGACTTGCAGGTTTGTAACATTAACTTGTTTACAGAGCTTTCTTATGTTGCTTTTTAAATTCAAATCAAATATTTTTCTAGAAATCATTATGCATACATTGATTTTGTTATTGTGGTTTTTAGATTGGAATAAAATCCAATAATCCTAACATACTCCCTTAAGGCAATGAGGCCAGTACTGCTAATACCAATATTCAGAACACTGAGGTAAGAAGATGGCAAATGTAAGGCCAGACAGGTTGCATAATGAGCCGAGGCTATACTAAATATCTAAGTAAATAGGTATTGAGGCTCATTTTACTCCGACACCTAAGCAATATTGACAGTGATGTCATTTAAGTTGTTTAGTATTTGTCAATATGCGGGTTCCATAGCTGATTTGGTGTGTTCTTTGCACTCGATTGAAGAGTACTCAGATGGTAAGCCCTTAGCTATACTCAGTGCATGCTCAACACCAAGCTCATCCGACACCTGTCGAAAGGGACACTGCCAAATGGTATGGAGTTTGATTACAATGTTTTGTGTGCCAGGCATGTGTATGAGTTTGCCATTTGAGTCAGCAGCGAGGATAGCCCTTGAAAATCCTGTGTTCCTTGAAACAGTTGGGCCTGTATAGGACAAGAAGTAACACGAGGAAAAAAGCTGGGTCTCTCCTCTGGTTTTAAATTAAAAAAAAAAAATGTAGCCCTGCTCTTAAAATTGTGGTACTGGAGTGTTGACTTGGGGTTATGAACACTAGCTTCTCTCGAAAAAGACCTGAATGTTGATGTCTGGCACCATGTCCGGCTAAGAACCATTTGTGACTTCAGTTCCAGGAGACCTTATGCCCTTGTTTGACTTACCTGTGGCATATATACATATATGCAGACAAGCACATATGCATGCAAATTAATGAATCTTTAAAAAATGAAGAAATTTAGCCATCTGGCCCTAGGAGATAGCGGTGGTTCCCAGTTCATTCAGATCTCCTGGGTCCCTGGTTTCTAGGCATAAAGATTTAGACTGAGTCCATAATCATGTGACCCAATTCCTCCAATAAATTATTTCTCTGTCTCTGTCTGTCTCTCTGCATCTCTCTATTGTGTGTGCGTGTGTGTATGCCTATGTATAATATAAAGCATTATTTGTTGATTATGTCTTTCTGTATATAGCCTACTGAAACAATTGATACTGACAATATTTAGAGCTATGTTTATTTTAAGTACTTTGCAAGTTAAATTATACCATTTAATTACAAATATTTAACAATACAGGAGCTTCTATCTAAACTGCACACCACTGAATAATGAAGTATACTTTCTAGGATGGTAAATAAGATTTGTGGTGGTACTTGATGACATACTTCTGACAGCTTGGTGGTAACAGAAATCAGAGTGTTTAATTAATTGGACAAATAACCCTTTCATTAAAGAATAAAAATTATAGAAATGTACAATAACAGCAGGATGAAAAACAACCTCCACAGACATTCAAGCATAGGATAGAAGCATTTTAAATGTGGAATATGGAAACATGTTAACAAAGATAAATTCTGAGTCACTGTCTCTGCCAGTACAGACTTTTAATATGTGGTAATGAACACAGAGGTATCTGGTCACAAGATTCAATGACCCTCTGATGTCTTGTATTACAGGAATTACAGTAACACCATATATAGCCTTGTGCTAGAGAAGCTTAAGTAAATTACTTACTCTCGTGTTCTGGAGTTTTTGTCATCGCCTATGAGGTTTACAATAATCTGAGAAGTTTAAGGTGCCACACTAATATGATCTTGAATGATATAGCTATGGTAGAGAAATGACTTTCAGTTGTGTTTATAAGGGACTGCCAGTTGACACAATAAGGTGTGTAAACAGGTGGATGGGCAGACAAGAAGATGAATAGATGAGAAGGGATTTATCATACAACCTCACTCATGGTTATCGAAACAGGCTCTGTTACCTATCAAGTAAGAAATAGGGGTTCTGTGGCCTAGAAGAAGCCCAGGCTCCTTGGACCAAGAAAGGTTGGTAGTGCCCAGCCCAGCCCAGCACTAGAGTCCTCAGGGTCAAGGAAATTGGAGTGGTTCTTACCCCAGTATTTGGAATCCTCAGGACCAGAAAAGTTGGTGTGACAGGTCTTTGCAGCTAAAGACCTAATATCTAAGATGTCCGCTGTTGTAATCAGCATAAAGTCTGTAAGCCTACAGAGTAGGCAAAAAGGGAATCCTAGCATCATAAACAGTACATAAGTACATTTTCCCCACCTTTGTTTCGTCAGAACTCTTGGTATGATTGATATTCTCTTCTCTCATGGAGAGATGGGGTGATAGGTTAATTTCTTCTGGAGATGCTTTACATGCAGACAAAAGTTAAAGTTACCAATAAGGAAAACATTTTTTGATCAAGTCCATATCTTACCTAAAACTAGCTGTCATGGTCCTGTTTGACTTGTTTGCCTTTCCCTTCCTTACAATATTATTTTCCTTAGCTTGCAGTTCTCATGTAAAGAATCAACATTGTAATCCTTGCCTTAGGCTCTACTTTCAATGAAATCCATGTGCTAAAGGAGTAGCCTGTTGGGGGTAACATTATTAGATATAGGTTATTAAACAACACTTTCTCAGAAGCAATAACTAGACAAATTTCGAATAGATATTGGAATGTCCATGCACATATTTAAAACACACATAAAAATACCTAATAAAATGCACACTGCTATACAATTAGATGCTTAGGAAATAGCTAACACAAATAATTGTTAGTATTTCCTCCATAAACTTCATTTTAAGAAGAGAACTCATTTGGAAGAACAACTGTAAAAAAATCCTCACCAAGAAAGCTCTTCTACACAGAGGGGTGCAGAAACACGGAATTCTACACATTTATTGACACAGAGAAAATGATAAAATGTAGTCGCTGTATGAAGCAATGAGATCTCAACAAGTCCTCTAAGAAGCCAATTATGAAACATGGCAAGCATTTCAGATACAATGAATTCAGGTTCAGAAACATGGAACATTTTAATTTACAATATATTCTTTTTAATTTGGAAGGTGCTTGTTGTTTAACTGTAGTCTTCTTATCATTAAATCAACATTTAAATTATCATGCTCTTAAATATTTACCTTTTGAGTAAATGTCCTAAGACATTACTGAATCTTTATTCAAAAATATCTGTGGCCTAATTCATCTGTGTGTAACATGCTAGAAGGTTCTTAATTCATTTATCTCAAATAAGTGATCAGTTTAATAAATAATTAAACCCTCTTGTGTTATTGTGTTAGCCCCTGATTTTAAAAGGTCTACCATTTTGATATTTTGTTTACTTTCCTATTACCATACTATTTTAAAGTATAATATTGCTTACTTTTGCTTTCTTTCAAAGAAATACTAAATGGTGTTTTCAGAAGGTGCTTTATAATTTAAAGTAGGTTTTACTATTTTGGGTGGCTTTTTTACTTTTTGTTTTTGGACAGGCATCTGCATGTCAGTTTTCAATAATATTTATCAAATACAGAATTTATTTTCACTTATTTCTAAAAATTATGTTTTTTTCCCATTCCTGCAGATGTGTTGTTTAAGATCGAGCTTATGAAGAACTCTAAAAACACAATTCTTATTTGAAAGTGATGCTTTTGAAGTTCTTCTCTGGGGGAATATCAGAGTGTAAGTTTCTTGCATAGTTTTTTTTTTTTTTGTATGGTGAAAAGTCCTGTAGATTTACTTAAGGGTGATGATTTGATTAAGTATGCTGTGGAGATAAAATGTCCATGCATACCCTATTCAGGAGTATCACTTTTTCTTCTGAGTCTAGGAGAGCCAATCTGTGTGGTATTTGAAGTGCTATAAAAAGCTTTGAAGACTTTCAACTGTAAATGATGGTATTAAAAGACTAACCTCAATGAACTTATAGTTTTAAAATACTATACATGATGGAGTGATAATTGCTACAATAAAATGAGTTAAATTTTGTCGTCAAAAGGAGTATCTCACATGTTTGTTTTACCTGACAACTTGGTAAACAAATTTGTCAAAATATTTCATAATAGTTATTTAAGTATCTACATTATAAATACTTTTTTATTATACATTGAGATTCAGTCTGTGTGTGAAGAAATTACAACACTGTAGGTGTATGACATGTACCATAGTGAAACATTGGTTTATTTGTTATATGGTCATATTTCTGAACTCTGAGTCAAATGAATATGTTTCTGCTGTCACTCCTAACCCAGTAAGTAGGTCAATATCAGGTTTCCCACACTGAACAGAATCACTAAATGAATGACAATTAGTGAACTCACACATGCATCTCTACATCTTAGTTAGGGAATAATATCATCCCTGCTGATTTTAATTTTTTTTACACATAGTGTTTAAAAATTAAAGCCTTTCGCCATATTGCCTCATTAACAGTTATGCAGATGGGTCTAACAATTTACCAGAGATAATGGTCCAACATTTAGCCCAGGAAACAGAATATGACACTTGGATTAGACCCTTTAATTTTGGGAGTGGGAGGAATTTTATATTATTAGACTATTGAGTATATTGCATACAACTACACATATTAGGGAAAATGTTTACCTGTACACCTTATTTCAATAATCATTCATAAATATTTTGAAAAACTAGACATTCAAACTTACTAAAATTCTCACTTTTATCTTCTTTATTATATTTATTTCTTGTTTCATAAAGTTCTAAAAGCAACAATCCTAGCATTGGGATATTTTAAGAAGGAGGCACACAAATCAAAGGACAACACAAGAAAAACAGTGTTCTTTTTTTTTGTTTGTTTTGTTTTCTTTATTTCTTGGACTTCATACAGTCTGTGAGTTGTTTCTGGGGGAGTGCAAGCCTCTGGGGTTAGCATCCCACGATCAGTGACTGCATATTATGTCTGTTCTTTTGTGACTGGGTTATCTCACTCATGATGATATTCTCTAGATGCAGCCATTTTCTTAAGAATTTGGTTAAGTCATTGTTTCTGGTGGCTGAGTAGTATTCCATTGTGTATATGTACCACAATTTTTGTATTCATTCGTCTTCTGAAGGACATCTGGGTTCCTTCAAACTTCTGGCTATTATAAATAGAGCCGCTATGAACATTGTGGTGCATATATCTTTGTTGTGTATTAAAGTGTCTCTGGGGTATATGCCCAGAAGTGGAATAGCTGGGTCTTCAGGTAGTACTATATCCAATTTTCTGAGGTATCGCCAGACAGATTTCCAGAGTGGGTGTATTAGCTTGCAACCCCACCAACAGTGGAGAAGTGTTCCTCTTTCTCCGCAGCCTCGCCGGCATCTGCTATCATCTGAGTTTTGGATCTTGGCCAATCTGACTGGTGTGAGGTGGTATCTCAGGGTTGTTTTGATTTGCATTTCCCTGATGGCTAAGGATGTCTAGCACTTCCCCAGATGTTTCTCGGCCATTTGGTGTTCCTCAACTGAAAACGTTTTGTTTAGCTCTATAACCCATTTGTTAATAGGGTTGTTTAATTCTCTGGTGTCTAGCTTTTTGAGTTCCTTGTACACCTTGGATATTAGGCCTCTATCTGATGTGGTGTTGGTAAAGATCTTTTCCCATTCTGTTGGTTGCTGTTTTGTTTTCTTGAAGATGTCCTTAGACTTACAGAAACTTTGCAATCTCATTAAGTCCCATTTGTTAATCTTTGACCTTAAAGCTTGAGCCATTGGTGTTTTGTTCAGGAAATTTTCTCCTGTGCCTATGTGTTCTAAGGTTTTCCCTACTTTCTCATCTAATAATTTCAATGTATCTGGTTTAATGTGGAGATCTTTGATCCACTTACACTTGAGCTTTGTACAAGGAGAAAAGTAAGGGTCTAATTTCATTCTTTTGCATGCTGAGTGCCAGTTGGACCAGCACCATTTGTTGAATAGGCTGTCCTTTTTCCATTGAATGTTTACTGCTCCTAGGTCAAAAATCAGGTGACCATATACATGAGGGCTCATTTCTGGATCTTCTATTCTATTCCATTGATCCACATGCCTATTTCTGTACCAGTACCATGCAGTTTTCAGCACAATAGCCTTGTAATATAGCTTGAGTTCAGGGATAGTGATTCCCAAAGATGCTTTCTTGTTGTTGAGGATGGATTTCGCTATTCTAGGTCTTTTGTTATTCCATATGAAATTGGACATTGATCTTTCCAATTCCATGAAGAACTGGGATGGAATTTTGATGGGGATTGCATTGAATCTGTAGATTGCTTTTGGTAGGATGGCCATTTTTAAGATGATTTTTCCAATCCATGAGATCTTTCATTTTTTGAGATCCTCCTCAATTTCTTTCTTTAGAGGTTTGAAGTTCTTGTCATACAGGTCCTTCACTTGCTTAGTTAGAGTCACACCAAGGTATTTCATAGTTTTTGTGACGATTGTGAAGGGTACCTTTTCCATAATTTCTTTCTCCATATGTTTCTCCTTTGAGTATAGAAAGGCTGATTTCACCACTTTGCTGAACTTGTTTATCAGCTGTAGGAGTTCTCTGGTAGAATTTTTGGGGTCACTCAAGCACACTAACATGTCATCGGCAAAGAGTGATGTTTTTATCTCTTTTTTTCCGATTTGTATCCCCTTGATCTCCTCTTGCTGTCTAATTGCTCCAGCCAGGACTTCCAGTACTATGTTGAATAGGTAGAGGGAGAGTGGGCAGCCTTGTCGAGTCCCTGATTTTAGTGGGATTGTTTCAACTTTCTCACCATTAAGTTTGATGTTGGCTGTTGGTTTGCTGTATATTGCTTTTATTATGTTTATATGGACCTTGGATTCCTGTTCTTTCCAGGACTTTTAACATGAAGGGGTGTTGGATTTTGGCAAATGCTTTCTCAGCATCTAGTGAGATGACCATGTGATTTTGGTCTTTGAGTTTGTTTATATGGTGGATTACGTTGATGGATTTCCTTATGTTAAACCATCCCTGCATCCCAGGGATGAAGCCTACTTGGTCATGATGAATGATCGTTTTGATGTGTTCTTGGATTCGGTTTGCAAGGATTTTTTTGAGTATTTTTGCATCAATGTTCATAAGTGAGATTTGTCTGAAGTTCTCTTTCCTTGTATGGTCTTTGTGTGGTTTAGGTACGAGGGTTATTGTAGCCTCAAAAAATGAGTTGGGTAATATTCCATCTGATTCTATCTTTTGGAATATTTGGCAAGTATTGGTGTTATATCCCCAATAAATGTCTGATAAAATTCTGCACTGAACCCGTCTGGATCTGGGCTTTTTTTGGTTTGGAGGCTTTAGATGACTTCTTCTATTTCTTTAGGTGTTATAGGATTATTTAGATGGTTTACTTGGTCCTGGTTTAACTTTGGGATCTTGTATCTGTCTAGGAATTCGTCCATTTCCTCCAGATTTTCCAATTTTGTGGAGAAAAGTTTTTGTAGTAGGATCTGATGATTTCTTGAATTTCCTCAGTTTTAGTTGTTATGTCGCCACTTTCCTTTCTGATTTTGTTTATTTGGATACTCTCTCTTTGCCCTCTAGTTAGTCTGGCTAGTGGTTTATCAATCTTGTTGATTTTCTCAATGAATAAACTCTTTGTTTTGTTGATTTTTTCAATGGTTCTATTTGTTTCTATTTGGTCTATTTCTGCCCTAATTTTGATTATTTCTTGCCATCTACTCTTTTTGGGTATATCTGCTTCCTTTTGTTCTAGGGCTTTTAGCTGTGCTGTCAGGTTTCTGATGTAAGCTCTCTCCAGTTTCTTTTTGGAAGCACTTAGGGCTATGAGTTTTCCTCTCAATACTGCTTTCATTGCACCCCATAGGTTTGGGTATGTTGTGTTTTCGTTTTCGTTGAATTGTAGAAAATCCTTAATTTCTTTCTCTATTTCTTCTTTGACCCTGCTACCCTTTAACAGAGCATTGTTTAGTTTCCATGTGTATGTGGGCTTTTTGTTGTCTTTGTTGTTGTTAAAGATGAGCCATAGACCATGGTGATCTGAGAGGATGCATGGGAGTATTTCAATCTTCTTATATCGATGGAGGCTCGTTCTGTGTCCAATTATGTGGTCAATTTTCGAGAATGTGCCATGGGGTGCTGAGAAGAAGGTGTATTCTTTTACTTTAGGATAGTATGTTTTGTATATATCTATTAATTCTAGTTGGTTCAAAGTCTCTGCTAGTTTTGCAGTGTCCTTGTTCAGTTTCTGTTTCCCTGGTCTGTCCATTGGTGAGAGTGGGGTATTAAAGTCTCCCACTATTACTGTGTGGGGTGAAATGTATTTTTTGAGCTTTAGTAGGGTTTCTTTTATGAATGTGGGTGCTTTTTTATTTGGAGCATATATGTTAAGAATTGAGAGTTCCTCCTGACAGATTTCCTCAGTAATGAGTAAAAAGCGTCCTTCCTTATCTTTTTTGATAACCTTTGGTTGGAAATTACTTTATTCGATATTAGAATAGCCACTCCAGCTTGCTTCTTGGAGCTGTTTGCTTGGAAGTTTTTTTCCCACCCTTTTACTCTGAGATAGTGTCTGTCTCTGTCTCTAAGATGAGTTTCCTGTATGCTACAAAAGGCTGGATTTTGTTTATATATCCAGTTTGATAGCCTATGTCTCTTTATTGGGGAGTTGAGACCATTTATGTTAATAGATATCAAGGAATAGTTGTTTCTGTTTTCTGCCATTATTGCTTTTTTGGTTTGAGTTGTTTCTGTGTTTTTTTCTTCTTTTAGTTTTCTTGTTTAGGAGTTTTCTTGTTTTTACTAGGATGTATTTTCCCTCATTGTATTGGGTTTTCCACCTATAATTCGTTGTAGTGCTTGGTTTGTGGTCAGATATTGTGTGAATTTTGATTTGTCTTGAAATATCTTCGTCTCTCCATCGATGGTGATTGATAGTTTTGCTTGGTATAGCAGCTTGGGCTGGCACTTGTGCTCTCTTAGGGTGTGCATGATGTCTGTCCAGGCTCTTCTTGCTTTCATAGTCTCTGTTGAGAAATAGGGTGTGAGTCTGATTGGTCTGCCTTTATATGTTACCTGACCTTTTTCTTTTACTGCTTTTAGTATTCTTTCTTTGCTTTGGGCACTCTATTTTTTTTACTATTATGTGTCAAGAGGTATTTCTTTTCTGGTCTAACCTATTTGGAGTTCTGAAGCCTTCTTTTATGATCATGGTCATCTCATTCTTGAGGGTAGGGAAGTTTTCTTCTATGATTTTGTTGAAGATATTTACTGTGCCTCTTAGTTGATACTCTTCTCCCTCTTCTATTCCCATTATCCTTAGGTTCGGTCTTCACATTGTGTCTTTGATTTCCTGGACATTTTGGGTTAGAAGCTTTTTGTTTTTTTGTATCTTCTCTGGCTCTTTTGTCTATGTGTGCAATGTTGTCTTCTGCCCCCGAGATTCTCTCTTAGATCTCTTGTAATCTATTGGAAATGCTTGCTTCTGTGACTCCTGATTTCTTTTTTTGGTGTTCTGACTCTAGGGTTATCTCTTTTAGTGTTTACTTTATTGTGTCAATTTCTGTTTTAATTTCCCTCTTCCATTCCTTTATTTCTTTGGTTCTGTTTTCCTCTAGTTCTTTGAGTTCTTTGAGTGTTTTTCTTGTTTCTTCTTTAAAAGCTTCTGAATCTTTTTGCTTTTCCTCCCTTTCTTGTTTAAGTATCTCTATCAGCATCTTGAGGTATGATTTCAGGTCTGTTTCTTCTTTTTCTGGAGTGTTTGGAATTCCCATGTTTGCTGTTATGGGAGAGCTGGGCTCTGGTGTTGCTAGATTGTCTTGTTTTCCTTGGGATATGCTCTTTCTCTTTCCTCTTGCCATTTTGTTGTCAGTGATATGTTCTTGCCTTTCCCTTGTATCTGGTCTGTGTCCCTGGTTCTCCATTGGTCCATGTGTCAGATGGGTCGAGCCCTGTTCTATGCCTCAGAGTTGTCGGTGTGAACGTCTCCCATCCACCAGTTGCTCAGCCTCTATGAGCAGCCGTTCAGGGTGGCAGATGAGCCGGGCTCCGCTCTGCATCCTGAAGTCGCTTCCGGGTGGAAACAGAAGTTCTAATTTTCTGTTCCCAATCGCTGGATCGGGCAAGGCAGGGCAGGTCAAGGCAGGGTGTACCCTTTTCGTGTGCACTCTGCAGAGATCTCTCTGCTCCCCTGCAGCCTAGGTCTCCCACTCACCTGTTGCTCAGCTTCTACAGGCCTCCGTTCCGGGTGGCATATCGAAAAACAGTGTTCTAATAAAGCCTAAGCTCCAGGATATCCCTCACTCATGTTACATAGAAACAAACAAACAAACAATCAAATAAAATATCCACATATTCTTCAAGCACTGAATGAGATCTTTGCTACCAAACTCAACTGCCAGTTCTAAGGTTCAAGAAATATTTGTTCGTTTTATAGTGAATTACTCAGAAACATACCATTTGCCCAGATTATTCTAATAGAGGGGCCAGTGATGTAAGATGAAACATCAGAATCCTGGTGGAAAAAAATGCAAAATGATACTCCTAAGACAGATGCATTTTGCAGACTATGCTATACTACTCCTGGGCATATACACAAAAGATGCCCCAACATATAACAAGGACACATGCTCCACAATGTTCATAGCAGCCTTATTTATAACAGCCAAAAGTTCCTCAACAAAGGAATGGATACAGTAAATATGGTACATTTACACACGGATTGCTACTCAGCTATTAAAAACAACAACTTCATGAAATTCTAGGCAAATAGATGGGACCTGAAAAAATTATCTTAGGTGAGGTAACCCAGTCACAAAAGAATGCACATGGTATGCACTCAGTGATAAGTGAATATTAGCCAAAAAAAAATGCTCAGAATACATAAGATACAATTCACAGACCATATGTAACCCAAGAAGAGGGATGACAAAAGTATGGATGTTCAAGTCCTACTCTGAAGGGGAAAGATAATAATCACAGGAGGTAGAGGGAGGGTAAGATCTTGGAGGAAGAGAGGAGAGTGAGGAAAAAAGGGGGCAGGATCAGCTATGGGAGGAGACAGGGAAGAAGTACAGAGGGTCAGGAAATTGAATGGATGAGTGTAGCAGTGGGGGATAGGGAACTCGTGTAGCTATTAGAGATTACAAGATGCCAGGGACCCAATAGGAATGGCATTAGCTGAAATACCCCACAACGGGGAGAGAGACTCTATAGAGAACATATCCAGTGAATAGGCAAAGAATCCAGTTGAGGGATGGGGCCACCCACCCATCTCAAAAGTATTAACTGAGAATTCCTCCTTTCTAAAGGAAATGCATGGAGATAGAGTGCAGCAGAAACACAGGAAAGTACCTCCCAATACTGCCCCACCTAGGGATGCATCCCATATTCACCTACCAAACCCAGATACTATTGCTGAAGCACTTGCTGACAGGAATCTGGTATAGCTGTCCCCTGAGAGGCTCTGCCAGAGCCAGACCAACACAGAATTGGATGTTTGCAGCTAACCATAGGACTAGGGATGGAGACCCCAATGTAGAAATTAGGAGAAGGACTGAAGGAGCTGAACAGGTTTGTAACCCCACAGAATAATAACATGATAAATCAATCAGACACCCAAAGATCCCAGGAATGAAACTACCAACCAAAGAGTATACATGGAATGATCCATGGCTCTAGCTGCAAATGTAGTAGAGGATTGCCTTATCTGACATCAATTGGAGGGGATGCCCTTGGTTCTGGGGAGTCTAGATGTCCCAGAGTAGGGCAATGCTAGGGAGAAATTCTGGATTAATATTTTTGAGGTGGGTAGGTGGCATCCTCATTAAACTGTTGGCTGTGCCTATCCACTGCATATGGTCTTTACAGGTTCTATCTCCCTGTTGTTGGCTTTTTGAGCTAATGTCATCCTTGTTGGGTCCTGGGAAATTCTTGGGTTCCTGACAACTGGGACTTTCCAGTGGCTATCGCAATTCCCCCTGCCATACTGCTACATACCTACTTTCAAATTCCTGACCCACCCTCTGTACTCTCTCCTCCCTTATCTGAACTGGGCTGAAATCAACCAAGTAAAAACAGTAAGAACTATATAGGGAATCAATAACCAGGAGCTGGTTCTTTGAGAAACCAAAGTGATAAATAAACCTTTAGCTAGACTAACTGGAGGGCACAGAGACAGTACCCAAATTAACAAAATCAGAAATGAAAATTGAGACATAAGTACAGAATCTGAAGAAACTCAAAAAAAAAAAAATTATCAGATGCTACTACGAAATCTATACTCAACAAAACTGGAAAATCTAGATGAAATGAATGATTTTCTACACAAATACTAAGCATAAAAGTGAAATCTAGATCAGGTAAACGATTCTAAACAGTCCCTTAACTCCTACAGAAATAAAGTCTGTCATTGAAAGTCTCCCAACAACAAAAAAAAACTCCTAAAGAAATAAAATCTGTCATTAAAAGTCTCCCAACAAAAAAAAAAAAAAAAAAAAAAAAAAAAAATTCTGAGGAGCAGATGGTTTCAGTGCAGAATTTTATCAAAACTATAAAGAAGACCTAATACCAATACTTCTCAAAATATTTCATAAGATAGAAACAGATTACTACCTAATACATTCTATGAAGCCACAGTTACAATAATACGTAAACCACAAAAGACTCAACAAAGAGAAATTCATACCAATTTCCCTCATGAATATTAATGCAAAAATACTCAATAAATTATTTGTGACCCAAATCAAAGAATACTTCAGAACAATCATTCTCTATGATCAAGTAGGCTTCAATCCTGAGATACAGGGATGGTTCAATATGGGGAAATCCATCAACATAGTCTACTATATAAACAAACTCAAAGGGGAAAAAAAAACCATGATCATTTCATTAGCTGCTGAAAACACTTTTTGACACAATACACATTTCATGCTAAAAGTATTGGAAAGAGTAGGAAGTCAAGTTGCATACCTAAGTATTACAAAGGCAACATACAGCAAACCAATAGCCAATATCAAACTAAACTACATAGATAGAAACAAAGCAATTCCACTAAAATCAGGGATGAAACCTTGCTGTCCACTCTCCCTTTCTATTCAATATAGTAATTGAAGTTCTAGTCAGAGCAATTAGGCAATAAAAGGAGATCAAAGGGATAAAAAATTGGAAAGAAGAAAGTAAAAATATCATTATTTGTATATGATATGATAATACATAAGTGACCCCAAAACTCCTAAAGCTTATAACTTCAACTAAGTGGCTGATACAAAATTAACCAAAAAAAAAAAAAAAAAAAAAAATCAGTATCTTTATTCAAAGGATAAATGTGCTGAGAAAGTAGGGAAATGACATCCTTTACAATAGTCACAAACAATAGGAAACACCTTGGTGTGAGTCTAAGCATGCAAGTGTATGACAAGAAATTCAAGTCTTTGAAGAAAGAAATTGAAGACCTCAGTAGATGCAAAGATCTCTCTCATGCTCATGAATCAGCAGAATTAACATAGTGAATATGGCCATGTTATGAAAAGCTATCTACAGATTCAGTGCAATAAACATCAAAATTTTAATTCTGTTCTTCACAGATATAGAAAGGGCATTTCTAAAATTTATCTGAAATAAAAATAATACAGGATATCAAAATCCATTCACAAGAAAAAGAACTTCTGAGGGAAACACCATCCCTGACCTCAAGCTGTACTACTGGGCAATAGTGTAAAAATGTCATGGAATTGCTACAGAGACAGACAGGTAGATAAATGGAATAGAATTGAAGACCCAGCAATGAACCCACACACCTATGTTCATTTCATCTTTGACAAAGAAGCCAAAACCATCCAGTGGAAAAAGACAGCATTTTCAACAGATGGTGCTGGTTCAACTGGTGGTCAGTACATCGGAGAATACAGATTGACCTATTCTTATCTCTTTGTACAAAGCTCAAGTTCAATGGATTAAGAACCTCCACATAAAACCTGATATTATTAATTTAGTAGGCGAGAAAGCAGGGAAGAGCTAAAACTTTGACAGTTGTTAGAAGTTATTCAGTTATACTTGCAGAATTAAGCTTTAAAAGACCAACATATCGTTCTTACTCCTATAGGTGTCATTAAATTATTTGGGGTATAGGGTTTGTCTTATTTTTCTATTGTTTTGAAGAGACACTATGACCGAGACAACTTATGAAAGAGTTTATTGCAGCCTATAATTCTAGAAGGTAGGTACGTCATGGCCATCAAGGCAGAGCGCATGGCAGCAGGCAGATGGTCCTGATGCTGGAACAGTAGCTGAAAGCTTATATTTGACCCACCAGTACAAGGCAACTAGAACTAACTGGGAAGGGCTGGCTTTTGAAAACTCCTGAGGACATACCTCCTCCAACCAGGCTGTATCTTCTCCTTCTTCCCAAAGAGTTCTGTCAACTGAAGACCAAGAACCCAAACAATATATGTGCTTATGGGAGCCATTCTTATTCAAACAAATATAAAACTGTTTGAATAATGTAAATTATTCTAGATGGAAGTTCCTATTTGGGGCCAGAGGAGTGCAAATTTACCATTGTGAATACGTGCTTCTAGAATCCTTGATCAGTTTGGTGGCAGAAGAGATCCCCATGGGAAATGTGTGACAGCTTGGCTTGTGCTCTCATGCTAATTGTGCTATGCCCCAAAAAACCTGATGTAATGTCCTGCCTGTAGGCTAGCAGAAGCCTGCTCTCAATTGGCTCTGAATGGGAACTTAAGTTGCCAAAGGCCAGTGGCTGGACAGTGAGACAGAGGCAGGACTAGACTTTCCAGACAAGCTACAAGGGAAGAAAAATGGATTCTGCCATGAGGCAGTGAGGGTATAGGGTAGACCAGACCTTTGTAGGAGCAGGAGGATAAGAAGACCTAAATGTAGATACAAATGGGAAGTGGCCCCATTGGAGTGATACCGAGAAGGAATCAGAGCAGCAAAGATAAAATATAGATTTGTTGCAGTAAATAGTAAAATGGAATTGCTTATCTCTTTATCTCCCCACCCCACCCCACCGCGGTCTCACTCACTCCACTGATCTAGTCTGGAGCTCAAATGACTGGAATCTGTCACTGGGTCCAAGCCACCCTCCCTCTTCACACGATTTCCTTCCTGGCAGGTTCAATCCAGCTGCCCTGCTGCTTCTGCCCTGAGCAGATTCTACTGCCCCTGCGTGTTTCGTTCCACTACTGCCCAGCACAAACTTTACGCCAAAGCCTGGTTGCTTTTCATTATAGGTTTATATATTCAATTCTCAATCCACAAACCCTCTGTACAATAATATTACATTCAGTAAACAAAGACACAAAATGCCCTTCTATATAAGATAAAATGACCTACAGAAACCCTTAAAATAGTTATATTTACTTATCTCCACTAAAGTCTACCTGGATCTAGGTCTTCTTTCTCCTGTTCCATCTTGCCTCTCCTCTTGGCCCGGTCTCTCTCCCTCTCCTTGACCTTTCCCCGCCTATTTCTCCTGCCCAATTATGTATCACCTTAACATAAATCAGAGTGGATTAACTATTTACTGCTACAGAAACATTAATCTCACTAATTTAGACAAAGGATGGTTAAGCAATGAAGTCAAATTCAAATATGTGATGTACATTAAATAGTACAGTAAGGGAAATGTTACTATGGTGTCAGACATTGAAGGGAAAAGGGTGAAATTCATTGGAGCACAGATGTCTTACATGTGGATGAGGACTAAAGCTCAAACTTAGTTCTAGGACTCCAACACCCAGGTAAAATCCCAGTATGGCCGTCCCTCTCTCCCTCCCTCCCTCCCTCCCTCCTTCCCTCCCCCCCTCTTTCTCTCTCTCTCTCTCTTTCTCTCTCTCTCTCTCTCTCTCTCTCTCTCTCTCTCTCTCTCTCTCTCTCTCTCTCACTGTGTGTGTGTGTGTGTGTCTGTGTGTGTGTGTGTGTAAAACTTTCATCATGGTATCAAATAGGTAGATACTAATCTTTCTGGACAGCTAATGTAGCTAAGTGGTGAGCTCCTGGTTCAACACAAGATCCTGTATTAACAAAGTAAGTGGAGCAGTAACAGAGGTAGCTTTCTAAAATTGACCCCTGGCTTCTAAATGCACAATACATAATTGTATACACACACACACACACACACACAGAGAGAGAGAGAGAGAGAGAGAGAGAGAGAGAGAGAACATATATATATACATATGTGTGTGTGTGTCAAAATATATATATATGTGTGTGTGTGTGTGTGTGTGTGTGTGTGTGTGTGTGTGTCTTGGTTATATAAATTACCAAGAAGCTAATGATTGTGTTTAGTTGGCTAAAATGGAGAAAATGCTGTTTTCAAACACAATATCAATTAGATAATCTTTGCCATGATATTATGGAGCTAGCTATAATAATGAAAGCATTGAATAGCATGAGGTTATATTAAATAATGTGTGAGATTGGCTGACCCATGGAAAAGCTCCTGAAATATATATTTTTTCAAATGCTTTCACTCACGGGTTAAAATTATTCCAAGGTCATTTCTGTTTGAGAACTATCTGATAATTGTCACTATTCTTTAGGAAAAATTAATTGAAGGTCACAATTCTATTCTGGGTACTGAGAAGAATTGGCTTTCTATCTTCAGGCAGAATTCAGGGGAATACTTTCTAAAAAATGAATTTTGCATCTATATTACTAGAGATTTCTGTTTAAAACACATTGGCAAATATTTTATGCTTACAAGACCAAGTTACTCATGCAGTTAGCATTTTCCTTAGAAATGCTAGTTAGAAAGTGTTTGATACATTAATGTGTTTTTATATAGTATTTTCATATCTTATCATATGATCCCATAATAAGTGAAATGTTCTGTAAAATGTTATCATGTGCTTTATTCTTATGTAAAAAGTTTTCTCCTTCTCTGGCCAAAACAGCCATATATCGTTTTTAAAGACCCGAAATGTTTAGTGAGTGCTGAAACATTTGTTTAAATAATGCAAATGCACTAACAACAGTGAGTGATCATGCGTTTAAAATGTTAAGTAGAAAGCATAGAACTGTGTGTGGGAGAAGCACACAGATACACATGTGCGTATTAACCATTCAATGTAAAACATTACTTCTCATCAATGGGTTATCTTCTGACATCGCACTGGGATAGAACTATACAGTAAATAATGAATTGTGGGATGCAGCCAGGCTTGCAGAAAATAACTATGTGAGGGATGGTGCATGAACAGAAAGCTGTAATTTTGACAGGTGGCAAGGTGTCCTGTCACCAAGCTTTTCTAAAGCCTCATATCTCATACCTATTGATTAATGGCTCTAATTACGGAATGAAATCAAGCATGTGAAGACAGGGGATCGCCGTAGGTCCTTGTTTGGGAGTTTTCTCTTCCTGGCACATGACCCATCCATCTAAATATGGGCCCAATTTCATTTACTACTGCTGTATGGTACCACAAAAACAGAGGAGGGGATACATTCGGATCCTCTAGCAGTTTTTCACAAATGTGGTTTGGCAAGGAGTTAAAGAGAAGAAAATTCTGGAGCATCATTTAAG